>NC_091306.1:43111776-43429276 GCF_038502225.1 Cherax quadricarinatus
GCAGAAGGCAAGTAGGTACTTCGGCCTCACTTCTGTGTGTGTGTGGAGCGGGTACAGGTTGTGGAGTGGAAGCATGACCTGGAGGGTAGTTTGAAATGATGTGTGGAGCGAGTATAGGGTTTGGAGTGGGGAGAAAACCTGGAGTGAAGCGTGGAGAAGTGTGTTGAGTGGTTACCAGTACAAGACTGGAGTACAATGGTGCTGGTGAGAGGTAAGGGGCGCGAGTGAGGGGGTCCGAGTGCCCTCACACACACACACATGCTCCTGTGCTGCCACATACCACCACAACACACACCACCGTAGCTACCTAACACAACTGTTAACTGTATCACTAGTAAAAAAAACTGCCTACGTCTGCAAGGGTCACCAAGCCAGAAACACTGCCAAACACAAGCACTAAAGGTTCAAAGACTAAATACTTATCTAGGTTTTATGCATACATAACTAAAGGAATCCATAGTGACAACACAAAATTAGAACCTTAATAAACAAGTTACCCCGTAAAACATTTCTCCTCTTTCTTTGGTATCCATTTTCTTTCGTTCAGTGGCTATTGTTTTTCTCCATAGAATAAAACAGATAACTTTTATTTCCTAAGAATATACATTTGAGTTACAAAGCAGGCTAACAGTGCATATTTCTTACTTCGAATAGCCCATAGTTATGCTAGGTTGTACGAGTGTCACAAAGGGTGCATGTTAAGGGAACTGATAAAGAACATTGTAGTGAAAATAGCGAATCTTAGGCTAAAGTTCCTCTATAGACATGCACAGTGTCTACTTACTGAGGAATTGTGTCTACTTACTGAGGCACAGTGTCTACCTACTGAGGAATTGTGTCTACTTACTGAGGCACAGTGTCTGCCTTCTGAGGAACTGTGTCTGTCTGCTGAGGTACAGTGTCTGCCTACTGAGGAACTGTCTGCCAACTGAGGGACAGTGTCCACTTACTGAGGCAGTGTCTACCTACTGAGGCACAGTGTCTACCTACTGAGGAACTGTGTCTGCCTACTGAGGCACAGTGTCTACCTTCTGAGGAACTGTGTCTATCTACTGAGGTACAGTGTCTACCTTCTGAGGAACTGTGTCTGTCTACTGAGGTACAGTGTCTGCCTACTGAGGAACTGTCTGCCTACTGAGGCACAGTGTCTACCTTCTGAGAAACTGTGTCTATCTACTGAGGCACAGTGTCTACCTTCTGAGGAACTGTGTCTGTCTACTGAGGTACAGTGTCTGCCTACTGAGGAACTGTCTGCCAACTGAGGCACAGTGTCCACCTACTGAGGCAGTGTCTACCTACTGAGGCACAGTGTCTACCTACTGAGGAACTGTGTCTGCCTACTGAGGCACAGTGTCTACCTTCTGAGGAACTGTGTCTATCTACTGAGGTACAGTGTCTACCTTCTGAGGAACTGTGTCTATCTACTGAGGCACAGTGTCTACCTACTGAGGAACTGTGTCTGCCTACTGAGGCACAGTGTCTACCTTCTGAGGAACTGTGTCTGTCTACTGAGGTACAGTGTCTGCCTACTGAGGCACAGTGTCTACCTGCTGAGGCACAGTGTCTACCTTCTGAGGGACTGTGTCTATCTACTGAGGTACAGTGTCTGCCTACTGAGGAACTGTCTGCCTACTGAGGCACAGTGTCCACCTACTGAGGCAGTGTCTACCTACTGAGGCACAGTGTCTACCTACTGAGGAACTGTGTCTGCCTACTGAGGCACAGTGTCTACCTACTGAGGAACTGTGTCTGCCTACTGAGGCACAGTGTCTGCCTACTGAGGCACCGTGTCTACCTACTGAGGCACAGTGTCTACCTACTGAGGCACAGTGTCTACCTACTGAGGCACAGTGTCTATCTACTGAGGCACAGTGTCTACCTACTGAGGCACTGTGTCTGCCTACTGAGGCACAGTGTCTGCCTACTGAGGCACCGTATCTACCTACTGAGGCACAGTGTCTACCTACTGAGGCACAGTGTCTATCTACTGAGGCACAGTGTCTACCTACTGAGGAACTGTGTCTGCCTACTGAGGCACCGTGTCTGCCTACTGAGGCACCGTGTCTACCTACTGAGGCACAGTGTCTATCTACTGAGGCACAGTGTCTACCTAAGCTGGCAGGATCCTATGTCTAACTCACTCAAAAATGGTCAAGATATATATCAAAGTATTTTATCCACAGTAGTATATTACAAACCATTCTGGGAAAAATACCCTGACTTTGCTTACTGGACGTGTAAATGATTCATTACCTCTGTATCTTGTTCAGCTGTCAAAACTTTGGGGTCCGGTCCCTGGACCCATTATGTACCTCTGTAATCTTTTTGCCTACCGCCCACAGTATGGGTATAGGGTGTATAATAACTAACTAGCTTTCATACAATGCTATATAGATTATTCTTGTTCTTTATGGTACTCTTGCCTTAAAAAAAAAATTAACAGACGAGAAATCGGCCAGAACAAAATGGTAAGACTCGTCCTGGACCTGAGTCCAAGAGAACATATAGGCCAGGATGAATTACAACAACTGAATGTGTTGAATGTTGAAGACAGAGTAAAACAAATGAAGTTAAATCACGTTTATACAACTGCTCACAAGCAGTGTCCAGAATATCTTGCTGCCAACCAAAACCAATGTAGTACAAGGGAGAGTGAACATAATCTTGTAGTACCTACTTCAGGGGAGTCAGGCTTCAAATACCTTTTACTGTACAGCAATAGAGAAATGGAACGGATTACCTGTACATGTCAAAACCTGTCACAACATGAGCCATTTCTAGAAGAGAACCATTAAGGCACCTAATAAATGAAGCTACAAAAAGGGTCTTGTAACAGCTGACACTGCTGTACCTATTTTCTAAACTAATCCTCTCTGATATTCATGTAAATAACTCACTTTACTATATTCCTATTGTATCTTCTTCACTATAACTGATTTCCACACACTTGAGTTACTCGTTTTAATTTTTAAGAATATAATATAATCATGATTCATTTCTACTGTAACTAACTGCTGGGCTTTAAATATTAATACAGTGCAGGATCCTCAGTGGAAATTTGTCACTGACTTTTTTTGAGGTTATTCTAGATAATTTTCACATATGGCTCTGGTGGCCTGGTGGTTAACGCTCTCGCTTCACACGGTGAGGGCCTGGGTTCGATTCCCAGCCAGAGTAGAAACATTGGACGTGTTTCTTTCCACCTGTTGTCTATGTTCCCCATCAGTAAAATGGGTACCTGGGTGTTAGTCGACTGGTGTGGGTCGCATCCTGGGACACTGACCTAAGGAGGCCTGGTCACAGACCGGGCCGCGGGGGCGTTGACCCCCGGAACTCTCTCCAGATAAACTCCAGATGTATGATGATTGTACTTAAGTGTACCTGTACCTAAATGAACTTACATCGCCACCAGTCAAGAATAAAAGATTAATGTAAACTCTCTCTCTCTCTCTCTCTCTCTCTCTATATATATATATATATATATATATATATATATATATATATATATATATATATATATATATACAAGGAATTCGCAAGAGCAGGCGAAATATACACAAACACTGATCTCTGGCTGAAGGAGACTCGAACCTACGAAGGTAGAAAGTTGAAAGTAAACATAGATAAGGGTTGTTAAAATCTCTAGTAAGGCTGATGCATGCAGGGGATGAGATGAAAAGCTGTAAGCCTTCTCCCTGAAAGCTGGCTGCCTTGGATCAACGTGCAGCGCAAGCTACACGCCGAAGTATTGTCCAGTGTGGGTAGATTGGTATAGCACTGCGTACCTTGTTCTAAGGTTCGTAGGTTCGAGTCTCCTTCAGTCAGAGATCTGTGTTTATATATATATATATATATATATATATATATATATATATATTTACCGAGAGAAGTAAAGGCACACAAGACCGGCGGGGTAATTAATAAGACATATTAGCAACACTTGGGTATCTTTATTCTCAAGACGTTTCGCCAACCGGTGACTTTGTCAGTCCGATACAGATGTTATTGAAGGTGATGAAACTGGTGACAGTAGAGGACGAGGTAATCAGTCCCTCAGACTAGATGAAGGTGTTCATTGCCGTAGTCTTTATGAATCTATAGTATAGGCATATAGTCGGCAGGCTTATATAGGAATCAGATGGGGTGTAGCAGCTGAAGGCATTCTCACCGATGGGCGGGGCTCCTAGCGGAAGTAGGTTCGTGCCCAATATTCATACAGCTGAATTCGTTAGCATTGAAAATATCGGACCCTCCATCTTTCCTGTTTGTTCTACCTGGAGGGTGTATCTACCTGGAGGGTGTATCTACCTGGAGGGTGTTTCAGGGTGAACGCCCCAATAACCCCTTCCATGACCAGGCTTAATGGAAATGAGTCACGTGGTTCATTGGGTCAGCCTAGCTTAAAACTACATGTGTGTGCTAAGGACTTTGTAAAAAAAATAATCTTCGGTTTGTAATAAAATTTATGTTGTTCCTTGATAATGTGAGGGACCACGAGAGCGCTCCCCAGAGCCTAGCACTGTTGTCAACCTTCTTTCTCAGGGCTGGTAGACACTGTAGAGACAGGTAAGTAGGATTACTCAGGGCCTGGGCCAGGTGTCAACCTTCTTTAAGAGTGTTAGACAACATGGAAGTAGGTAAATAGGGCTTTTTGGGGCCTTAAAATGGAATGAACCTTCGTCAGGGCTGGTAGAATCTGTGGAGGTTAAGTAGGCATTACCTTTCAGGGGAGACGGTGTGATGTAGTTCAGCTGGGATTGTGAGGTCTCTAGGGAGAGCTAATTATATGGTCACCTTGCCTTGGCAAGTGGCTAAGCAGCCACGCCTTTTCGGCTTAAGTATCAGCTCCTTTGTTCGTCACTGGCGTCAGATCTCGGCGTCAGGTCGTAATAAGTGGTGCACACCTCATTGTGGAGGGTGCGTGGACCACCATATAAGCCCAAGGAAGAGCATGGTCGAGAGACTTCGAGCGGAGCTGCTGCTGTGTGCGGAGCTCCGTAGAAGGCTGCTGAAGTCTCTGGAGGAAACTGTTGGAGACATTGGGCAGAGTACTGGCTTGGAGCAGTACTCGTGCTGTGTAGGTCTTGGGACCTGTGGCTTAGTTCCTGTGGTGAACTGTCCTCTGAACTATATTGTAAGTTATATATATATATATTTTTTTTTACCTCACAAGCCCAGCTGAAGTACATCACAACGGGAGGTGACGGGTGTCATTACTGCCCTTAATGGCGACCTCCGGCTAACTCTTGATCCTTGTGACTCACAGTTGACGCCAACTCATCCTTGGCCCCTGTGACTCGCTCTTGAGCACTGTAACTAATACTTGACCCCTGTGACTCACCTTGACCCCAGTGACTCATCACGTTAGTGACGTTATATATTGACAATGTAATATATAAGATCTACTTTCAACACTTGGGTAAAACGTTGCGGCAATAAAGACTCGCAGGTGTGGGAAACGTGTCTTGTTCATCAACCATGACACATGTCTGACACATCAACACCAGGGTGCCGTGGTTCATCAACCATGACACATATCTGACACATCAACACCAGGGTGCCGTGGTTCATCAACCATGACACATGTCTGACACATCAACACCAGGGTGCCGTGGTTCATCAACCATGACACATGTCTGACACATCAACACCAGGGTGTCGTGGTTCATCAACCATGACACATGTCTGACACATCAACACCAGGGTGCCGTGGTTCATCAACCATGACACATATCTGACACATCAACACCAGGGTGCCGTGGTTCATCAACCATGACACATGTCTGACACATCAACACCAGGGTGCCGTGGTTCATCAACCATGACACATGTCTGACACATCAACACCAGGGTGTCGTGGTTCATCAACCATGACACATGTCTGACACATCAACACCAGGGTGCCGTGGTTCATCAACCATGACACATATCTGACACATCAACACCAGGGTGCCGTGGTTCATCAACCATGACACATGTCTGACACATCAACACCAGGGTGCCGTGGTTCATCAACCATGACACATGTCTGACACATCAACACCAGGGTGTCGTGGTTCATCAACCATAACACATGTCTGACACATCAACACCAGGGTGTCGTGGTTCAGGGAGCCTCCAACAATTCCTTTGCTAACAACTGTTGACCTATGCCCACTCAAGGGGCCCTGCTCACTTGTGACGTCCACTCCAGCTGCTTCACCTCATCTCTCCTCTAGTATACAATGTTTGGCAGCTTGCGTATGCTTTAGGTTTGTGGGACTGACTACCTCCCACTGCTGCCAGTGTTGTATTCACTGTATTCGACTGAAGAAGCATGTGGTGGGGGCGATGCGTCTCGCCTATAAAGATACTCAGATGTTTATAATATTATATCACTCATCCTTGACCCCTGTGACTCATCTTTGATCTTGAGCCCTTAGACTCATCCTTGACCTATGTCACTCATCCCTGAACTCTGATTTATCCTTGACCTTGTCCTCTGTGACAAATCCTTGACCAGTGTTACTCATCCTTAACCCCTCTGACTCATCACTGAGCATTTCACCACTGACTCACGTGACTCATCACTCCACTGCCATGAATATTTCCCAAGACTAGCAATTAAAGACTTTTATACATGAAAACAATCTGTGGATAGAGACAGCGATTGCAATGCATTAAAGTTTGCATTATTCCTTCTCTCAACCCCTTTCTCTCTCTCTCTCTCTCTCTCTCTCTCTCTCTCTCTCTCTCTCTCTCTCTCTCTCTCTCTCTCTCTCTCTCTCTCTCTCTCTCTCTCTCTCTCTCTCTCTCTCTCTCTCTCTCTCTCCCTCTCTCTCTGAGATACATAGAAAAGGTAAGGGATAACAGTGATTTCAAAATTTATATTCTCTCGAGTGTATCACAAAGTATATGAAAGAGTTGTGACTGATGATTGATGGGAAAGTCAATGTGATTGTCACTCTCGAGTGCAAACAGCTGTGTCAAAGTGAATGTAGAAGAAGATCGTGGTGTGATGGTTGACAGTTTTGAAGGGAAACACTTACGTGTCAAAACAGGAGGACAACAGTGCTGTTGGCTGCATTTATGTACTGTTATGAAGGTGGGTATGGAAGCAATGTAACTAGGATGGTAAATGAAGGGAATAGAGGCAAATATGGTGCCCCGTGGCCTGGTGGCTAAAGTTCTTGCTTCACACAGCGAGTGTCCGGGCTCGATTCCCGGCGAGGGTAGAAACATTCGACGTGTTTCTTTACACCGGTTGTCTATGTTCCCCATCAGTAAAATGGGTACCTGGGTGTTAGTGGACTGGTGTGGGTCGCATCCTGGGACAAAACTGATCTAATTTGCCCGAAATACTCAGCATAACAAGCGGCTTTCTATATAGTAGTATGTCACTGATGTCAGCTATGGTCTATATACCTTGTACATGTACTTGTAGAAATAAAGATGTTATTATAAGCTCCTGTGAGAGTGTATGTCTAAGTATGTCTGTATGTCTGTAATGGTGTGACTTTAATACTGGTGTTAGGGAGAGTTGTGCTTCAACGAGCTTCATATAACTTAGGAGTTATCGTAGTTGGTATTTGCAGATACCACAGTGCTACTGAAAGATTTATCAGAACAGCTACCAAAGTTGGAGCCTAAATGGGCGAAGAGTGACTCGAGTCAAGTGATAGATGGTAATAATAAACAGATGAATAGGAAATATGAGGATAGAGATCAGATGGAAAAAAAGGAATTTGGAGGAAATGTTTGTGTGGATGTATCAGAAGAGGAGTGGGTGAAAAAACTGAGATGTGTAGACAGACTGGAGAACAAAAATAGAAGGAATGTTGAGTATATGGAAAAAAATTATCGAAAATATTGGAAGTCATCAGAGTTCTACGTCAGTACTGCACCATGGATCAGAATACTGACCCAGGTTCTATCCCGGCACTGTATCGGGTACTGTCCCAGAGCCTACCCTGTTTCTGTCCCGGGTCTTATTCCGGTTCTATCCCAGGTCTTGCTTCATTACTATCCCAGGTCTTACTACAGTACAGTCCTCAACCTTTCTTCAGTACTATCCCTGGTCTTGCTCCAGTACTATCTCATTCTCTCCAGTAGCATCCCAGGTCATCTCTGAACATTGCATCAAATCTGTAACTGTAACTTATCAAGCGAGAGGAAACACTAGCTAGAAAAATGTGATATGACACAACATGAATTCAGGCCATTACAGATCAAAAGTTCAACGTCTAATGATTATCTCGCTGCTTCAGATGCTGTCTTCCAAAGTCTTGCTCACTGAAGTGAAATAACAGTAGTTGGCAGACAACAACTGCCCAGTGAAACACAACCATTTACTCATATGAATGTGTGACGACGGTTAATTAAATGTTCCACACACACACACACACACACACTTGCAGGATTTTTGGTTATTTTCTTGTTTCATGAACATATAAGATAGTAGGTACATCCCGTGAACTTCTCTTTACATTGGAATACACTCAATGGAACTCCTTTATTTCTTTAATTGCCCCTTTTGAGAGAATTTATTTTATTGTTCAAGTTAAGAGTCGTGATCTGAGACCGGATCACCGGATCGAAGATCATCGCAGCCCCTTACATACATCAGAAGCACAATACTGTGTCTGGAACAATACACAAATAACCCGCACATAGGAGAGAGAAGTTTACCACGACGTTTCGGTCCGACTTGGACCATTTACAAGTCAAACAGGACGCTATCCGTTGAACCTGGGTTCAACGAATAGCATCCGTTTAGGTCACAGCGTGACTGACTACCTATCAATCAACACCCAACATCATTCAGAAATTGCCTCTCGCGTGCGTCAGGTTTCCTTCCTCCGTAAGTTACTGTGCTCGCTGCAATGCCTTGGGAGGTTACGCTCGGTAATATTCTCTGCAAAATATGTGGTCGAAGCGGCTTCCGTGTGGACTCCCGCCTCTCCTCTGCCTTCAGGTAGCAAAATTACATATAAAATTAAGTGTGAAAGTGTATTCGATAACTATATCCCTTGCCGGGTTATAAAAACGTGTCTTATCTTACGATCGAGTCATATAAGTGATTCAATAATTATGTCAATATATTTGTTGTGCGTGAAAGCCGGGTATTTAAGATGCCACATAAGTTTTGTCTATAAGAGTTGCTGGGCCGGACCTGAGGTATATTGTGTAGCTTGCAAGGCTGGGTCATCAACAGTATCTCTGAGGCTGCCGTGGTTGGGTCATGAACAGTATCCTTGAGGCTGCCGGGGTTGGGTCATCAACAGTATCCTTGAGGCTGCCGGGGTTGGGTCATCAACAGTATCCTTGAGGCTGCCGGGGTTGGGTCATCAACAGTATCCTTGAGGCTGCCGGGGTTGGGTCATCAACAGTATCTTTGAGGCTGCCGTGGTTGGGTCATCAACAGTATCCTTGAGGCTGCCGGGGTTGGGTCATGAACAGTATCCTTGAGGCTGCCGGGGTTGGGTCATCAACAGTATCCTTGAGGCTGCCGGGGTTGGGTCATCAACAGTATCCTTGAGGCTGCCAGGGTTGGGTCATCAACAGTATTCTTGAGGCTGTCAGGGTTGGGTCATCAACAGTACTCTTGAGGCTGCCGGGGTTGGGTCATCAACAGTATCCTTGAGGCTGCTAGGGTTGGGTCATCAACAGTATTCTTGAGGCTGTCAGGGTTGGGTCATCAACAGTATCCTTGAGGCTGCCGGGGTTTGGTCATCAACAGTATCCTTGAGGCTGCCGGGGTTGGGTCATCAACAGTATCCTTGAGGCTGCCGGGGTTAGGTCATCAACAGTATTCTTGAGGCTGCCGGGGTTGGGTCATCAATAGTATCCTTGAGGCTGCCGGGGTTGGGTCATCAACAGTATTCTTGAGGCTGCCAGTATCCTTGAGGCTGCCAGGGTTGGGTCATCAACAGTATTCTTGAGGCTGCCGGGGTTGGGTCATCAACAGTACCCTGAGGCTGCCAGAGTTGGGTCATCAACAGTAACCTTGAGGCTGCCAGGGTTGGGTCATCAACAGTATCCTTGAAGCTGCCAGGGTTGGGTCATCAACAGTATTCTTGAGGCTGCCGGGGTTGGGTCATCAACAGTACCCTGAGGCTGCCAGAGTTGGGTCATCAACAGTAACCTTGAGGCTGCCAGGGTTGGATCATCAACAGTATCCTTGAGGCTGCCAGGGTTGGGTCATCAACAGTAACCTTGAGGCTGCCAGGGTTGGGTCATCAACAGTATCCTTGAGGCTGCCAGAGTTGGGTCATCAACAGTAACCTTGAGGCTGCCAGGGTTGGGTCATCAGCAATATCCTTGAGGCTGCCAGGGTTGGGTCATCAACAGTATCCTTGAGGCTGCCAGAGTTGGGTCATCAACAGTAACCTTGAGGCTGCCAGGGTTGGGTCATCAGCAATATCCTTGAGGCTGCCAGGGTTGGGTCATCAACAGTATCCTTGAGGCTGCCAGGGTTGGGTCATCAGCAATATCCTTGAGGCTGCCAGGGTTGGGTCATCAACAGTATCCTTGAGGCTGCCAGAGTTGGGTCATCAACAGTAACCTTGAGGCTGCCAGGGTTGGGTCATCAGCAATATCCTTGAGGGTGCCAGGGTTGGGTCATCAACAGTATCCTTGAGGCTGCCAGAGTTGGGTCATCAACAGTAACCTTGAGGCTGCCAGGGTTGGGTCATCAGCAATATCCTTGAGGCTGTCAGGGATGGGTCATCAACAGTACCCTGAGGCTGCCAGAGTTGGGTCATCAACAGTAACCTTGAGGCTGCCAGGGTTGGGTCATCAGCAATATCCTTGAGGCTGCCAGGGTTGGGTCATCAACAGTATCCTTGAGGCTGCCAGAGTTGGGTCATCAACAGTAACCTTGAGGCTGCCAGGGTTGGGTCATCAGCAATATCCTTGAGGCTGCCAGGGTTGGGTCATCAACAGTATCCTTGAGGCTGCCAGGGTTGGGTCATCAGCAATATCCTTGAGGCTGCCAGGGTTGGGTCATCAACAGTATCCTTGAGGCTGCCAGAGTTGGGTCATCAACAGTAACCTTGAGGCTGCCAGGGTTGGGTCATCAGCAATATCCTTGAGGCTGCCAGGGTTGGGTCATCAACAGTATCCTTGAGGCTGCCAGAGTTGGGTCATCAACAGTAACCTTGAGGCTGCCAGGGTTGGGTCATCAGCAATATCCTTGAGGCTGTCAGGGATGGGTCATCAACAGTACCCTGAGGCTGCCAGAGTTGGGTCATCAACAGTACCCTGAGGCTGCCAGAGTTGGGTCATCAACAGTAACCTTGAGGCTGCCAGGGTTGGGTCATCAGCAATATCCTTGAGGCTGCCAGGGTTGGGTCATCAACAGTATCCTTGAGGCTGCCAGAGTTGGGTCATCAACAGTAACCTTGAGGCTGCCAGGGTTGGGTCATCAGCAATATCCTTGAGGCTGCCAGGGTTGGGTCATCAACAGTAACCTTGAGGCTGCCAGGGTTGGGTCATCAGCAATATCCTTGAGGCTGCCAGGGTTGGGTCATCAACAGTATCCTTGAGGCTGCCAGGGTTGGGTCATCAGCAATATCCTTGAGGCTGCCAGGGTTGGGTCATCAACAGTATCCTTGAGGCTGCCAGAGTTGGGTCATCAACAGTAACCTTGAGGCTGCCAGGGTTGGGTCATCAGCAATATCCTTGAGGCTGCCAGGGTTGGGTCATCAACAGTAACCTTGAGGCTGCCAGGGTTGGGTCATCAACAGTATTCTTGAGGCTGCCGGGGTTGGGTCATCAACAGTACCCTGAGGCTGCCAGAGTTGGGTCATCAACAGTATCCTTGAGGCTGCCAGGGTTGGGTCATCAACAGTATTCTTGAGGCTGCCAGGGTTGGGTCATCAACAGTATTCTTGAGGCTGCCGGGGTTGGGTCATCAACAGTACCCTGAGGCTGCCAGAGTTGGGTCATTAACAGTAACCTTGAGGCTGCCGGGGTTGGGTCATCAGCAATATCCTTGAGGCTGTCAGGGATGGGTCATGAACTATACGTGGAAGCATCCAGCCAGTTCGCCTGGAAAGAAGAGAAGGATGATTCGCAGATTTTTTTTCTAGATGTGTTTCGCATCAAACCAGACGACTTACTGCACGATTATTCACTCCACCTCGCGGCTTTCATGATTCGTTTGTTATTTAGTTTGGGCACAGAGAGTGCATCATTAGGTCATTTGAGAGACATTCGAGTTGCTCAATAGTTTGTAGTGCTTGACCATTCCCCAGGATGCGACCCACAACGATCCACTAACTCCCAGGTATCTTTTTACTGAAGGTTAACAGGGACAGTGGGTGTGAGGAGACTCGCCCATATGTCTCGACCTTCCCAGGATCCATGATCACCGATTTTTTTTCTTCGGGCTCTCTGGATGTGTAGTGACGAATATCTAAAAGGAGAACAGAAGTACGCCGAAGATGGCTTTATTCTTCTTAGTTTCCACTTCACTTTATACATTCCCGTAGACATACAGTTCTTAAGATGCATAACAAGTCTGGAAGTAGAGTGCTCATTGATCGACTCCTCATTCTTTCCAGTACTCCGGAAATCTAACAAGGAGACAGCACAGTCCTTACCACACAGACCAGCAATGAGTTCTCCAAAATTTAAAGCCACACCAGTACCATAGATACTGTAGGAAGTTTACAGTTTCCCAAATAAAAGACGCATAGAATACTAGGTTGGTGAGACAGCCCACAATCTGCAGACACTCGTACAAAACAACACAAAAATGCATCCAGAATCCTAGACACTACCATTGATCATTTGGTACATCAGTACCTAAACTCTCGCCTCTTGGGTAGGAAAAAGGCACTGCTATTAAACCACGAGAGAGACAAATCTAAGTAAAGGTGCTTTGTAGGAACAACTGTTCATCTGACAGAAGCTAAGATACGTGACAGGGGAATCTCCGTGATCAAGCAAGAACAGATCAAGCAAGAAGAACAGATCAAGTAAGAACAACAGATCAAGCAAGAAGAACAGATCAAGCAAGAATAACAGATCAAGTAAGAACAACAGATCAAGCAAGAACAACACACAGTTAATATAAATGGTTTAGAATACCTACACGATGAAGAATGAGACACTTGTGCAACATTTGGTAATCTTTATGTGGAAACGTTTCGCCAGCCAGTGACTCTTCAGCCCAGTAAAGTGAAGAACGACGGAACATGAGAAGGAGTTTGAGGTGATTAGTCCCTCAGCCTGGAGTCGATGTCTTCAGTCACTCATATACTGCACTTTTCTGTAGAGTGATGGACCGAACACATCGACTCTATGCTGAGGGACTGATTACCTCAGACTCCTCCTCATCTTCCACCGTTCTTCTCTGAACTGGACTGATGAAGCCACTGGTTGGCGAAACGTTTCCATAATAAAGATTCCAAAATGTTGAACAGGTGAGTGAAGCAAAGCTTCCTTTCTTGATGTGACTTGGTCTTCCATTCCCATATCCTCCGTGTCGCTTAACATGTGACTTGCAATTTGTATGCATAATGTGATTATGTGTTCCATGTACTTGACGAAGCCTCGCAGCGGCGAAATTTCAGTTGATGACAGGATTTTTCTGTTTGTGTGAATTTGATTTACGGTAGTTGGCTTCTCTATTTGCCAGCCTTTTGGAATTGCAATGGGATCACCTCTTTTCCCTGTTCTGGCTAACTTTTACAAGGAGTGTTTAGAAAGTATTCTACATCCTTCTATTGGTGCACATTCTTCTTTCTTGCTTTGCCATTTAGATAATTTGTTTGCTATCTAGCCACATGACTATTCTCTTTCAACCTTTTCTTACACTTAACAATGTTACTCCAGCTATCAAGGGTATATCTGAAGCGGAATCTAGTTAGATAATTCCTCTCGTGGTGAAGAATTGACACATGTGCTAAATCTGTGTAACATTATTGTAGACGTATCTCCTTCCAGTGGCTTCGTCAATACAAATTCAAAGAGATAATGGGAAGACAGCAGAACTATATACAAAAGACTTCGTAATCAGTTCCTCAGTTTTGGAATTGATGAAGAGTACCGTAGTCTTGAAGAATCTGTCTTCCCATTATGTCCTTGAATTTGTATTGAAGCCACTGGATGGCGGAGTGTCATCAATAAAGATACCCAGATGTTGCATGTTGGTAGTGTATACCATACATGTACAGTTCCTGTCGTAGATGTTAGTGTTCAACACTCAGTGTCATCGTTGCTGTCTACCGCATACCTGTGCACAGTAACAATGGACATCCACTACATGTTTTTACCATGAACCATTTCTCTCTTTCTCTTCGCTCTCTGAATTTGTGATCCTTAATTTCTTAACTCAGAAAATTCCACTGTTCGCGCCCTCAGTCTCTCACCTTGGCAGTCCTCTGAGGCTGATAAATTCCGCCATCTTCCTTGCTAAACGAACCTACTCATCTTCCTTTGAAAACTCTCGCATTTGGCCTTCTGCGCGACCTTAATATGCGAAATCTTAACACCCTTCATCCACGGGTTAATAAACTTGCATAATTTAAAGTTAATACATTTTGCAGCTTTGTGATTCATATTAATACTCCTCCTTTCAGTAATGCTTTCAGTGTCTATTACAATTCCTTCTCCATTTGCCCGTTTCTGACAGACGTAATAGAAGTGTTCGCTTTGTTGACAAATGATAATCTTTTCTGCCGTGTCAGATCATGGTTCTCTGTCACATCAGTCCTCTCGTAGCCTTCATAGACGCCGCCCTCTTGTTGAAACTGCGTCTTTATGAACAACATTCGTAACGTAAGTCATATTCCTTGTTTTGTTTCTGTTTAGGTTACCTCTGTATTTGACTGAAGAAACCGTAAGCATAACGTTTCAGTCAATAATAAAGATATCCAACTGTTGGACATGCGTCTTACTCTTTCACCCTTGACATGATACCGTCACCTCATCTCATCTTCACCTGATCTTTGCTTCCGACTTTATCATTACTTTATTTTTCCAGTGTGAGTCCCTCAAGGGGCTTACACTGGAATGGTTAAAGGTAGACATAACCAGACTTGTTCAAATCTTTATTGACTGAACACCACCACTACTACTACTATTATTACTACTACTACTACTACTACCACCACTACTACTACTATTATTACTGCTGCTGCTCCTCCTCTGACCTGTTTCTCCTAGCTTACGTCTCGCCTCGTAGCCTGACCTGTCTGCCAGGTTTCTGTCTCTCGCTCACTTGTGACTCCATGAACGTTGTTGATTGTTTCATGAAATAAGCTTTTTATATTACAATAGTTTGCTAGTGAAGACTGGAGGAAGATTGTACCAGTGAAGACTGAAGGAAGATTGTACCAATGAAGACTGGAGGAAGATTGTACTAGTGAAGACTGAAGGAAGATTGTACCAATGAAGACTGGAGGAAGATTGTACCAGTGAAGACTGGAGGAAGATTGTACCAGTGAAGACTGAAGGAAGATTGTACCAATGAAGACTGGAGGAAGATTGTACCAGTGAAGACTGAAGGAAGATTGTACCAATGAAGACTGGAGGAAGATTGTACCAGTGAAGACTGGAGGAAGATTGTACCAGTGAAGACTGAAGGAAGATTGTACCAATGAAGACTGGAGGAAGATTGTACCAGTGAAGACTGAAGGAAGATTGTACCAATGAAGACTGGAGGAAGATTGTACCAGTGAAGACTGGAGGAAGATTGTACCAGTGAAGACTGAAGGAAGATTGTACCAATGAAGACTGGAGGAAGATTGTACCAGTGAAGACTGAAGGAAGATTGTACCAATGAAGACTGGAGGAAGATTGTACCAGTGAAGACTGGAGGAAGATTGTACCAGTGAAGACTGAAGGAAGATTGTACCAATGAAGACTGGAGGAAGATTGTACCAGTGAAGACTGGAGGAAGATTGTACCAGTGAAGACTGGAGGAAGATTGTACCAGTGAAGACTGCAGGAAGATTGTACCAGTGAAGACTGAAGGAAGATTGTACCAGTGAAGACTGGAGGAAGATTGTACCAGTGAAGACTGAAGGAAGATTGTACCAATGAAGACTGGAGGAAGATTGTACCAGTGAAGACTGAAGGAAGATTGTACCAATGAAGACTGGAGGAAGATTGTACCAGTGAAGACTGGAGGAAGATTGTACCAGTGAAGACTGAAGGAAGATTGTACCAATGAAGACTGGAGGAAGATTGTACCAGTGAAGACTGGAGGAAGATTGTACCAGTGAAGACTGGAGGAAGATTGTACCAGTGAAGACTGCAGGAAGATTGTACCAGTGAAGACTGGAGGAAGATTGTACCAGTGAAGACTGGAGGAAGATTGTACAAGTGAAGACTGGAGGAAGATTGTACCAGTGAAGACTGGAGGAAGATTGTACCAGTGAAGACTGGAGGAAGATTGTACCAGTGAAGACTGGAGGAAGATTGGACCAGTGAAGACTGGAGGAAGAATATACTAGTGAAGAACACGCTGAGGAACACGGAAGCAGAGAACGCTAAAAAGAAGAACGTACTGTACACTCACAGACGGGAGGAAGAACAAGACGGGAGGAGAAGGAAGATGGTGCTGAGGGAGACGTGAAGGAAGATAAGCAAGATGGTCGCCACCGGCAGTAAGTTTTTATATATGATACATAATGACCAGGTATGTGTCTGTGTTGGTAACTGTGGAACACTGTGTCTGTGTTGGTAACTGTGGAACACTGTGTCTGTATTGGTAACTGTGGAACACTGTGTCTGTGTTGGTAACTGTGGAACACTGTGTCTGCACTGATAACTGTGGCACACTGTGTCTGTATTGGTAGCTGTGGAACACTGTGTCTGTATTGGTAACTGTGAAACACTGTGTCTGTATTGGTAACTGTGGCACACTGTGTCTGTATTGGTAACTGTGAAACACTGTGTCTGTATTGGTAACTGTGGAACACTGTGTCTGTATTGGTAACTGTGGAACACTGTGTCTGTATTGGTAGCTGTGGAACACTGTGTCTGTATTGGTAACTGTGGAACACTGTGTCTGTATTGGTAACTGTGGAACACTGTGTCTGTATTGGTAGCTGTGGAACACTGTGTCTGTATTGGTAACTGTGGAAAACTGTGTCTGTATTGGTAACTGTGGAACACTGTGTCTGTATTGGTAACTGTGGAACACTGTGTCTGTATTGGTAACTGTGAAACACTGTGTCTGTATTGGTAACTGTGAAACACTGTGTCTGTATTGGTAACTGTGGAACACTGTGTCTGTGTTGGTAACTGTGGAACACTGTGTCTGTATTGGTAACTGTGGAACACTGTGTCTGTATTGGTAACTGTGAAACACTGTGTCTGTATTGGTAACTGTGGAACACTGTGTCTGTATTGGTAACTGTGGAACACTGTGTCTGTATTGGTAGCTGTGGAACACTGTGTCTGTATTGGTAACTGTGGAACACTGTGTCTGTATTGGTAACTGTGGAACACTGTGTCTGTATTGGTAACTGTGGAACACTGTGTCTGTATTGGTAACTGTGGAACACTGTGTCTGTATTGGTAACTGTGGAACACTGTGTCTGTATTGGTAACTGTGGAACACTGTGTCTGTATTGGTAACTGTGGAACACTGTTTCTGTATTGGTAACTGTGGAACACTGTGTCTGTATTGGTAACTGTGGAACACTGTGTCTGTATTGGTAACTGTGGAACACTGTGTCTGTATTGGTAACTGTGGAACACTGTGTCTGTATTGGTAACTGTGGAACACTGTCTGCATTGGTAACTGTGGAACACTGTGTCTGCATTGGTAACTGTGGAACACTGTGTCTGTATTGGTAACTGTGGAACACTGTTTCTGTATTGGTAACTGTGGAACACTGTGTCTGTATTGGTAACTGTGGAACACTGTGTCTGTATTGGTAACTGTGGAACACTGTCTGCATTGGTAACTGTGGAACACTGTGTCTGCATTGGTAACTGTGGAACACTGTGTCTGTATTGGTAACTGTGGAGCACTGTGTCTGTATTGGTAACTGTGGAACACTGTCTGCATTGGTAACTGTGGAACACTGTGTCTGCATTGGTAACTGTGGAACACTGTGTCTGCATTGGTAACTGTGGAACACTGTGTCTGCATTGGTAACTGTGGAACACTGTGTCTGTGTTGGTAACTGTGGAACACTGTGTCTGTGTTGGTAACTGTGGAACACTGTGTCTGCATTGGTAACTGTGGAACACTGCGTCTGCATTGGTAACTGTGGAAAACTGTCTGCACTGGTAACTGTGGAACACTGTGTCTGTATTGGTAACTGTGGAACACTGTGTCTGCATTGGTAACTGTGGAACACTGTGTCTGTGTTGGTAACTGTGGAACACTGTGTCTGCATTGGTGACTGTGGAACACTGTGTCTGCATTGGTAACTGTCGAAAACTGTCTGCACTGGTAACTGTGGAACACTGTGTCTGTATTGGTAACTGTGGAACACTGTGTCTGTATTGGTAACTGTGGAACACTGTGTCTGTATTGGTAACTGTGGAACACTGTGTCTGTATTGGTAACTGTGGAACACTGTGTCTGTATTGGTAACTGTGGAACACTGTCTGTATTGGTAACTGTGGAACACTGTGTCTGTATTGGTAACTGTGGAACACTGTGTCTGTATTGGTAACTGTGGAACACTGTGTCTGTATTGGTAACTGTGGCACACTGTGTCTGCATTGGTAACTGTGGAACACTGTGTCTGCATTGGTAACTGTGGAACACTGTGTCTCTATTGGTAACTGTAGAACACTGTGTCTGTATTGGTAACTGTGGAACACTGTGTCTGCATTGGTAACTATGGAACACTGTGTCTGTATTGGTAACTGTAGAACACTGTGTCTGCATTGGTAACTGTGGAACACTGTGTCTGTATTGGTAACTGTGGAACACTGTCTGTATTGGTAACTGTGGAACACTGTGTCTGTATTGGTAACTGTGGAACACTGTGTCTGTATTGGTAACTGTGGAACACTGTGTCTGTATTGGTAACTGTGGAACACTGTGTCTGTATTGGTAACTGTGGAACACTGTGTCTGTATTGGTAACTGTGGAACACTGTGTCTGTATTGGTAACTGTGGAACACTGTCTGCATTGGTAACTGTGGAAAACTGTGTCTGTATTGGTAACTGTGGAACACTGTGTCTGTATTGGTAACTGTGGAACACTGTGTCTGTATTGGTAACTGTGGAACACTGTGTCTGTATTGGTAACTGTGGAACACTGTGTCTGTATTGGTAACTGTGGAACACTGTCTGCATTGGTAACTGTGGAACACTGTGTCTGTATTGGTAACTGTGGAACACTGTGTCTGTATTGGTAACTGTGGAACACTGTGTCTGCATTGGTAACTGTGGCACACTGTGTCTGTATTGGTAACTGTGGAACACTGTGTCTGTATTGGTAACTGTGGAACACTGTGTCTGCATTGGTAACTGTGGAACACTGTGTCTGTATTGGTAACTGTGGAACACTGTCTGCATTGGTAACTGTGGAACACTGTGTCTGTATTGGTAACTGTGGAACACTGTGTCTGTATTGGTAACTGTGGAACACTGTGTCTGTATTGGTAACTGTGGAACACTGTGTCTGTATTGGTAACTGTGGAACACTGTCTGCATTGGTAACTGTGGAACACTGTGTCTGTATTGGTAACTGTGGAACACTGTGTCTGTATTGGTAACTGTGGAACACTGTGTCTGTATTGGTAACTGTGGAACACTGTGTCTGTATTGGTAACTGTGGAACACTGTGTCTGTATTGGTAACTGTGGCACACTGTGTCTGTATTGGTAACTGTGGCACACTGTGTCTGTATTGGTAACTGTGGAACACTGTGTCTGTATTGGTAACTGTGGCACACTGTGTCTGCATTGGTAACTGTGGCACACTGTGTCTGTATTGGTAACTGTGGAACACTGTGTCTGTATTGGTAACTGCGGAACACCTTTCCTTATACTCACCACTACACTGACAGAATTACCGAAACACAAACATAACCTAAGAGGTGCTTACTGTCCTGATCCTAATTAAGAAGGTCTAGTCGTTAAATATTATATCCGTTCGGAAGAGGTTCACTAATTTTAAGTGATTTAATTCGAATTAGATCCCTTCAAATTTTCGCCCTCTTCTGTCTATCTTTCTTAGCTAACCACTTTCTTTACGTTTGTTAGTAACTGTATGATGAACAATCATATCTTCTGAACATTTTTCTCCTGAGGTAGCTTGGTATCTTCTGAACATTTTTCTCCTGAGGTAGCTTGGTATCTTCTGAACATTTTTCTCCTGAGGTAGCTTGGTATCTTCTGAACAGTTTTCTCCTGAGGTAGCTTGGTATCTTCTGAACAGTTTTCTCCTGAGGTAGCTTGGTATCTTCTGAACAGTTTTCTCCTGAGGTAGCTTGGTATCTTCTGTCAGTTTCAAGTTCTAGGAGGCTAACTCTGGTTCTTTGGTTAACTGGCTGGTTAGCTGAAGGGTAATTTGGCTTCCTTACTGGCTTACTGGTTACATGACTTGTGGATTGGTTCTCTGATTGAATGGCTGACTGTCTGACCGACTGCCTGGCTGGTTGCTTGGCTGACTGGATGGATAATGAAAACCTTCAAAACTAGGGAGGCCAAGCCCATGATGACACTCTTCAGGTCACTTGTTCTATGTAGGCTGGAATATTGCTGCACACTAACAGCACCTTTCAAGGCAGGTGAAAAATGGATAATGAGAACCTTCAAAACTAGGGAGGCCAAGCCCATGATGACACTCTTCAGGTCACTTGTTCTATCCAGACTGGAACATTGCTGCACACTAACAGCACCTTTCAAGGCAGGTGAAATTGCTGACCTAGAAAATGTACAGAGAACCTTCACGGCGCGCATAACGGAGATAAAACACCTCAATTACTGGGAGCGCTTGAGGTTCCTAAACCTGTATTCCCTGGAACGCAGGCGGGAGAAATACATGATTATATACACCTGGAAAATCCTAGAGGGACTAGTACCGAACTTGCACACGAAAATCACTCACTACGAAAGCAAAAGACTTGGCAGACGATGCAACATCCCCCCAATGAAAAGCAGGGGTGTCACTAGCACGTTAAGAGACCATACAATAAGTGTCAGGGGCCCGAGACTGTTCAACTGCCTCCCAGCATACATAAAGGGGATTACCAACAGACCCCTGGCAGTCTTCAAGCTGGCACTGGACAAGCACCTAAAGTCGGTTCCTGATCAGCCGGGCTGTGGCTCGTACGTTGGTTTGCGTGCAGCCAGCAGCAACAGCCTGGTTGATCAGGCTCTGATCCACCAGTAGGCCTGGTCACAGACCGGGCCGCGGGGGCGTTGACCCCCGGAACTTTCTCCAGGTAAACTCCAGGTATGAGTGAACCAATGAAATTCAGTGAAGAGAAATTTCAACTACTCAGTTATGGAAATCTTGAGGAAATTAAAACTGTCTCAGGGTATACAGCAAATTCTAACCATACAATAGAGCGAGAAAGTAATGTGAAGGACCTAGGAGTGATAATGTCAGATGATTTCGCCTTCAAAGACCACAGCAATGTATCTACTGCATTTGCTAGGAAAATGATAGGATGGATAATGAGAACCTTCAAAACTAGGGACGCCAAGCCCATGATGATTCTCTTCATATCGCTTGTTCTCTCTGGGCTGGAATACTACTGTACACTATCTGCCCCCTTCAAGGTTGGCGAAACTGCTGACCTGGAGAGTGTACAAAGAACTTTCACGGGACACATAAGCACGGTAAGGCACCTAAATTACTTGGAACGGTTGAAATCCCTTGATTTGTATTCCCTGGAACGCAGGAGAGAAAGATACATAATAATATACACTTGGAAAATCCTAGAGGGATTAGTACCAAACTTGCACACGGAAATCACTCCCTAGCAGTAACAGCTGAAACGGCTAGCAGTAACAGCCTGGTTGATCAGACCCTGATCTGCCACGAGGCCAGGTCCCAGACCGAGCCGTGGGGGCGTTGACCCCAGAAACCCTCTCCAGGTATACATAAGAACATAAGAAAGAAGGAACCCTGCAGCAGGCCTACTGGCCCATGCGAGGCAGGTCCAACTCTCCCACCGGCTTAAGCCAATGCCTTGACCTAGTCAGGTCAGTCACATTCACACAAGGAAGGAGCACGGCATCTGACCTAGTAGTACAAGCTAGTCAGGTCCAACTCACACCCACCCACACCCACTCATGTATTTATCTAACCTATTTTTAAAACTACACAACGTCTTAGCTTCTATGACGGTACTCGGGAGTTTGTTCTACTCATCCACAACTCTATTACCAAACCAGTGCTTTCCTATATCCCTTCTGAGTCTGAATTTTTCCAGTTTAAAACCATTGCTGCGAGTTCTGTCTAGGCTAGATATTTTTAGCACGCTGTTTACATCCTCTTTATTTATTCCTGTTTTCTATTTTTACACCTCAATCATATCCTCCCTAATTCTACGCCTTTCGAGAGAGTGCCGATTCAGGGCCCCTCAGTCTATCCTCATAGGGAAGATTTCTGATACATGGGATCAATTTTGTCATCCTCCTCTGTACGTTTTCCAGAGCATTTATATCCATTCTGTAATATGGTGACCAGAACTGAGCAGCATAGTCTAAATGAGACCTAACCAAGGATATATAGAGTTGAAGAACAACCTGAGGACTTCTATTATTTATACTTCTTACTGGATAAGTGATTAGCTGGCAAACTGACTGGATGTCAGACTGAATGGCTGATTTCCTTGCTGGTTTGCTGACTTAATAACTGGTTTGCTGGCTGATAGATTGGAATCCCTTACTGGCTGACTGGCTGGATGACTGAGGGAGAGGGTGGCTGGCTGAGTGGCTTACTGGATAACTAACTGAATGACTAACTGATTGTTTGACTGACTGGCTGGATGGCTGGGTAAGTGAATAGCTGACTGATTTATTTGATGACTGACTGGCTAAGTGATTGATTGGATGACTGACTGGCTGGCTGACTGATTGATTGGACGACTGATGGCTGAGTGAGTGACCAGCTGAATGATTTACTGGCTTGAATGACTGGTTAGGTGGTTGACTGGCTGGCTGACTGGCTGGCTGCTTGAGCGGACGGCTGAAAGCCTCACCTCGCTCCTAAAGACGAGGAATCTTGGGAAAGATTGATACCTTGTGAGATGCGTCTTGCTCACCATCTTTCAACATGGCCGCCAGTAAACGCCACATACTTCTATATTTTTGGAGTAAAGCCTCGAATTACCTGTCTCGTAGCCCCTTCTGATCATCGTCATCGCCTCAAAATTTATTTAGCAGATTCCAGTAGCTGGTAATGTGTTGCAGGCGAGTGATAATGGCGACCTGTTGAAGAGTGTGCTCACCCAGTTGTGTTGCTACGCTTCCATCTCCATTTCCTGACACAGATTTTTGTTTCTAAAGACTACTGTCGCCGGAATTTCTGGTTCCTGGACTCTTGGATCCTATGCTATGCCACACACACACACACACACACACACACACACACACACACACACACACACACACACACACACACACACACACACACACACACACACAGGATCAGGCAGGACTGCAAAGAGACCTGGACAGGCTACAAGCCTGGTCCAGCAACTGGCTCCTTGAGTTTAACCCTGCCAAATGCAAAGTCATGAAGATTGGGGAAGGGCAAAGAAGACCGCAGACACAATATAGTTTAGATGGCCAAAGACTGCAAACCTCACTCAAGGAAAAAGATCTGGGGGTGAGTATAACACCGAGCATATCTCCTGAGGCGCACATAAATCAGATAACTGCTGCAGCATATGGGCGCCTGGCAAACCTACGGATAGCGTTCCGATACCTCAGTAAGGAGTCGTTCAAGACTCTGTATACCATTTACGTCAGGCCCATACTGGAGTATGCAGCACCAGTTTGGAATCCACACCTAGTCAAACACGTCAAGAAATTAGAGAAAGTGCAAAGGTTTGCAACAAGACTAGTCCCAGAGCTACGGGGATTGTCCTACGAAGAAAGGTTGAGGGAAATCGGCCTGACGACACTGGAGGCCAGGAGGGTCAGGGGAGACATGATAACGACATATAAAATACTGCGCGGAATAGACAAGGTGGACAAAGACAGGATGTTCCAGAGATGGGACACAGACACAAGAGGTCACAATTGGAAGTTGAAGACTCAGATGAATCAAAGGGATGTTAGGAAGTATTTCTTCAGTCATAGAGTAGTCAAGTCGTGGAATAGTCTAGAAAGTGAAGTAGTGGAGGCAGGAACCATACATAGTTTTAAGGCGAGGTATGATAAAGCTCATGGAGCAGGGAGAGAGAGGACCTAGTAGTAATCAGTGAAGAGGCGGGGCCAGGAGCTATGACTCGACCCCTGCAACCACAAATAGGTGAGTACAAATAGGTGAGTACACACACACACACACACACACACACACACACACACACGCACACACACACACACACACACACACACACACACACACACGCACACACACACACACTAAGAGACAACACAATAAGTGTCCGGGGCCCAAGACTCTTCAACTGCCCCCCAGCATACATAAGGGACACCTGGCTGTCTTCAAGAAGGCACTGGACTGGCACCTAAAATTAGTACCTGACCAACCGAGCTGTGGTTCGTAAGTCAGTTTGCGTGCGGCCAGCAGTAAAAGCCTAGTTGATCAGACCTTGATCTACCATGAGGCTTGGTCTCAGACTGAGCCGCTGGGGCATTGATCCCCGGAACCCTCTCCAGGTAAACTGCAAGTAAACTGAAGATGACCACTGTCTCTGATCCTCACTCACTCTCTCTCTCTCTCTCTCTCTCTCTCTCTCTCTCTCTCTCTCTCTCTCTCTCTCTCTCTCTCTCTCCAATTTACATAACCTTGAACTTATTTGGGTTAAAGTTGAACAGGCACTTGCTCGACCACTCTTGCTAGCTTGTTCAAGTCATCTTGTAGCTTGTCTCTATCCTCTTCCGTTTTTTTTTTTATTCTTCTCGTTCTCTTTAGGTCATCGGTGAACAATAACACAATCTCCTCTGGCAAGTTCCTAACATCTGTTAAGAACAGTAATGTTCTTAGTATTTATTCTTGGGGGGGGATAGTTCATTGCCCTTTCCAGTCCAGAAACGTCCACCTTAACCATTATTCTCTATCTACCGTTTGTCAAGTATTCTTTGATCCACGGTAATTCTTTACCTCTGCTTGTTCGTCTAATTTGCGAATCAGTCTCTGGTGAGTACAAATTCTTCTTGTAATCCCAAAGACCTTAAAGAGTATTCACATAAAAGAGGCAGTGGAGGATAGCCAAACAACATACAGACCAGAAGCACGTAATGTCGCACATCATAAAAGCTTTGAAAGGGTGATGAGATGCTAAATTAGAGAGGAAAAATCATGCTTGTTACAACTACTAAACCACTATGAATGAAAATCATAATGTAGATGTGGTATACACAGATTTCGCAAAGTAATTCGATCATGGGGTGATTGTATATAAAAGGAGGGCGACGTGTACAAAGAGAAATGCAGGCAACTAGATTTTCAACTTTCTGCCATACAGAACACAAAGAGTAGTAGCAAACATGATGAAATCCAGCATTAGCAAATTAAAAGGCTCGACATCCCAAGTTACAGTCATGGCACCTCAGCTGTTTCTTATCATCATAGCAAACATAGATTAAAACACTCGACACAGTTTCGTATCATTTGCGAATGATATTAAATCAACATGAATGTCACCCCTGTAAAAGACATGGAAAAACTACAAGAAGATATAAGTAAAGTCTTCAATGGTGGCATGTTTCAACTCCTTAGATATGGAAAGAATGAAGAGCTAAAAGAATACACTGAATATAAAACAAGACCACTGCACAGAAGAAAAAAAGAACATGTGAAGAACCTGAATGTAATAATGTCAGCTGACTATCAGCTGACCATCAAGACAGTCAGTGAAGTGATGAGATGAATAATGAGAGCTTTCAAAACAATATTCAATTTTCTTGTGCTCTCTTGCTTAGAGTATTGCTCAGTGTTGACGGCTCCATCAAGAGCGGAAGAGATATCAAGTGGAACAAATACGGCCCACATGGAGCCAAAAAAGTATTTATATCAGTGGGAATGCCTCAGAATCCTAAAGATATACTCGCTGGAGTGTAGGAGAGATACATGATAATATATAAGGTACTTGAGGGTCTAGTCCCAAATCTGAACACTGCCATTAACAAACTGGAGCGAGAGATATGTCAGAAAATGCTGAATAAATATATTAAAAAGCATTATATCAATGTTTTTCAATGGAATAGCATTGTATCAACATCCAGACTATTCAACATTCTTGCAGAAGACATCAGCAACATAGCTGGAACAAGTGGAGAAGTCTTCACATATTCATATTTATCGCACATTCATCCACATATTTATCACAGGCCTGATTAACCGGTCTGTGATATCACACAGATCACACAGGCGCCAGACGAGCCTGGTCCATGGCCGGCCTATCGCAGCAAGAAAACTTTCAAAATCGGTTAAAAGTATATCAAAGACATATCAAAGGAATATCAAAGGTATACCAAATATATATTAAAGGTATATCAAAAGTATACCATTCATTCTCTCACGGAATAAGCAGACTCATGAAGCAGAGTTTACCTTCCCTCAACCCTGTCCTCTCTAAGTGATCAACCAGCCTCCTCCACATTATATTTTCAGATGCTCTTACCACGTGTGTGATAATAAGCTGTGATTACATATCATTTGCTTGTCCGCTTCTTCAGTTTCCTGGTAGTTCTCAGGTCTCCAGCTGACTTCTTGTAGATCTTTTTGCTACACACTTTTTTTATAGGACCCAAGGTGGTATGTTGCCAGGTCGAATAGCTTTTAATATAACCAATTCAGACAGTAACTTCATTATCTGATGTTTGAATATCAAACTCTTTTTGTGAGGTGGGGTTCTACCTCATTTCAGGCACTAGTGTTGTTTCTTCTGGGAATACATCCTTGAATCTTATGATTTATTCCAAGGATGCTCTTTAAAAAAATACTCTTCAATGGATATTTCTCAAGGGATACTCTTCAAAAGATACTCTTCATATGATACTCTTTAAAAAAATACTCTTCAAAAGATACCCTTCAAGGGATACTCTTCAAGGGATACTCTTCAAGGGATACTGTTCAAAAGATACTCTTCAAGGGATACTCTTCAAAGGATACTCTTCAAGTGATACTGTTCAAAGGATACTGTTCAAAAGATACTTTTCAAGGGATACTCTTCAAAGGATACTCTTCATGGGGTACTATTCAAAAGATACTCTTCAAGGGATACTATTCAAAGGATACTCTTCAAGGGATACTCTTCAAATGATACTCTTCAAGGGATACTCTTCAAAGGATACTCTTCAAGTGATACTGTTCAAAGGATACTGTTCAAAAGATACTTTTGTGAGGTGGGGTTCTACCTCATTTCAGGCACTAGTGTTGTTTCTTCTGGGAATACATCCTTGAATCTTATGATTTATTCCAAGGATGCTCTTTAAAAAAATACTCTTCAATGGATATTTCTCAAGGGATACTCTTCAAAAGATACTCTTCATATGATACTCTTTAAAAAAATACTCTTCAAAAGATACCCTTCAAGGGATACTCTTCAAGGGATACTCTTCAAGGGATACTGTTCAAAAGATACTCTTCAAGGGATACTCTTCAAAGGATACTCTTCAAGTGATACTGTTCAAAGGATACTGTTCAAAAGATACTTTTCAAGGGATACTCTTCAAAGGATACTCTTCATGGGGTACTATTCAAAAGATACTCTTCAAGGGATACTATTCAAAGGATACTCTTCAAGGGATACTCTTCAAATGATACTCTTCAAGGGATACTCTTCAAAGGATACTCTTCAAGTGATACTGTTCAAAGGATACTGTTCAAAAGATACTTTTCAAGGGATACTCTTCAAAGGATACTCTTCAAGGGGTACTATTTAAAAGATACTCTTCAAGGGATACTCTTCAAAGGATACTCTTCAAGGGGTACTATTCAAAAGATACTCTTCAAGGGATACTCTTCAAAGGATACTCTTCAAGAGATACTCTTCAAAGGATACTCTTCAAGGGATACTCTTCAAAGGATACTCTTCAAGGGATACTCTTCAAAGGATACTCTTCAAAGGATACTCTTCAACTAGCATGCAGACTAATCCTAATTCTTACTCTATATTGCCACAGGTAATCAAGCTGTACATTTTAACATGCATTATTCCATATTATTGTGAAAGTTAAGTAAACGAAGTTATTATCATTAATTAGACTGATAATAGAGAGGTAGTACAAGACGTAAAACAATATTAGAGTTAGTAAATTTAGAAATGGGAATGGTTTTATCCCGGCATGATACACTGTTTCTATGAAGGCTCTTATATTGGGATAGTATTTCAGGCAAACTTAGGGCTAACTTAAGATTAATTAGGGCATAACTATATTAGGAATTTTATGTTTACAGTCGTTTGGGCGAGTGTAAGTGTAAAATAGGGAGAATTACAGATATTGAGAGTAAGTCTATTTTGATTTGGATGTGTTTACGATACAAAAAAAAGAGAATAGGTGGTTTTCACATAGCTGATGGTGTGTTAGAGTTTTCAGGCAGCGAGTTCAAGATTTTAAGCCCTTTCATGTATACTGAGTTTTTGAAGAGATTTAGCCGGACACGAGGAACGTCATAGAGATTTTTGTGTCTGGTATTGTGTCTATAGGTCCTATTGCAATTATCAAGAAAGTGTTTTAGTTCAGGGTTAATATTAGAATTTATGGTTCTGTAAATGTAGATTGCACAGTAGTAGGTGTGAATGTTTTGTACAGTGAATAAGTTTTGGTCTTTGAAGAGTTGGGGGAAGTTGTCTAACATTGGATTGCATGATAATTCTTACTGTAGCTTTTTGTTGGGTAATTATTGACTTTAGGTAGGTTGCTGCTGTTGATCCCCAGGCACAAATAGCATAGGTGAGGCAGGGATAGACGAGTGAATAGTATAGTGTGAGTAGGGCTGATTGTGGTACATAGTAACGTATCTTTGAGAGGATTCCAACTGTTTTGGATACTTTTCTTGTTATGTGTTGGATATGGGTGTTGAATTTCAAGTTGCTGTCAAGATGCAGACCCAGAAATTTGCTCTCATTATGTTTAGCAATAAGAGTGTTGTCAATCATAATTTTCAGTTGGGCATCACCTGTTCTGCTCCCAAACATCACGTAGAAGGTTTAGTTAACAATAAGTGTAAGTTTACTGGCAGTCATCCAGGTTGATATTTGTACTAGTTCTCCATTAACAATAGTGTTGAGTGAGACAAGATTAGGGTGGGAGATGACGTAAACCGTGTCGTGAGCAAAGAGAATACTTGATTTAATTTGTTGTGATACGTTAGGAAGATCATTGATGTATAAGAGGAAGGGCAGGGGACCAAGGACACTTCCCTGTAGCATTCCAGTATCTCCGGTACTTTTTTTTTTTTGCCCATTTCTTTGTGTGTATGTGTACTCACCTAGTTGTAGTTGCAGGGGTCGATTCACAACTCCTGGCCCCGCCTCTTCACTGGTAGCTGCTAGGTCACTCTTCCTGCTCCATGAGCTTTATCATACCTCTTCTTAAAGGTATGTATGGATCTTGCCTCCACTACATCTCTACCCAGACTATTCCACTTCCTGACAACTCTGTGACTGAAGAAATACTTCCTAACATCCCTGTGATTCATCTGAGTCTTCAACTTCCAATTGTGATCCATTGTTGCTGTGTCCCATCTCTGGAACATCCTGTCTCTGCCCACCTTGTCAATTCCTCTCAGTATTTTATATGTTGTTATCATATTTCCTCTATCTCTTCTGTCTTCCAGTGTCGTCAGGTCGATTTTCCTTAACCTCTCCTCGTAGGACATGCCCCTTAGCTCCGGGACTAGTCTTGTTGCAAACCTTTGCACTTTCTCTAATTTCCTTACATTCTTGGCTAGGTGTGGGTTCCAAACTGGTGCCGCATACTCCAATATAGGCCTGACATACATGGTGTACAGGGTCCTGAACGATTCCTTATAGAGATGTCGGAATGCTCTTCTTAGGTTTGCTAGGCGTGCATATGATGCAGCAGTTATTTGGTTGATGTGCACCTCAGGAGATGTGCCCGGTATTATACTCACCCCAAGATCCTTTACCTTGATTGAGGTTTGTAGTCTCTGGCCCCTTAGACTGTATTTCGTCTGAGGTCTTCTTTGCCCTTCCCCAGTCTTCATGACTTTGCACTTGGTGGGGTTGAACTCCAGGAGCCAGTTTCCGGACCAGGCCTGAAGCCTTTCCAGATCACTTTGTAGTTCCGCCTGGTCCTCCTCCGCTTGAATTCTAGTCAACTTAACATCATCTACAAACATGGACATTCCTGAGTCTATTCCTTCCATCATGTCGTTCACATACATCAGAAACAGCACCGGTCCTAGGACTGACCCCTGTGGCACTCCACTCGTCACAGGCGCCCACTCTGACACCTCATCACGTACCATGGCTCGCTGTAGTCTTCCCGACAGGTATTCCCTGATCCATTTCAGTGGATTCCCTGTTATACCTGCCTGGTCTTCCAGCTTATGCACTAATCTCTTGTGTGGAATGTGTCAAAAGCCTTCATACAGTCCAAGAAAGCGCAATCTACGCACCCCCCCCCTCTTTCTCTCTTGTCTTACTGCTGTCACCCTGTCATAGAACTCCAGTGTGCTTGACTCAAGAAATCGTAATGACACGATTGCAAACAAACCATACCCCCGGCCGGGATTGAACCCGCGGTCATAGAGACTCTATGACCGCGGGTTCAATCCCGGCCGGGGGTATGGTTTCCAGTGTGCTTGTGTGTGTACACGTACGCACTTACTTTGTACGTGTACGCACGTCCGGTGTACGGTGCGGGGAGGACAGAAAGAGAGGCCAGGACAACTCCCAAGGTTCCTGCCTAAGAACAAGTGAAGATGGGTTTCGTTGAGGTGAGGGGCGCTGGGTAGGCCAGCGCCCCTCCGGGGCTATGTTCTTTCTTGAATAAGCTTCTGCTATCATCAAGAAGAGCCGGACATTTCGCCATTCCCTATCCCAGGCTGAGATTATAATGGTTAGAGCACAACTGGTCGGGAAACCCAGTCTTAACTCCTTAGTAGTGTTGTTATAGTCAGAAAGGGTTGATGTCCTCCGGTTAGACTTGTGCTTTGCTACTGCGGGCAGAATCGCTGGCATAGATGTACAATGCCGATTCACAAACGTACAATGATGATTCACAGACGTACAATGGTGATTCACAGATGTACAATGGTGATTCACAGATGTACAATGGTGATTCACAGATGTACAATGGTGATTCACAGATGTACAATGGTGATTCACAGATGTACAATGGTGATTCACAGATATACAATGCTGATTCACAGATGTACAATGGTGATTCACAGATGTACAATGGTGATTCACAGATATACAATGCTGATTCACAGATGTACAATGGTGATTCACAGATATACAATGGTGATTCACAGATGTACAATGGTGATTCACAGATGTACAATGGTGATTCACAGATGTACAATGGTGATTCACAGATGTATAATGCATTTTATTAAACTTCCTCAACCACCTTCTGTCAGTTTTATTTTTGCCTGGGAATCGAACCTCGGCTCCTTCCTGTGTCAGATGAGTGACTGACAGTCAGCCACTTGACTCGAGTCAGTCGGTGGTCTAGGCTGCTCCAGAGTGTGAGGAGGTCTGGTGGCTGCCCGTCTTGTGGTCTAACAGAGTTTAGTCCTTTTTCAGGAACAGAAAGTTTTTTGTGTTAGTATAATGTGAATAATTATTTCAGTGACCTTGCTGGAGTGGACTCACTTTAAAAATGCAAATTCTAAATTTAGTGTTTTAAGAAAAATTTAATAATATACGTTTCAAGAATTTTTGAAAATTTTCGATGGACTAGCATCGTAGTCCGTGTTTTATAATGTTGTCAGCACCAGTGTATGACACTTGGCACCAGTGTATGACACTTGGCACCAGTGTATGACACTTGGCACCAGTGTATGACACTTGGCACCAGTGTATGACACTTGGCACCAGTGTATGACACTTGGCACCAGTGTATGACACTTGGCACCAGTGTATGACACTTGGCACCAGTGTATGACACTTGGGACCAGTGTTGCGGATCATGGGTAGTACCATACTGGAGTTCCAGTTGGCACTATTGCAATGATTCACAACTGGCACCAATGCTATGATTCACAGTTGGCACTATTGCAGTGATTCAGAGCTGGCACCATTGCAATGGTTCAGAAATGGCAGTGGGTTGTGTATTTCATATTTCAGCTTCCTCTCTGGGGAAGCCCCAGGTTTTCATGTCAGTCTCACTACAAATATAATTTAGCACCAGTAAGTTTACTGGTGGTTCAAATTCTTGTCTCTGAATCTCTTACCAGTACGTGAATTGTTGTTTTATGTTTCCCAGTATTCCCCTTCATTTATCTTCCTATTGTTTAGCGCTGAATTTATATCTTTCTCATTTCCGAAAATTGCACTGCCTGTTATACAGTCCAGGAGGGTCCTTCTTATACAGCAGGTTAAGTTCTGGGCTCCGTTTATACAGCAGGTTAGGTTCTGGGCCCCGTTTATACAGCAGGTTAGGTTCTGGGCTCCGTTTATACAGCAGGTTAGGTTCTGGGCTCCGTTTATACAGCAGGTTAGGTTCTGGGCTCCGTTTATACAGCAGGTTACGTTATGGGCCCCGTTTATACAGCAGGTTAGGTTCTGGGCTCCGTTTATACAGCAGGTTAGGTTCTGGGCTCCGTTTATACAGCAGGTTAGGTTCTGGGCTCCGTTTATACAGCAGGTTAGGTTCTGGGCTCCGTTTATACAGCAGGTTAGGTTCTGGGCTCCGTTTATACAGCAGGTTAGGTTCTGGGCTCCGTTTATACAGCAGGTTAGGTTCTGGGCTCCGTTTATACAGCAGGTTAGGTTCTGGGCTCCGTTTATACAGCAGGTTAGGTTCTGGGCCCCGTTTATACAGCAGGTTAGGTTCTGGGCTCCGTTTATACAGCAGGTTAGGTTCTGGGCTCCGTTTATACAGCAGGTTAGGTTCTGGGCTCCGTTTAAACAGCAGGTTAGGTTCTGGGCTCCGTTTATACAGCAGGTTAGGTTCTGGGCTCCGTTTATACAGCAGGTTAGGTTCTGGGCTCCGTTTATACAGCAGGTAAGGTTCTGGGCTCCGTTTATACAGCAGGTTAGGTTCTGGGCTCCGTTTATACAGCAGGTTAGGTTCTGGGCTCCGTTTAAACAGCAGGTTGGGTTCTGGGCTCCGTTTATACAACAGGTTAGGTTCTGGGCCCCGTTTATACAGCAGGTTAGGTTCTGGGCTCCGTTTATACAGCAGGTTAGGTTCTGGACTCCGTTTATACAGCAGGTTAGGTTCTGGGCTCCGTTTATACAGCAGGTTAGGTTCTGGGCTCCGTTTATACAGCAGGTTAGGTTCTGGGCTCCGTTTATACAGCAGGTTAGGTTCTGGGCTCCGTTTAAACAGCAGGTTAGGTTCTGAACTCCGTTTATACAGCAGGTTAGGTTCTGGGCCCCGTTTATACAGCAGGTTAGGTTCTGGGCTCCGTTTATACAGCAGGTTAGGTTCTGGGCTCCGTTTATACAGCAGGTTAGGTTCTGGGCTCCGTTTATACAGCAGGTTAGGTTCTGGGCTCCGTTTATACAGCAGGTTAGGTTCTGGGCTCCGTTTATACAGCAGGTTAGGTTCTGGGCTCCGTTTATACAGCAGGTTAGGTTCTGGGCCCCGTTTATACAGCAGGTTAGGTTCTGGGCTCCGTTTATACAGCAGGTTAGGTTCTGGGCTCCGTTTATACAGCAGGTTAGGTTCTGGGCTCCGTTTATACAGCAGGTTAGGTTCTGGGCTCCGTTTATACGGCAGGTTAGGTTCTGGGCCCCGTTTATATAGCAGGTTAGGTTCTGGGCCCCGTTTATACAGCAGGTTAGGTTCTGGGCTCCGTTTATACAGTAGGTTAGGTTCTGGGCCCCGTTTATACAGCAGGTTAGGTTCTGGGCCCCGTTTAAACAGCAGGTTAGGTTCTGGGCTCCGTTTATACAGCAGGTTAGGTTCTGGGCTCCGTTTATACAGCAGGTTAGGTTCTGGGCCCCGTTTAAACAGCAGGTTAGGTTCTGGGCTCCGTTTATACAGCAGGTTAGGTTCTGGGCCCCGTTTATACAGCAGGTTAGGTTCTGGGCTCCGTTTATACAGCAGGTTAGGTTCTGGGCTCCGTTTATACAGCAGGTTAGGTTCTGGGCTCCGTTTATACAGCAGGTTAGGTTCTGGGCCCCGTTTATACAGCAGGTTAGGTTCTGGGCTTCGTTTATACAGCAGGTTAGGTTCTGGGCTCCGTTTATACAGCAGGTTAGGTTCTGGGCTCCGTTTATACAGCAGGTTAGGTTCTGGGCCCCGTTTAAACAGCAGGTTAGGTTCTGGGCTCCGTTTATACAGCAGGTTAGGTTCTGGGCCCCGTTTATACAGCAGGTTAGGTTCTGGGCTCCGTTTATACAGCAGGTTAGGTTCTGGGCTCCGTTTATACAGCAGGTTAGGTTCTGGGCTCCGTTTATACAGCAGGTTAGGTTCTGGGCTCCGTTTATACAGCAGGTTAGGTTCTGGGCTCCGTTTATACAGCAGGTTAGGTTCTGGGCTCCGTTTATACGGCAGGTTAGGTTCTGGGCCCCGTTTATACAGCAGGTTAGGTTCTGGGCTCCGTTTATACAGCAGGTTAGGTTCTGGGCTCCGTTTATACAGCAGGTTAGGTTCTGGGCTCCGTTTATACGGCAGGTTAGGTTCTGGGCCCCGTTTATACAGCAGGTTAGGTTCTGGGCTCCGTTTATACAGCAGGTTAGGTTCTGGGCTCCGTTTATACAGCAGGTTAGGTTCTGGGCTCCGTTTATACGGCAGGTTAGGTTCTGGGCCCCGTTTATACAGCAGGTTAGGTTCTGGGCCCCGTTTATACAGCAGGTTAGGTTCTGGGCTCCGTTTATACAGTAGGTTAGGTTCTGGGCCCCGTTTATACAGCAGGTTAGGTTCTGGGCCCCGTTTAAACAGCAGGTTAGGTTCTGGGCTCCGTTTATACAGCAGGTTAGGTTCTGGGCTCCGTTTATACAGCAGGTTAGGTTCTGGGCCCCGTTTAAACAGCAGGTTAGGTTCTGGGCTCCGTTTATACAGCAGGTTAGGTTCTGGGCCCCGTTTATACAGCAGGTTAGGTTCTGGGCTCCGTTTATACAGCAGGTTAGGTTCTGGGCTCCGTTTATACAGCAGGTTAGGTTCTGGGCTCCGTTTATACAGCAGGTTAGGTTCTGGGCTCCGTTTATACAGCAGGTTAGGTTCTGGGCTCCGTTTATACAGCAGGTTAGGTTCTGGGCTCCGTTTATACGGCAGGTTAGGTTCTGGGCCCCGTTTATACAGCAGGTTAGGTTCTGGGCTCCGTTTATACAGCAGGTTAGGTTCTGGGTTCCGTTTATACAGCAGGTTAGGTTCTGGGCCCCGTTTATACAGCAGGTTAGGTTCCGGATTACCACTGTAAACACATATTTTTTTTCACTTTCAAATGTATATAAAAGCATGATAACATGCTTACACTATCATATATTAAGTGAGCATAAACAGTGCACACATTACTTAAAATATTTTCGTTCTTAGCTAATAGTGAGCGGTGAATATATTTATTGTAGGAAGTCTGATTAAATGAAGAATGTGTATAACTTAAAACCACTGCATTAGGGAAACGCTGTAAAGCGAAGCACTTTAAAGTGGGGGCCCTCTTGCACTCCTCGACTATTCAGATTTCCTAGAATAACAGATTTCCTAGATTTTTAAATCTGAGTTTGACCTGGTGCTAGTCCTGTTACTACTCTGTTTTTCCTTTTTTTCTATGCCACTTGGTCCTCATATTTTGTTCCTTTACCGAGAGTTTTGTCTCTGTAATACCTATAATCTTAGGGTTGTCCTCTCTTATTTTCTTGTAGGACTCCACTGCTGGTGACTCCAGTTTCTGAGTATTCTGCTCTAATTTCTCTGTCTCTCACTGTCTGCTGGTAAACTGTTTCATGTGGATAAATGGTTAATAGCTGAACTCTTTCTCAGGCTGAGGGACTGACTACCTCAAACTTCTTCCAATCTTCACCATTTTTCTTTGTATTGGACTGATGAAGCCACTGTGTGTGGAAACGATTCCAGAGTAAAAATACCCAAGTGTTGCACATATGTCTAATTTATCAAACTGTTTTCGCTTCTTGATTCCAAGAACGATGATTGAGGAACCTCTTAAAAGATTTAAGGCGTTTTGACTCTTGTTTCTCCCTCCTCCCTCCTAGAGCAGGTAACCTCTTTTTCTGTTCTTTTTACCTCCGGCTTCCTTCTTCTCTCTTATATTTCTCTTTCGTCTTCTCGTTTTTCCTTTTTTTGTAAAACTTTGTTGAAGTTGCTAGAAGTTTTATTTTCTTTACGTTAGTATGTTAGTTCTTTTCTGGTGAACATAGTTCACAATTGTTTTATCTTTCCGTCTACATAAGTTCTTTCCTTACAAACAAAGATTTCTCATGTCTCATTTGCAGGTCTCATTACTTCCATCAAATCTTCACATTTCGTGTGTACTCACAAAGCTGTGCTTACCAAGCTGTGCTCACCAAGCTGTGCTTACCAAGCTGTGGTCATCAAGCTGTTTGTAGGGATTGAGGTGTTGCTTCTCTTGGGTTGACTTGGGCGATGCCTACTGGACTAAAATATTTCTCATCTGTGTCTTTAGCTTGTGTCTGTATCCCCCTTGTTCCAGGATTCTTCTCACTACCAGCCTATGTTTGTATGACCTATCAGTTTCTCTCTCTGTCTCTCTCTCTCTCTCTCGTGTGTGTGTGTGTGTGTGTGTGTGTGTGTGTGTGTGTGTGTGTGTGTGTGTGTGTGTGTGTGTGTGTGTGTGTGTGTGTGTGTGTGTGTGTGTGTGTGTGTACGTATGCGCGCGCGAGCGTCAGCAACACACAAAAACAGCCTCTACCTCAGGCCAGGTATGGCAGTTCATGCGTGTAATTTCCCACGTCAGTATATTTTCACCACCAGAGCTCAGTGTGTACCCTAACAGTACTGCAGCGGTGTAATTCACTGCGTCCACTGATAATTTCTCCGGAAGAAGCGTCCGTCGTCACTCAGGTCATCGAGGAAGCTTCCCTGTCCACTCCTCATGTCTAATGCAGGAGTGTTCGTGTCCACTGTTCATGTCTCCTGCAGTAGCGTCCATGCCTTATGGTCATGTCTTCTGCAGTAGCCTCAGTGTCTTATGCGCATGTCTCCTGCAGTAGCTTCAGTGTCTTATGCGCATGTCTCCTGCAGTAGCCTCAGTGTCTTATGCGCATGTCTCCTGCAGTAGCCTCAGTGTCTTATGCGCATGTCTCTTGCAGTAGCCTCCGTGTTTTATGCTCATGTCTCCTGCAGTAGCCTCCGTGTTTTATGCTCATGTCTCTTGCAGGAAACTCCGTGTCCGTGCAGGCGGGCGGGGAGGCGCTGGCTGTTGATGGGTGGTGGAGGCGCCCATCACTTATTATTGGGCGGGGTATCGGTGGTAGGATCTGGCGCGCCGGGCCCTAAGTACAGCAGACAGCACACAAAACATTGCCTGCTGCCCGCCGACCTCCTCAACCAGCACGGCAGTATCAGCAGCAGCAGCAGCAGCAGCAGCAGCAGTAGTCATACACCTCACTGCTACATCTTACGCCCACAAGACTGACCCTACTCTTACGGATTTCATGCTGGTGATTAAGACGGCTGCCGTAGATGACAGATATCTAGGTCTGCGGCTATTACAGCCTCTCCTGAGGAAAGAGAAGCTTTATCGAGGGAACTATGGCGAAGAATGAGCTGTCTTAGTGCTACACCTCCTCCTATAGTGAGACGTTTGATACCTAGTCTTGCACCTGAAAAAAGAGAGGATGTATTCATCCCCATTCAGCAGCTGTACTAAGCTATGGCTCAGAGGAAGTACATTAGAGCTCATTAATCTAGTGTGATTCGCGTGATTTGCAGCCTAGCCTCGGCAACCGCGCATTACCTGCAGAGTTATTGGCCCAGGCAAAAAAGTGTGGTCATATCAGGATGCTTCTCCGAGAAATGTACTCTCGTCCTTTTCAGACAAGAGGTGCCTTCACAGTGAGGGTTGCATAATACGTATGAAATGGTTAACCTTAGGGAGAAGGGGTAGAAAGAGTGTTTGGTCAAGTAATCACACCGAGCGTCAATGATGTGGTACCTACTGATAGCCTTAGTTTCCCCTGGAGCAACTAGCAAGGAAGAGAAATCTTCGTTCTCTATATATATGGTATGGCCAGACTGAGATAAACCTTGCTGTCTGGTGTGTCGACATTAGATTTTATATAGGTTATTAAGTAGGAGGGTTAATAACCCAGGATAACCCAAGAAGCCTTCCTGGGTTATTAACTAGGAGTGTTAATAACTCAGGATAACTCAAGAAGCCATCCTGGATTATTTACATTTGGGGAAGTGCTAAGCCCAGGACCACACAATCTTACAAGAATCAATCACCCAGAAGAGCTAGGTGTTCTGCCTTGATCCGAGGACATATGGTGGTGTTGGTGCCTCAGAGCTAATTTCATTCTACTCCCTGTTTGGTGTAGTAGCCTCCAAGAGCAGTATATATATTACTGTGACTACGAACGAGTGCCCGGTGGCCTGGTGGCTAAAGCTCCCGCTTCACACACGGAGGGCCCGGGTTCGATTCCCGGCGGGTGGAAACATTTCGACACGTTTCCTTACACCTGTTCACCTAGGAGCAAATAGGTACCTGGGTGTTAGTCGACTGGTGTGGGTCGCATCCTGGGGGACAAGATTAAGGACCCAATGGAAATAAGTTAGACAGTCCTCGATGACGCACTGACTTTCTTGGGTTATCCTGGGTGGCTAACCCCCCGGGGTTAAAAATCCGAACGAAATCTTATCTCTCTAATAACAACACTGTGCTAGCCGAGGAATCGAACCCCATGTCGTTTTAGCCAGCCTCATGGTGAGCAAAAATCACATGACACTCTAACCTACAGGACTACTCGTTCATGGTCACAATAATATACTTCTCGAGGAGGCTAGTACACCAAACGAGGAACAGAATGAAATTAGCTCAGAGGCACCCACATCACCGTATGTCCTCGGATCAAGGTAAAACACCTAGCTCTGCTAGGTGCTTGATTTTTGTAGGATTGTATGGTCCTGTGGGTTAGAGCGTCATGTGATTTTCGCTCACCATGAGGCGGGCCAAAACAACATGGGTTCGAATTCTCGGCTAGTCGCAGTGTTGTTGTTGATTAAATACCACTCGTTCGTGGTCACTATATATATATATATATATATATATATATATATATATATATATATATATATATATATATATATATATATATATATATATATATATATATATATATATATATATATGCAAAACAACCACTGTGAAAGAATAGAGAAATTCCAAGCTTTTTCGTGACACAGTACTAGCACAGTACTAGGCACAGTACTAGCTCCCATCTTGTTCCTCATCCTCATATCCGACATAGACAAGGATGTCAGACACAGCACCGTGTCTTCCTTTGCAGATGACACCCGAATCTGCATGACAGTGTCTTCCATTGCAGACACTGCAAGGCTCCAGGCGGACATCAACCAAATCTTTCAGTGGGCTGCAGAAAACAATATGAAGTTCAACGATGAGAAATTTCAATTACTCAGATATGGTAAACATGAGGAAATTAAATCTTCATCAGAGTACAAAACAAATTCTGGCCACAAAATAGAGCGAAACACCAACGTCAAAGACCTGGGAGTGATTATGTCGGAGGATCTCACCTTCAAGGACCATAACATTGTATCAATCGCATCTGCTAGAAAAATGACAGGATGGATAATGAGAACCTTCAAAACTAGGGAGGCCAAGCCCATGATGACACTCTTCAGGTCACTTGTTCTATCTAGGCTGGAATATTGCTGCACTCTAACAGCACCTTTCAAGGCAGGTGAAATTGCCGACCTAGAAAATGTACAGAGAACTTTCACGGCGCGCATAACGGAGATAAAACACCTCAATTACTGGGAGCGCTTGAGGTTTCTAAACCTGTATTCCCTGGAACGCAGGAGGGAGAGATACATGATTATATACACCTGGAAAATCCTAGAGGGACTAGTACCGAACTTGCACACGAAAATCACTCACTACGAAAGCAAAAGACTTGGCAGACGATGCACCATCCCCCCAATGAAAAGCAGGGGTGTCACTAGCACGTTAAGAGACCATACAATAAGTGTCAGGGGTCCGAGACTGTTCAACTGCCTCCCAGCACACATAAGGGGGATTACCAACAGACCCCTGGCAGTCTTCAAGCTGGCACTGGACAAGCATCTAAAGTCAGTTCCTGATCAGCCGGGCTGTGGCTCGTACGTTGGTTTGCGTGCAGCCAGCAGCAACAGCCTGGTTGATCAGGCGCTGATCCACCAGGAGGCCTGGTCACAGACCGGACCGCGGGGGCGTTGACCCCCGAAACTCTCTCCAGGTAAACTCCAGGTAACTCACTATCAGATCCCACAACAGTTAAACACCTGACGTGCGCCGGCCCAACTGGACAGGTCCTTCACACAACCCACCAACAAACTATTCTACCGAAGAAAATTTAAAAAATTATTATTTGTCCAGTGTATTATTAAATTCTTCCCAAATTCTATTAATTATAAATGGATCTAATTTATATAAACCAAAGGAAATATTCATATTATTGTCAAAACTGCTTTTTATGAAACAAGATTCAATTATATTCCTGTCGACCATGGACTTGCTTGATACAACTTTCTCAACTTTTTGAAAATCAATTGGATGGTTAAAATCTCTCACATGAATAAATAGAGCATTGGAATCTTGTCCAGTTCTAATGCTATATTTATGTTGTTTTAATCTCAGTTCGAGAATTTTACCAGTTTGACCGTAATAAACTTTATCGCAAATTTTACAAGGAATCTTATAGACACATCCATCAGCATTTTGGGGGGAATTCTTTATCAAAAGTTTTTTACTGTATCAAGATTTTTGAATACAACTTTAATATTAAAAGTCTTAAGAAGAGAAGGCATATCAACCAAGTTTTCATGGTAAGGGAGAACCAACATATTTTTAGTTGAGCTTGTATACAACAAGACGGGCAGCAAACAACAACTCTGGCTATACCCTTCTCCAAAACATCACTTGATCTGATATATTCTTAAAATACTCGAGTTTGGAACATGTCCTTACAGCATAATTATATTAACGAAATAAAGTGAGATACCCAAATGAAATCTCTGGCCTATAGATAGTTCCAATTTCATCCTGTTCCCTATTTGTATGTCTCTCAACAATAAAAACCCTTTGAAATGAGCTGATATAGGTAGCAGCTCTTAGCTTGTATATAATGTATGTAATGATAGGAACCCTTAACCTAACCTTGCAAAAACCCTGAGTAAAAAAAATAGAATCGAGTGGATTAGCCCGAGACGATTATGCAAATATGAGAAGAGAAGTTGAGGAAAAACTTGAGAATGACAACAGCAAATTCTTAGTCTAAACCAAAGCTGCTTCACAGCCACACCAAAAGAAAGATGAAAGACCAGGTGACTCGACTGAAGAAGAGAGAGTTAACGAAGAATAACAAGGAAGTGTGCGAAGTGCCGAACAAGAACGTGGTAGGTGCTGGACACCTTACACATAGCAGGGAACCCACACCTGAAAACAGGTTAAAAACATGTAGAGAAGTTAGGTTAGGTTAGGTAAGGTTAGGTTAGGTTAGGTTAGGTTAGGTTAGGTTAGGTTAGGTTAGGTTAGGTAAGGTTTGTCAGGAAACAGGGCAATGAGGAAATGGTATGGTGATACCGACAAGATGTGGAAAAAGACACTTATGTACAGTTCAGGACATTTATTAAAGGAAACGTTTCGCCACGAGTGGCTTCTTCAGTCCTAATACAGAGAAAACTAAGAAAACACACATATATATAGTGGCGGGAGTCAGGTGAGGTGATGCGTGGGTAGAGGTGGTAGTAGTAGTAGTAGTAGTAGTAGTAGTAGTAGTAGTAGTAGTAGTAGTAGTAGTAGTAGTAGTAGTAGTAATGGAACTAAGGAGGTGAGGCAAGAGAGGGACCTGCTGGCATCAAGTAACACCAGTTCCCAGGATGGGTAATATCCTCTTGCTTAGTAATTTTGAAATACTGTAACTACCGGATTTCTGCTTTATAGTGTTACTGACAGAAATTAGTGCGGCTTCAATGCATTTTCTCCGTCTTAAGTCGTCTTCTTTAATAACTAGTTTAGCTTCATTGAATTTGGACACCTCATGAAAGTCAATGAAGCTAAACTAGTTATTAAAGAAGACGACTTAAGACGGAGAAAATGCATTGAAGCTGCACTAATTTCTGTCAGTAACACTATAAAGCAAAAATCCGGTAGTTACAGTATTTCAAAATTACTAAGCAAGAGGATATTACCCATCCTGGGAACTGGTGTTACTTGATGCCAGCAGGTCCCTCTCTTGCCTCACCTCCTTATTTCCATTACTACTACTACTACTACTACTACTACTACTACTACTACTACTACTACTACTACTACTACTACCACCTCTACCCACGCATCACCTCACCTGACTCCCGCCACTATATATATGTGTGTTTTCTTAGTTTTCTCTGTATTAGGACTGAAGAAGCCACTCGTGGCGAAACGTTTCCTTTAATAAATGTCCTGAACTGTACATAAGTGTCTTTTTCCACAAACAGGGCAATGTTTCCTGACGCGTGTCTTAGTCATATGATGACCCGCAGCTGGAGCTTTTGGTCATCTGACCGAGGCCTTCAGCTGGCTTACACGTCCACCACTTTAAAAACTATGGTAGAGTAGAGAATGCACGGGCATGCAAGAAGACTAGCTCCAGAACTACTGGATAAGAGCTGAGAGAAGAGGCTACTGGAATTAAATCTGACGACACTGGAGGATAGAGAAGAACCAAGAATAACATGATAAAAGTATATAAAACATTCAGAGAAATTGATAGGGTAGCAAGGGATAGATTGTTTGAGAGGCGGGAAACAGGTACTTGAGGGCACAGTTGAAGTTAAGTAAGTATACAGATGAATCATAAGGATATGAGGTACTTCCATCTCAGGGTAATCGGGAAGTGGAATGACCTTGATGGAGAAGTGGTGGAGGCAGGCGCCATACATAGTTGTAAGAGCAGGTACGATAGGGCACATGACGCTAGGAAGGACTGAATCTGGAAAGCGGCAAGTTGAGAAGCGGGGCCGGTAGCAACGGATCGCAAGTGTCTATTGGCAAGAACCTTTGACATATGGTAACTGAGCAGTGCTCTAAACGGGAGAACAACAACAGTTGGAAGTGTCACCACTGGCATTATTTCTCTAGTTTGGAAAATTCTCATTACTTACCCTGTCATTTACCCGACTTACGCAGCGCCTCCATTATGACTGTGTTCTTTAAAAGATGAGACAGGTGGCTTTATTGTGTCTATATCTTACACACGGCGTTCCTTGTATGTTGTGATCCTCCTGTGTTTTGTATACAGCTTTCAAGTTCCTCGCTGAAGTTCCTCACTGAAGTTCCTCGCTGAAGTTCCTCACTGAAGTTCCTCGTTCAGGTTCCTCTTTCATGTTTAAGTTCCTCCTTCTTTACGTATCTGAGCAATTGGCTTTGGCTCCCACTGAACCTCTTGCTATTTTCTCCTCCCATTGGAAGATTCCTTCATATCATTTAAAATTTTTAGGCCATTTTCATGTTAACTGTCATAGCGTCTTTAGGATGACACGAAGTCTAGATTTTACTTCATTTACTACTGATAAATAAGAAAAAGATCACTCGATGACCCACTGATTTTCTTGGGCTATCCTGGATGGCTAACCGTCCGGGGTTAAAAATCCGAAGAAATCTTATCTTACCGTGAGTGGAACGATACACAAATAACCCGCACATAGGAGAAACAAGCTTATGACGACGTATCGGTCCTACTTAGACCACTGACTAGTGAAGGGAAGGGAACCCCGCCCCCTTCTCATATATATACTGGCTCTCTTCCATTCGTACTTCTGTGTGACTAGTTAATAATAATAATAATACTAATACTAATACTGATCATAATAATAATAATAATATAATATCTTTATTTCTACAAGTACATGTACAAGGCATACAGACCATAGCTGACATCAGTGACATACTACTATATAGAAAGCCGCTTGTTATACAGAGCATTTCGGGCAAATTAGGTCAATTTTGTCCCAGGATGCGACCCACACCAGTCAACTAACACCCAGGTACCTATCTTTACCGATGGGTGAACATGGACAACCGATGTAAGGAAACACGCCCAATTCCCTTACCGGGAATCAAACCCGGACCCTCAGCATGTGAAGCGAGAGCTTTGCCACCAGGCCACGGGAATGTTTTAGTCATTAGAAAATTGAAAACTGAATTGCCTACTTTTCCTGTTATATCCATTTACTTTAAGTGCTATCACTCCATGTTTACAATCGTCAGACATCTTAGCGAAACCTATACGAGCCACGTCTGTAGGTTTGAAATCTTCCAAAGCCTCTGTAATTTTGTCATGAGGATCCAGTAGTTGTGGCAAGCTTTATCGTTATGCTTTCTCATGTGTTATTTGGCATCTCAATACCTCTCAAAGATTTTCATGAGATGTGATGCTGGCTCCACTGGCCTGTATTTATTTTTTTGCCCTGGGTGTACTGTTTTCTTGTGCAGAGAAACTGTGTCTCCATGACCCGGATCAAAGCTCTTCCTACAGTGTATGCTGAGTACTCGTGATAGTTGTACTGTAAACCACGGAACGTGCGGAGTTTGAACCATGGCAAGTGAGTCGTGAAACTCCAGACCAGTGCGTTAACCAATTGGCCGAGTGGCTTACGCAGTGACTTCGAGTTTTACAACTCACTTACCATGGGCTCTAACCCCACCCGTACCCTGGTTTGTTTACGATTTCGTGAGTCGAAATGTGTAGGTCCATTGGCATTGATGGAGCCCCTACTATGCTTGGGAACAACCCAGACTTTGCCTCTAGTGTGTAGGAGGAGATTCCCCATGATTCTGCCACATGCTGTGTATTGTATCGTAATTAACTTGCTGCAAAAGTACTAACGGTGAAACTGAAGGAAAGTTTCGTCAGCAGCAGTGTAAGCAGTGAACTTTATTAGAGAAACACGCCCAAATCACTGCCACTTGAATGTATTTTGAGAAGAAATTGAAGATAAACAAAGCGTTTTTGTTTATGCAGAAGTGAGGTAGCTTTTCCTGTGGCTGGAGACTTACTAGACTCCTCAAACTTCACGAAGACAGGTATACCTTAACGAAATAAACACTTCCATTGAAGGCACAAGAACGAATATAATCACTGCCAGGGTAAAGTTGCCCGCTGTCGACCAGTTTTGATAAATCGCATTCAGATTGGAAATTCTGCTGATTTTCCTTCACTGGGTGAGGATGCTGGTGCGGGAACAGAACTGTCCATCATGAATGAAGTTAAGAAAAAGATCATTTGCAGTATCTGATTCAGTCTTACCGAAGTTACTTTCATCACGATGAGGTTTCTGAGGCACAAGGATGGATACGGAATACATTCATTTTAAAATATTAATTCCATGGATATTTACTTGTAGAGGTGTATATCTCTCAGTGTACACACACTAAGGTATATATCTCTAGACATATATATGTACACGGTAAGGTGTAAATCTCTAAATGTATGTATGCACCCAGACATCTCTATTTCTAACTCTACGAATGCCGAGATGGATTTCTTCAAGTACACGTGCACTGATAATACGTCAGTTCTTATTTTAAGGACGTAAGTATCCCTGATGTTTCTTGGTGAGTCTCCGGGCTGTGCTGCTAGAATTTAACTTCTCATTTTATTCTAACCAGGGTATGGGTGAGGTTAGAACCCATGGCGAGTGAGTCGTAAAATTCCAGGCCAGTGTGTAAACCACAGTTTACTAGTCTTAGTCAGTACAGATTCAGGGAACTTTGCCAGACTGAGCCAGACTTTAAACGGGAAGATATTTATGGTATGATCAAGGAAATCGACTGGACCCTAAAACAAATATCATTTGTTGATTAAACGTTTTGCCTACACTTTAGGCTTCTTCAGTCATATACAGAGGGAGTGGTAGTAATAAAATAAAGATGGTGTAATCAGTCCATCAACCTTGCAGAAAAAGTATTTGAAGTGGTCAGTCCCTCAGCCTGGAGAAGAGTTCAGCATCATGGTCCAGAGCTCAACAACACTCTGGGTAGAATTTACAGACCGAGAGCTACCATCCTACCTCGGCTTATTTCAAAGACCAACTTCCCTGGCTTCTGTCCACAACAGCCGCTTAACACCCAGGTACCTGTTTACTGCTTAGATGAACATGGTCAATAGGTTTAAGAAGACTTGCTCAAACGTCTCGATACATTCATTTTAAAACCATGTCTCTCAGCTGTGGACTCAAAGTCTAGTCAACTACGAGAAATTTTGAGATATGAACGCAATAGCTGTATTGTCTCCGGTCCACTTGGATTACCAACAAAACAGCCGTGTCCAATTTGGAACGCAAACCTATGAGCCTTACCCAGGGTGGCCGGATTAGGAACCCAGCTAAGAGCCCATCAACCGTCGCTAATCCACCTGGGTTATGAAGCCAGTAGCGGCACTCATTGCGGCTTACAAGCACAGGAATCGTCCTCAGTCCGGTCAGACTCGCAACACGCCATCGCTTTCATCACTCGTAATTTTTTTGGTATAAAAATTATAATCTGTTCCCACCTAATCACGGTAAAAATCTATAATTTGCATATGATCACGCTTGATCACAGACTTGGTTGAACGCTGGAACCTGCGTGTTACGCTGAACCTCGGATAAACACGACCTGTTTTTAACTTAAATATTTTTTCTCGTTCCAGTATATATGCAGGATCTTTTCCTCCTTTCCAAGACCCGATCACCGTTATTATTGAAGCTAAACCTTAGCAGCGGACTAACGCGAAAACGTGAAGGAAATGGGTCGTCACTACTGAATAATGAACTTCGGGTAAGATGCCTTCCTTTAGGATCAACTACCGTATTTTCCAGCACATAAGGCGCATAAGCATTACAACTTTATTACTGTAGTGAATTGCATGTCCTTTTAGAAAATACCACTTGTCAGTAACGCAAAGTCTACCCTTTAACCTGACCTTGAGCATATAAGGCGCAGGGTGATTTTTTTCCACGAATTTCCTTGGGGAAAAAACCGCGACTTATATGCCGGAAAATACGGTACATTCATTTTTTGGTTGGTATCTAGTGAGCCCTCCGTGAAAAATACAGATACGCCTTATATAATACCAACCAGGAACGGTATGCGATACCCGAGGCAGATTTATTTCTTCTTGCTGGTATTAAAAGTTAACAAAAAACAACAGTAATGTCTTCTGGATTTTTTTTTCTCTCCATGGACAAGATGATGAACTAGAAAACTTCTCATTTTACTCTAACTAGGGTACGGGTGGGGTTAGAACCAGTGGCGAGTGAGTCGCAGCCTTCGTGCTGGGAGAGGGCACGTGATGTAGGGAATTTGTACCAACCAACGCCTTCCTCGGATCAAACCTGATGACTTGCTATTCCCCAGACGCTGAATGATCCCCAACTTTCCACAGCCAATATACTTTCCGCACACAATACATCACCTACTAAACATAATATACTTTCCTTATACAATACATCACCTTTCACACACAATACATCACCTTCCACACACAATACATCTTCCTCATACAATATACCTTTCAATATACTTCTCAGTACCGACTCTTGAACGTCACATATTCGCGGCTGATATCACACGTGTCTTATGTGATGTTACACACACACACACACACACACACACACACACACACACACACACACACACACACACACACACACCGCAAAGTATGTGAGGAGCTCAACATAAGATTCAAAGAAGCGTTCACAGAAAAGACAGAAGGGACTCCAGAAAGACGGAAAGGGACTCCAGAAAGACTCAAAGGCTATGGGGCCGGATAACATCTCTTCATGCGTCCTGATGGAGCAGAGGTACTATGTGTACGACTAACAACAATCTTCAACACATCTATCGAAACAGGGTGACTACCTGTTGCAGTGTCTGACAGGATTGTAGATGTATGGTTTAGAGAACCGACATGTTGATAAATTAGACACATGTGCAACTCTTGGGTATCTTTACTGAGGAAACGTTTCGCCACACAGTGGCTTCATCAGTCCATACCAAGGAGAATCTTGAAGAACAGGAGGAGAATGAGGTAATCAGTCCCTCAACCTTGAGTCGATGTGGTCAGTCCATCAATCTTGAATAGAATAAAGATACCCAAGAGTTGCACATGTGTCTAATTTATCAACATGTCGGTTCTTTGAACCATTCATCTACAATCCTGTCAGACACTGCAACTTCTTGGGATCTTAATACTTGGGAATTCTTCGCTTGCCTAACCCTTGGGCACGACCTTGGGCACGACTTTGGGCACGACTTTGGGCACGACCTACTTCCACATTGGACAAATGTGACACCACCTACGACTGCTGCACCTCTCCTGCCATACGGTTTATAAGCTCCTTCTACGTCCATATGCCGTATTCTATTCAAGATTGATGGACTGACCACATCGACTCAAGGTTGAGGGACTGATTACCTCATTCTCCTCCTGTTCTTCAAGATTTTCCTTGGTATGGACTGATGAAGCCACTGTGTGGCGAAACGTTTCCTCAATAAAGATACCCAAGAGTTGCACATGTGTCTAATTTATCATCAGGGTGACTACCTGAGGTATGGAAGACAGCAAATGTAGTCCCATTTTTTAAAAAAAGAGATAGACACGAAGCATTAAACTACAGACCAGTGTCACTGAAAGTTATGGAGGAGATTATCAGGAGAAGAGTGGTGGAACACCTAGAAACGTAAAAGCTTATCAACGACAACAAGCCCTTTTCAGGGACGGGAAATCCTGTGTCACAAACCTACTGGAGATCCATAACAGGGTAACAGCAGTAAGACAATAGAGAGAGAGAAAGAGAGAGAACCCTCCCCTCCCCTCAAGCTAAAGCTTGAGGACCAGGCAGGGACAACAGGGATGGCACTGCAATTGTCAGAGTGGGCGCCTGTGACCAGCGGGGTCCCACAGGGGTCAGTCCTAGGACCGGTGCTGTTTCTGATATATGTGAACAACATGACGGAAAGAATAGATTCAGAAGTGTCCCTGTTTGCAGATGATGTGAAATTGATAAGAAGAATTGAATCGGACGAAGACCAGGAAGAACTACACAGGGATCTGGACAGGCTGCAGACCTCGTCCAGAAACTGGCTCCTGGAGTTCATACTCAGTCTAGGGGGTCAGAGACTATAAACCTCACTCAAGGAAAAAGATCTTGGCGTGAGTATAACACCAGGCACATCTCCTGAAGCGCACATCAACCAAATAACTGCTGCAGCATATGCACGACTAGCAAACCTAAGAACAGCATTCCGACATCTCAATAAGGAATCGTTCAGGACCCTGTACACCGGGTACGTTACGCCCATATTAGACTATGCAGCACCAGTTTGGAACCCCACACTTAGCTAAGCACGTACGGAAATTAGAGAAAGTGCATAGGTTTGCAACAAGAGTAGTCCCGGAGCTAAGGGGCATGTCCTACGAGGAGAGGTTAAGGGAAATCAACCTGATGACACTGGAGGACAGGAGAGATAGAATGGATTTGATAATATAAAATACCGAGAGGAATTCATAAGGTGGATAGAGACAGAATGTTCCAGAGATGGGACACAGCAACAAGGGTCACAGTTGGAAGCTGAAGACTCAGATGAGTTACAAGGATGTTAGGAAGTATTTCTTCAGTCACAGAGTAGTCAGGAAGTGGAACAGTCTGGGAAGTGATGTAGTGGAGGCAGAATCTATACATAGCTTTAAGAAGAGGTATGATAAAGCTCATTGAGCAGGAAGAGTGGCGTAGTAGAGACCAGTGAAGAGGCGGGACCAGGAACTGTGAATCGACCCCCGCAACCACAACTAGGTGAGTACACACACACAACAAGACAGAAAGAAGATGGAGTAGTCTTCAGAGAAAATAAACACGAGATTTCAGAAATTAATTACAGGGAACCAAAAATTGCCAGCGATCACGTGGCACTAATTTTGACCACCTGATAAAAAGAGGAATGGAGAAAGAAAGAGAGGAACTGAGTAACAGACAATGAGACAATAGAAGGATTATAATGGGAGGTAACAACACTATCACAGTGGGAGGTAAGAACACAATCACAGTGGGAGGTAAGAACACAATCACAGTTGGAGATAAGAACACAATCACAGTGGGAAATAAAAACACAATCACAGTGGGAAATAAGAACACTATCACAGTGGGAGGTAAGAACACAATCACAGTTGGAGATAAGAACACAATCACAGTGGGAAATAAGAACACAATCACAGTGGGAGGTAAGAACACAATCACAGTGGGAGGTAAGAACACAATCACAGTGGGGTTAAGAACACAATCACAGTGGGAGGTAAGAACACAATCACAGTGGGAGGTAAGAACACAATCACAGTGGGAGGTAAGAACACAATCACAGTGGGAGGTAAGAACACAATCACAGAGGGAGGTAAGAACACAATCACAGTGGGAGGTAAGAACACAATCACAGTTGGAGATAAGAACACAATCACAGTGGGAAATAAGAACACAATCACAGTGGGAGGTAAGAACACAATCACAGTGGGAGGTAAGAACACAATCACAGTGGGGTTAAGAACACAATCACAGTGGGAGGTAAGAACACAATCACAGTGGGAGGTAAGAACACAATCACAGAGGGAGGTAAGAACACAATCACAGAGGGAGGAAAGAACACAATCACAGTGGGAGGTAAGAACACAATCACAGAGGGAGGTAAGAACACAATCACAGTGGGAGGTAAGAACACAATCACAGTGGTAGGTAAGAACACAATCACAGTGGTAGGTAAGAACACAATCACAGAGGGAGGAAAGAACACAATCACAGTGGTAGGTAAGAACACAATCACAGTGGTAGGTAAGAACACAATCACAGTGGTAGGTAAGAACACAATCACAGAGGGAGGAAAGAACACAATCGCAGTGGGAGGTAAGAACACAATCACAGTGGTAGGTAAGAACACAATCACAGTGGGAGGTAAGAACACAATCACAGTGGGAGGTAAGAACATAATCACAGTGGGAGGTAAGAACACAATCACAGTGGGAGATAAGAACACAATCACAGTGGAAGGTAAGAACACAATCACAGTGGGAGGTAAGAACACAATCACAGTGGGAGGTAAGAACACAATCACAGTGGGAGGTAAGAACACAATCACAGTGGGAGGTAAGAACACAATCACAGTGGGAGGTAAGAACACAATCACAGTGGGAGGTAAGAACACAATCACAGTGGGAGGTAAGAACACAATCACAGTGGGAGGTAAGAACACAATCACAGTGGGAGGTAAGAACACAATCACAGTGGGAGGTAAGAACACAATCACAGTGGGAGGTAAGAACACAATCACAGTGGAAGGTAAGAACACAATCACAGTGGGAGGTAAGAACATAATCACAGTTGGAGGTAAGAACACAATCACAGTGGGAGGTAAGAACACAATCACAGTGGGAGGTAAGAACACAATCACAGTGGGAGGTAAGAACACAATCACAGTGGGAGGTAAGAACACAATCACAGTGGAAGGTAAGAACACAATCACAGTGGGAGGTAAGAACACAATCACAGTGGGAGGTAAGAACACAATCACAGTGGGAGGTAAGAACACAATCACAGTGGGAGGTAAGAACACAATCACAGTGGGAGGTAAGAACACAATCACAGTGGGAGGTAAGAACACAATCACAGTGGGAGGTAAGAACACAATCACAGTGGGAGGTAAGAACACAATCACAGTGGGAGGTAAGAACACAATCACAGTGGGAGGTAAGAACACAATCACAGTGGGAGGTAAGAACACAATCACAGTGGGAGGTAAGAACACAATCACAGTGGGAGGTAAGAACACAATCACAGTGGGAGGTAAGAACACAATCACAGTGGGAGGTAAGAACACAATCACAGTGGGAGGTAAGAACACAATCACAGTGGGAGGTAAGAACACAATCACAGTGGGAGGTAAGAACACAATCACAGTGGGAGGTAAGAACACAATCACAGTGGGAGGTAAGAACACAATCACAGTGGGAGGTAAGAACACAATCACAGTGGGAGATAAGAACACAATCACAGTGGGAGGTAAGAACACAATCACAGTGGGAGGTAAGAACACAATCAGAGTGGGAAGTAAGAACACAATCACAGTGGGAGGTAAGAACACAATCAGAGTGGGAAGTAAGAACACAATCACAGTGGGAGGTAAGAACACAATCAGAGTGGGAAGTAAGAACACAATCACAGTGGGAGGTAAGAACACAATCACAGTGGAAGGTAAGAACACAATCACAGTGGGAGGTAAGAACACAATCGCAGTGGGAGGTAAGAACACAATCACAGTGGGAGGTAAGAACACAATCACAGTGGGAGGTAAGAACACAATCACAGTGGGAGGTAAGAACACAATCACAGTGGGAGGTAAGAACACAATCACAGTGGGAGGTAAGAACACAATCAACACTATCACGGTAATCGGACATGCAGGGACGCCAAGATGAGGAGAAAAAGGGAGTGAACAAATTTTAAAACAAAGGAAAAACAGAGAGACCGAGAGAAAAGTATTAAGGATACAGATGAATAAGGAAGAATGTGAAGGAAGGATGGAAGACAGATTGAAAACTGATATGACATGAAACGCTAAAAGTGAAGCAAGTTACTCCGCGGCCACATAAGTAAAAGAACGACCGTGGAGGAACAAGCGATAAGACTGAGGAAGGAGGAAGGGACACTAACTGGAAATGACAGAGAAGTCAGCAAAGTGCAGAAGATTCTCAGAAGTCTTCTCTGAAGAAGGTAGAGTTACCAGAAAAATAACCTAGCCAGAGTAGATCAGTAAGTGCTGGAGAGTGTCGACACAACAAAATAAGAAGTGACGAGACTTCTACACTAGCTTAATGACGTAACAAAAACAATGGATACAGATAATATATCTCCTTGGGAGCTGACAGAAGAAGCCAAGTAACTATATGACCCAAAGGCAAATGTGGGCCCCATTTGTGGAAAGTAACATAGACAAGAGGCAATAAATTACAAGCACGTATGTTTGACATTCCTTCTGTCAAAAGTTCTGGGGAATATGCTAAGGAAAAAAGCATATTAGGACGTTTGGAAAGAAAATTTTGGGAGGGAAAATACTTTCTTATGAATTTGCAGTAATTTTCCGACAAGTATAAACAAGAAAGATATTGTTGGGAGGATTTCGTCAGTTGCACTTTCAGAAAACTATTTGACTTAGTGCCACAACAGAGATTAGTCCAGAAATTAGAGGAATAAGCAGAGATAAAAGGTGTAATGGTGGCCTGCATGGGAGAATTATGGTGGCCTGTATGGGAGAATTATGGTGTCCTGCATGGGAGAATTATGGTGGCCTGCATAGCAACGTCAGTCATCCTATGAAAGAGGAAACTAGTAAGTAAAGGCTAAGAGCAGTAAAAGGAACGACCGACAAGTGGCTGTTGAAGATCAACCCTTGGAGAACGTGTTATCATATCAGATGAGAAAGAAAGAAGCAGCAGAAAGAGAAAAGAGCCAGAGAAACAGTTCTCTAAGACTGGTAAATGGTGTTAAGTTTTCTACTGGTCTGTAAACGAGTATTTGGAGGAGAGAGAGTGAAGGAAGAATGTCAGTTCCTCTCTGAGGGAGAGAGGGTGTGAAGGAGCAACAGCAACCGTCTCTGAGGGAGAGAGGGTGAAGCAGGAACAGCAACCGTCTCTGAGGGAGAGAGGGTGAAGCAGGAACAGCAACCGTCTCTGAGGAAGAGAGGGTGAAGCAGGAACAGCAACCGTCTCTGAGGGAGAGAGGGTGAAGCAGGAACAGCAACCGTCTCTGAGGGAGCCACTACGTCGAGGGAGACGCTGCTGCTGCCCACTGGGAAATGCATCAACGGATGAACACTGCTGAACACCATTGGGAACCCATTTTTTTGTTGACATGATAAATGAGACTGGCATTAAATGCTGGGTGCAGGAGCCGGCCTGACACACTACAGGGCATCATCCATATTAGGCTGGGACCCACCAGCCAGCAGGTAGGCAGCTATGTAGGTAGGTAGGTAGGTAGGTAGGTAGGTAGGTAGGTAGGTACGTAGGTAGGTAGGTAGGTAGGTAGGTAGGTAGGTAGGTAGGTAGGCAGGTAGGTAGGTAGGTACGTAGGTAGATAGGAACTCTGTTCCTACCTCTCACTTCGTCTGTAGCTCAGTGACAACACTTCGGTTAGGGTGAACGATGACATCCTTGAAGAATGAGACACTAGTGCAAGACTTGGGAATCTTTAATGTGGAAATATTTCACCAGCCAGTGGCTTGTTCAGCCCAATACAGAGAACAGTGGAAAATGAGGCGTAGTTTGATGAAATCAGTCCCTCAGCCTGGGGTCGATGTGTTCAGATGGACTGAAGACATCGACTCCATCCAGAGGAACTGATTACTTCAAACCCCTCCTCAACTTCCATCGCTCTTCTCTGTATTGGACCGAAGAAGCTGGCGACACGTTTCCACAATAATGATTCCCAAGTCTTCAACTTGTCGGATGAGTAAAAAATTAAGATGGATGGGGGTAAGAGGACACAAAACATAAACGAGACTTTTAGGAGCTGAGCTGTCAGGTAATTATGTTTCCATCATTTTGTCAACCTCGCAGAGCCGACGTTTTTAGCCAAAGCGAGATACTGACGTTGCTTAGGTGAGTCTGTCAGTATAATATATTAGGTCATCCTGGGATGGAGAGTAGCTGTCGGGACAATGTTGCGTTTCAGAGTTTAGGATCCAGCGAATTTAAGCAAATCTTTTCCCTCCTACATCAGTTTTACGAGAAAAAACTGTCGAGGATGACCTTAACCAAGACGTAGAGAGGTAGACGCAAGTCTCCTTATACTTGCTGTACCTGTTTACCTAACGGCATACCAGGGTGTTAATCTCCTTACACTTGCTGTACCTGTTTACCTAACGGCATACCAGGGTGTTAGTCTCCTTACACTTGCTGTACCTGTTTACCTAACGGCATACCAGGGTGTTAGTCTCCTTATACTTGCTGTACCTGTTTATCTAACGGCATATCAGGGTGTTAGTCTCCTTACACTTGCTGTATCTGTTTATCTAACGGCATACCAGGGTGTTAGTCTCCTTACACTTGCTGTATCTGTTTATCTAACGGCATACCAGGGTGTTAGTCTCCTTACACTTGCTGTACCTTACACCTAACAGTAGAGAGGTATACCTGGTGATGATAAAATGTTGTGGGGTCGATTGACCAGGAAAGTTACCGAAGTTGCCTTTGTAAATAAACCAAGCTGTCTGACTTCCACGATAACATACAGACAAAACTCTTCTTCTTCTTCTTCTTCTTCTTCTTCTTCTTCTTCTTCTTCTTCTTCTTCTTCTTCTTCTTCTTCTTCTTCTTCTTTGAAGAAGGAAAAGAATCGCAAGCACCTGTACAACAGTAAAGAAGGATTCCGTGGTTAGAGTAGAACTGGTGTCAGTATAGTCAGTAAAGTAGAGCTGGCGCCAGTATAGTCAGCAGAGTAGACCTGGTGCCAGTATAGTCAGTAAAGTAGAGCTGGCGCCAGTATAGTCAGCAGAGCAGAGCTAGTGCCAGTATAGTCAGCAGAGTAGAGCTGGTGCCAGTATAGTCAGCAGAGTAGGGCTGGTGTCAGTATAGTCAGAAGAGTAGAGCTAGCGCCAGTATAGTCAGAAGAGTAGAGCTGGTGCCAGTATAGTCAGCAGAGTAGAGCTGGTGCCAGTATAGTCAGTAAAGTAGACCTGGTGCCAGTATAGTCAGTAAGGTAGAGCCAGTATAGCCAGTAAAGTAGAGCTGGTGTCAGTATGGTCAGCAGAGTAGACCTGATGCCAGTATAGTTAGTAAAGTAGAGCTGGCGCCAGTATAGTCAGCAGAGCAGAGCTAGTGCCAGTATAGTCAGCAGAGTAGAGCTAGTGCCAGTATAGTCAGCAGAGTAGAGCTGGTGTCAGTATAGTCAGCAGAGTAGACCTGGTGCCAGTATGGTCAGTAAAGTAGAGATGGCGCCAGTATAGTCAGCAGAGCAGAGCTAGTGCCAGTATAGTCAGCAGAGTAGAGCTGGTGTCAGTATAGTCAGCAAAGTAGACCTGGTGCCAGTGTAGTCAGTAAAGTAGAGCTGGCGCCAGTATAGTCAGCAGAGCAGAGCTAGTGCCAGTAGAGTCAGCAGAGTAGAGCTAGTGCTAGTAGAGTCAGCAGAGTAGAGCTAGTGCCAGTATAGTCAGCAGAGTAGAGCTGGTGTCAGTATAGTCAGCAGAGTAGAGCTGGTGTCAGTATAGTCAGCAGAGTAGTGCTGTTGCCAGTATATTCAGTAAAGTAGAGCTGGTGCCAGTATAGTCAGTAAGGTAGAGCCAGTATAGCCAGGAAAGTAGAGCTGGCGCCAGTATAGTCAGCAGAGTAGACCTGGTGCCAGTATAGTCATTAAAGTAGAGCTGGCGCCAGTATAGTCAGCAGAGTAGAGCTAGTGCTAGTATAGTCAGCAGAGTAGAGCTGGTGTCAGTATTGTCAGCAGAGTAGAGCTGGTGTCAGTATAGTCAGCAGAGTAGAGCTGGTGTCAGTATAGTCAGCAGAGTAGAGCTGGTGCCAGTAGAGCCAGCAGAGTAGAGCTGGTGTCAGTATTGTCAGCAGAGTAGAGCTGGTGTCAGTATAGTCAGCAGAGTAGAGCTGGTGTCAGTATAGTCAGCAGAGTAGAGCTGGTGCCAGTATAGTCAGTAAGGTAAAGCTGGTGCCAGGATAGCCAGCAGAGTAGAGTTGGTGCCAGTATAGTCAGTAAAGTACAGCTGGTGCCAGTATAATCAGCAGAGTAGAGCTGGCACCTGTATGGTCAGTAAGGTAGAGCTGGTGTCAGTATAGTCAGCAGAGTAGATTTGGTGCCAGTGTAGTCAGTAAGATAGAGCTGGCACCAGTATAGTCAGTAAAGTAGAGCTGGCGCCAGTATAGTTAGTAGAGTAGAGATAGTGCCAGTGTAGTCAGCAAAGTACAGTTAGTGCCAGTATAGTCAGCAGAGAAGAGTTGGTGCCAGTATAGTCAGTAGAGAGCATCTACCTGTCAATTCTGTGGAGGAAGTCATGTTGGCAGGCGTCAAGTTGGCAGGCATCATGTTGGCAGGCATTATGTTAGTAGGCATCAAGTTGGCAGACATCATGTTGGCATGCGTCATGTTGGCAGGTGTCATGTTGGCAGGTGTCATGTTGGCAGGCCTCATGTTGACAGGTATGATGTTGGTAGGCGTCATGCTGGCAGGCATCATGTTGGCAGGTATGATGTTGGTAGGCGTCATGATGGAAGGCGTCATGTTGGCAGGTATCATGTTGGCAGGCATCATGTTGGCAGGCATCATGTTGGCAGGCATCATGTTGGCAGGTATTATGTTGGGAGGCATCATGTTGGGAGGCATCATGTTGGCAGATATCATGTTGGCAGGCGTCATGTTGGCAGGCGTCATGTTGGCAGGCATTATGTTGGCAGGCGTCATGTTAGCAGGCACCATGTTGGCAGGCATCATGTTGGCAGGTTTTATGTTGGCAGGCATCATGTTGGCAGGCGTCATGTTGGCAGGCATCATCTTGGCAGGCATCATGTTGGCAGGAATTACGTTGGCAGGCATCATGTTGGCAGGTACTATGTTGACAGGCATCATGTTGGCAGGCATCATGTTGGCAGGTATCATGATGGCAGGCGCCATGTTGGCAGGCGTCATGTTGGCAGGCGTCATGTTAGCAGGCACCATGTTGGCAGGCATAATGTTGGCACGTATTATGTTGGCAGGCATCATGCTGGCAGGCGTCATGTTGGCAGGCAACATGTTGGCAGGTATCATGTTAGCAGGCATCATGTTGGCAGATATCATGTTGGCAGGCGTCATGTTGGAAGGCGTCATGTTGGCAGGCATCATATTGGCAGGTATGATGTTGGTAGGCGTCACGTTGGCAGGTTTCGTGTTGGCAGGTATCATATTGGCAGGCATCATGTTGGCAGGCATCATGTTGGCAGGTATCGTGTTGGCAGGCATCATGTTGGCAGGCATCATGTTGGCAGGCATCATGTCGGCAGGTATCATGTTGGCAGGCATCATGTTGGCAGGTATCATGTTGACAGGTGTCATGTTGGCAGACATCATCCTGGCAGGTATCATGTTGGCAGGTATCATGTTGGCATTCATAATGTTGGCAGGTATCGTGTTGGCAGGCATCATGTTGGCAGGCATCATGTTGACAGGTATCGTGTTGGCAGGCATCATGTTGGCAGGCATCATGTTAGCAGGCATCATGTTGGCAGGTATCGTGTTGGCAGGCATCATGTCGGCAGGCATCATGTTGGCAGGCATCATGTTGGCATGCATCATGTTGGCAGGTATCGTGTTGGCAGGCATCATATTGGCAGGCATCATGTTGGCAGGTATCGTGTTGGCAGGCATCATGTTGGCAGGCATCATGTTAGCAGGCATCATGTTGGCAGGTATCGTGTTGGCAGGCATCATGTTCGCAGGCATCATGTTGGCAGGCATCATGTTCGCAGGCATCGTGTTGGCAGGCATCATGTTGGTAGGTATCATGTTGGCAGGCATCATACTGGCAGATATCATGCAGACAGGCGTCATGTTGGCAGGCGTCGTGTTGGCAAGTATCATGTTGGCAGGCATCATGTTGGCAGGTATCATGTTGGCAAGCATCATGCTGGCAGATATCATGTTGACAGGCGTCATGTTGGCAGGCATCATGTTGGCAGGTATCATGTTGGCAGGTATCATGTTGGCAGGCATCATGTTAGCAGGTATCGTGTTGGCAGGCATCGTGTTGGCAGGTATCATGTTGGCAGGTATCATGTTGGCAGGTATCATGTTGGCAGGTATCATGTTGGCAGGCATCATGTTGACAGGTGTCATGTTGGCAGGCATCATGTTGGCAGGTATCATGTTGGCAGGTATCATGTTGGGAGGTATCATGTTGGCAGGTATCATGTTGGGAGGTATCATGTTGGCAGGTATCATGTTGGGAGGTATCATGTTGGGAGGTATCATGTTGGCAGGTACCATGTTGGCAAGTGTCATGTTGGCAGGCATCATGTTGGTAGGAATCATGTTGACAAGCATCATGTTGCTAGGTATTATGTTGGCATGCATCATGTTGACAGGCGTCATGTTGGCACGCGTCTTGTTGGCAGGCGTCTTGTTGGCAGACATCATGTTGACAGGCGTCGTGTTGGCAGGCGTCTTGTTGGCAGGCGTCTTGTTGGCAGGCATCATGGCAGGTATCATGTTGGCAGGCATCATGCTGGCAGGCGTCATGTTGGCAGGTATCATGTTGGTAGGCATTATGTTGGCAGGCGTCATGTTGGCAGGTATCATGTTAGCAGGCATCATGCTGGCAGGTATCATGTTGGCAGATATAGTGTTGGCAGGCATCATGTTGGCAGGCGTAATGTTGGCAGGCGTCATTCCGGCAGGTATCATGTTGGCATGTATCATGTTGGCAGGTATGATGTTGGTAGGCGTCATGTTGGCATGTATCATGTTGGCAGATATCATGTTAACAGGTATAGTGTTGGCAGGCATCATGTTGGCAGGCGTCATGTTGGCAGGCATCATTCTCGCAGGTATCATGTTGGTATGTATCATGTTGGCAGGTATGATGTTGGTAGGCGTCATGTTGGCAGGCGTCATGTTGGCAGTCATCATGTTGGCAGGCATCATGTTGGCAGGTATTATGTTTGCAGGCATCATGTTGGCAGGCATCATGTTGGCAGGCCTCGTGTTGGCAGGCGTCATGTTGGCAGATATCAAGTTGGCAGATATAATGTTGGTAGGTATCATGTTGGCAGGTATCATGTTAGCAGGCATCATGTTAGCAGGCATCATGTTTGCAGGCGTTATGTTGGCAGGCGTCATGTTGGCAGGCATCATGTTCGCAAGTATAGTGTTGGCAGGCATCATGTTGGCAGGGATCATGTTGGAAGGTGTCATGTGGCAGGCATCATGTTGGCAGGCATCATGTTGGTAGGCATCATGTTGGGAGGCGTCATGTTGGCAGGCGTCTTGTTGCCAGGCATCATATTGGCAGGCGTCATGTTGGCAGGCATCATGTTGGCAGGCGTCTTGTTGCCAGGCATCATATTGGCAGGCGTCATGTTGGCAGGCATCACGTTGGCAGGTATCATGTTGGCAGGCGCCATGTTGCCAGGCGTCTTGTTGGCAGGCATCATGTTGGCAGGTATCATGTTGGCAGGCGTCATGTTGTCAGGCGTCTTGTTGGCAGGTATTATGTTGGAAGGTGTCATGTTGGCAGGCGTCATATTGGTAGGTATCCTGTTGGCAGGCGTCATATTGGCAGGCGTCATGTTTGCAGGCATCATGTTGGCAGGCATCATGTTGGCAGGCATCATGTTGGCAGGCGTCTTGTTGCCAGGCATCATATTGGCAGGTATCATGTTGGCAGGAATCATGTTGGCACGTATCATGTTGGCAGGCGTCATGTTGTCAGGCGTCTTGTTGGCAGGCATCATGTTGACGGGTATCATATTGGCAGGCATCATGTTGGCAGGCGTCTTGTTGCCAGGCATCATATTGGCAGGCGTCATGTTGGCAGTCATCATGTTGGCAGGCATCATGTTGGCAGGCCTCATGTTGGCAGGCGTCATGTTGGCAGATATCAAGTTGGCAGATATAATGTTGGTAGGTATCATGTTGGCAGGTATCATGTTAGCAGGCATCATGTTAGCAGGCATCATGTTGGCAGGCGTCATATTGGCAGGCGTCATTTTGGCAGGTATCATGTTGGCAAGTATAGTGTTGGCAGGCATCATGTTGGCAGGGATCATGTTGGAAGGTGTCATGTGGCAGGCATCATGTTGGCAGGCATCATGTTGGCAGGCGTCATGTTGGCAGGCGTCTTGTTGCCAGGCATCATATTGGCAGGCGTCATGTTGGCAGGCATCATGTTGGCAGGGGTCTTGTTGCCAGGCATCACATTGGCAGGCGTCATGTTGCCAGGCATCATATTGGCAGGCGTCATGTTGGCAGGCATCATGTTGGCAGGCATCATGTTGGCAGGCGTCTTGTTGCCAGGCATCATATTGGCAGACGTCATGTTGGCAGGCGTCATGTTGGCAGGCATCATGTTGGCAGGCGTCTTGTTGCCAGGCATCATATTGGCAGGCGTCATGTTGGCAGGCATCATGTTGGCAGGCATCATGTTGGCAGGCGTCTTGTTGCCAGGCATCATATTGGCAGGTATCATGTTGGCAGGCGTCATGTTGTCAGGCGTCTTGTTGGCAGGTATTATGTTGGAAGGTGTCATGTTGGCAGGCGTCATGTTGGTAGGTATCATGTTGGCAGGCGTCATATTGGCAGGCATCATGTTGGCAGGCATCATGTTGGCAGGCATCATGTTGGCAGGCGTCTTGTTGCCAGGCATCATATTGGCAGGCGTCATGTTAGCAGGCATCATGTTGGCAGGTATCATGTTGGCAGGCGTCATGTTGTCAGGCGTCTTGTTGGCAGGCATCATGTTGGCAGGTATCATGTTGGCAGGCGTCATGTTGTCAGGCGTCTTGTTGGCAGGTATTATGTTGGAAGGTGTCATGTTGGCAGGCGTCATATTCGTAGGCATCATGTTGGCAGGCATTATGTTGGCAGGTATTATGTTGGAAGGTGTCATGTTGGCAGGCATCATGTTGGCAGGCATCATGTTGGCAGGCATCATGTTGGCAGGTGTCATGTTGGCAGGCGTCTTGTTGCCAGGAATCATATTGGCAGGCGTCATGTTGGCAGGCGTCATGTTGACAGGCATCATGTTGGCAGGTATCATGTTGGCAGGTATCATGTTGGTAGGCATTATGTTGGCAGGCGTCATGTTGGCAGGTATCATGTTGGTAGGCATCATGTTGGCAGGCGTCATGTTGGTAGGCATCATGTTCGCAGGCGTCATGTTGGCAGGCATCATGTTGGCAGGTATCATGTTGGCAGGCATCATATTGGCAGGTATCATGTTGGTATGTATTATGTTGGCAGGCGTCATGTTGGCAGGCATCATGTTGGCAGGCATCATGTTGGCAGGCATCATGTTGGCAGGCGTCTTGTTGCCAGGCATCATATTGGCAGACGTCATGTTGGCAGGCGTCATGTTGGCAGGCATCATGTTGGCAGGCGTCTTGTTGCCAGGCATCATATTGGCAGGCGTCATGTTGGCAGGCATCATGTTGGCAGGCATCATGTTCGCAGGCGTCTTGTTGCCAGGCATTATATTGGCAGGCGTCATGTTGGCAGGCATCATGTTGGCAGGTATCATGTTGGCAGGCGCCATGTTGTAAGGCGTTTTGTTGGCAGGCATCATGTTGGCAGGTATCATGTTGGCAGGCGTCATGTTGTCAGGCGTCTTGTTGGCAGGTATTATGTTGGAAGGTGTCATGTTGGCAGGCGTCATGTTGGTAGGTATCATGTTGGCAGGCGTCATATTGGCAGGCATCATGTTGGCAGGCATCATGTTGGCAGGCATCATGTTGGCAGGCGTCTTGTTGCCAGGCATCATATTGGCAGGCGTCATGTTAGCAGGCATCATGTTGGCAGGTATCATGTTGGCAGGCGTCATGTTGTCAGGCGTCTTGTTGGCAGGCATCATGTTGGCAGGTATCATGTTGGCAAGCGTCATGTTGTCAGGCATCTTGTTGGCAGGTATTATGTTGGAAGGTGTCATGTTGGCAGGCATCATGTTGGCAGGCATCATGTTTGCAGGCATCATGTTGGCAGGCGTCATGTTGGCAGGCGTCTTGTTGCCAGGAATCATATTGGCAGGCGTCATGTTGGCAGGCATCATGTTGGCAAGTATCATGTTGGCAAGCATCATATTGACAGGCGTCATGTTGGCAGGCATCATGTTGGCAGGTATCTTGTTGGCAGGCATCATATTGGCAGGTATCATGTTGGTAGGCATTATGTTGGCAGGCGTCATGTTGGCAGGTATCATGTTGGTAGGCATCATGTTGGCAGGCGTCATGTTGGCAGGCATCATGTTGGCAGGCATCATGTTGGCAGGCATCATATTGGCAGGTATCATGTTGGTATGTATTATGTTGGCAGGCGTCATGTTGGCAGGCATCATGCTGGCAGGCATCATGTTGGCAGGCCTCATGTTGGTAGGCATTATGTTGGCAGGCGTCATGTTGGCAGGCATCATGTTGGCAGGCATCATGTTGGCAGGCCTCAAGTGGGCAGGCCTCATGTTGGTAGGCATTATGTTGGCAGGCGTCATGTTGTCAGGCGTCTTGTTGGCAGGCATCATGTTGACGGGTATCATATTGGCAGGCATCATGTTGGCAGGCGTCTTGTTGCCAGGCATCATATTGGCAGGCGTCATGTTGGCAGTCATCATGTTGGCAGGCATCATGTTGGCAGGCCTCATGTTGGCAGGCGTCATGTTGGCAGATATCAAGTTGGCAGATATAATGTTGGTAGGTATCATGTTGGCAGGTATCATGTTAGCAGGCATCATGTTAGCAGGCATCATGTTGGCAGGCGTCATATTGGCAGGCGTCATTTTGGCAGGTATCATGTTGGCAAGTATAGTGTTGGCAGGCATCATGTTGGCAGGGATCATGTTGGAAGGTGTCATGTGGCAGGCATCATGTTGGCAGGCATCATGTTGGCAGGCGTCATGTTGGCAGGCGTCTTGTTGCCAGGCATCATATTGGCAGGCGTCATGTTGGCAGGCATCATGTTGGCAGGGGTCTTGTTGCCAGGCATCACATTGGCAGGCGTCATGTTGCCAGGCATCATATTGGCAGGCGTCATGTTGGCAGGCATCATGTTGGCAGGCATCATGTTGGCAGGCGTCTTGTTGCCAGGCATCATATTGGCAGACGTCATGTTGGCAGGCGTCATGTTGGCAGGCATCATGTTGGCAGGCGTCTTGTTGCCAGGCATCATATTGGCAGGCGTCATGTTGGCAGGCATCATGTTGGCAGGCATCATGTTGGCAGGCGTCTTGTTGCCAGGCATCATATTGGCAGGTATCATGTTGGCAGGCGTCATGTTGTCAGGCGTCTTGTTGGCAGGTATTATGTTGGAAGGTGTCATGTTGGCAGGCGTCATGTTGGTAGGTATCATGTTGGCAGGCGTCATATTGGCAGGCATCATGTTGGCAGGCATCATGTTGGCAGGCATCATGTTGGCAGGCGTCTTGTTGCCAGGCATCATATTGGCAGGCGTCATGTTAGCAGGCATCATGTTGGCAGGTATCATGTTGGCAGGCGTCATGTTGTCAGGCGTCTTGTTGGCAGGCATCATGTTGGCAGGTATCATGTTGGCAGGCGTCATGTTGTCAGGCGTCTTGTTGGCAGGTATTATGTTGGAAGGTGTCATGTTGGCAGGCGTCATATTCGTAGGCATCATGTTGGCAGGCGTCATGTTGGCAGGTATTATGTTGGAAGGTGTCATGTTGGCAGGCATCATGTTGGCAGGCATCATGTTGGCAGGCATCATGTTGGCAGGTGTCATGTTGGCAGGCGTCTTGTTGCCAGGAATCATATTGGCAGGCGTCATGTTGGCAGGCGTCATGTTGACAGGCATCATGTTGGCAGGTATCATGTTGGCAGGTATCATGTTGGTAGACATTATGTTGGCAGGCGTCATGTTGGCAGGTATCATGTTGGTAGGCATCATGTTGGCAGGCGTCATGTTGGTAGGCATCATGTTGGCAGGCGTCATGTTGGCAGGCATTATGTTGGCAGGTATCATGTTGGCAGGCATCATATTGGCAGGTATCATGTTGGTATGTATTATGTTGGCAGGCGTCATGTTGGCAGGCATCATGTTGGCAGGCATCATGTTGGCAGGCATCATGTTGGCAGGCGTCTTGTTGCCAGGCATCATATTGGCAGACGTCATGTTGGCAGGCGTCATGTTGGCAGGCATCATGTTGGCAGGCGTCTTGTTGCCAGGCATCATATTGGCAGGCGTCATGTTGGCAGGCATCATGTTGGCAGGCATCATGTTCGCAGGCGTCTTGTTGCCAGGCATTATATTGGCAGGCGTCATGTTGGCAGGCATCATGTTGGCAGGTATCATGTTGGCAGGCGCCATGTTGTCAGGCGTTTTGTTGGCAGGCATCATGTTGGCAGGTATCATGTTGGCAGGCGTCATGTTGTCAGGCGTCTTGTTGGCAGGTATTATGTTGGAAGGTGTCATGTTGGCAGGCGTCATGTTGGTAGGTATCATGTTGGCAGGCGTCATATTGGCAGGCATCATGTTGGCAGGCATCATGTTGGCAGGCATCATGTTGGCAGGCGTCTTGTTGCCAGGCATCATATTGGCAGGCGTCATGTTAGCAGGCATCATGTTGGCAGGTATCATGTTGGCAGGCGTCATGTTGTCAGGCGTCTTGTTGGCAGGCATCATGTTGGCAGGTATCATGTTGGCAAGCGTCATGTTGTCAGGCATCTTGTTGGCAGGTATTATGTTGGAAGGTGTCATGTTGGCAGGCGTCATATTCGTAGGTATCATGTTGGCAGGTATTATGTTGGAAGGTGTCATGTTGGCAGGCATCATGTTGGCAGGCATCATGTTGGCAGGCATCATGTTGGCAGGCGTCATGTTGGCAGGCGTCTTGTTGCCAGGAATCATATTGGCAGGCGTCATGTTGGCAGGCATCATGTTGGCAAGTATCATGTTGGCAAGCATCATATTGACAGGCGTCATGTTGGCAGGCATCATGTTGGCAGGTATCTTGTTGGCAGGCATCATATTGGCAGGTATCATGTTGGTAGGCATTATGTTGGCAGGCGTCATGTTGGCAGGTATCATGTTGGCAGGCATCATGTTGGCAGGCATCATGTTGGCAGGCATCATATTGGCAGGTATCATGTTGGTATGTATTATGTTGGCAGGCGTCATGTTGGCAGGCATCATGCTGGCAGGCATCATGTTGGCAGGCCTCATGTTGGTAGGCATTATGTTGGCAGGCGTCATGTTGGCAGGCATCATGTTGGCAGGCATCATGTTGGCAGGCCTCAAGTGGGCAGGCCTCATGTTGGTAGGCATTTTGTTGGCAGGCATCATGTTGGCAGGCATCATGTTGGCAGGCATCATGTTGTCAGGCCTCATGTTGGTAGGCATTATGTTGGCAGGCGTCATGTTGCCAGGCATCATATTGACAGGCGTCATGTTGGCAGGCATCATCCTGGCAGGTATCATGTTGGCAGATATCATGTTGGCAGGCATGTTGGCAGGCGTCATATTGGCAGCAGTCATAATGGCAGGTATCATGTTGGCAGGCATCATGTTGGCAGGCGTCATGTTGGCAGGAGTCATGATGGCATGCGTCATGTTGGCAGACATCATGTCGGCAGGGATCATGTTGGCAGGCGTCAGAAGTGTCTTGGACCGGCATGCTGCAGTGTCCATCAGGTCGTTCCAGGAGACGACTTAAAAAAATTACCAGGTAATTTCAGTGATGGGACGTGATTGCTGGTGTTGTATACAGTGTCGGAGGCAGTGAACATTCCTGGGGTCATCAACAGTGTCGGAGGCAGTGAACATTCCTGGGGTCATCAACAGTGTCGGAGGCAGTGAACATTCCTGGGGTCATCAACAGTGTCGGAGGCAGTGAACATTCCTGGGGTCATCAACAGTGTCGGAGGCAGTGAACATTCCTGGGTGTCATCAACGGTGTCGGAGGCAGTGAACATTTTTGGGGTCATCAACAGTGTAGGAGGCAGTGAACATTCCTGGGGTCATCAACAGTGTCGGAGGCAGTGAACATTCCTGGTTGTCATCAACAGTGTCGGAGGCATTGAACATTCCTGGGTGTCATCAACAGTGTCGGAGGCAGTAAACATTCATGGGTGTCATCAACGGTGTCGGAGGCAGTGAACATTCCTATGTGTCATCAACAGTGTCGGAGGTAGTGAACATTCCTGTTTGTCATCAACGGTGTCGGAGGCAGTGAATATTCCTGGGTGTCATCAACAGTGTCGGAGGCAGTAAACATTCCTGGGTGTCATCAACGGTGAACATTTTTGGGGTCATCAACAGTGTAGGAGGCAATGAGCATTCCTGGGTTCTTCAACAGTGTCGAAGGCAGTGAATATTCCTGGGATCATCAACAGTATAGAAGACAGTGAACATTCCTAGGTGTCATCAACAGTGACGGAGGCAGTGAACATTCCTGGGGTCATCAACAGTGTCGGAGGCAGTGAACATTGCTGGGGTCATCAACAGTGTCGGAGGCAGTGAACATTCCTGGGTGTTATCAACAGTGTCGGAGGCAGTGAACATTCCTGGGGTCATCAACAGTGTCGGAGGCAGTGAACATTTCTGGGGTCATCAACATTGTGGGAGGCAGTGAACATTCCTGGGTGTCATCAACGGTGTCGGAGGCAGTGAACATTTTTGGGGTCATCAACAGTGTCGGAGGCAGTGAACAGTCCTGGGGTCATCAACAGTGTCGGAGGCAGTGAACATTCCTATGGTCATCAACAGTGTCGGAGGCAGTGAATATTCCTGGGGTCATCAGCAGTGTCGGAGGCAGTGAACATTGCTGGGGTCATCAACATTGTCGGAGGCAGTTAACATTCCTGGGGGTCATCAATAGTGTAGAAGGCAGTGAACATTCCTGGGTGTCATCAACAGTGTCGGAGGCAGTGAACATTCCTGGGTGTCATCAACAGTGTCGGAGGCAGTGAACATTCCTGGGGTCATCAACAGTGTCGGAGGCAGTGAACATTCCTGGGGTCATCAACAGTGTCGGAGGCAGTGAACATTCCTATGGTCATCAACAGTGTCGGAGGCAGTGAATATTCCTGGGGTCATCAACAGTGTCGGAGGCAGTGAACATTGCTGGGGTCATCAACATTGTCGGAGGCAGTTAACATTCCTGGGGGTCATCAATAGTGTAGAAGGCAGTGAACATTCCTGGGTGTCATCAACAGTGTCGGAGGCAGTGAACATTCCTGGGTGTCATCAACAGTGTCGGAGGCAGTGAACATTGCTGGGGTCATCAACAGTGTCGGAGGCAGTGAACATTCCTGGGGTCATCAACAGTGTCGGAGGCAATGAACATTGCTGGCGTCATCAACAGTGTCTGAGGCAGTGAACATTCCTTGGGTCATCAACAGTGTCAGAGGCAGTGAACATTGCTGTGGTCATCAACAATGTCGGAGGCAGTGAACATTGCTGGGTGTCATCAACAGTGTGGGAGGCAGTGAACATTCCTATGGTCATCAACAGTGTCGGAGGCAGTGAACATTCCTATGGTCATCAACAGTGTCGGAGGCAGTGAATATTCCTGGGGTCATCAACAGTGTCGGAGGCAGTGAACATTGCTGGGGTCATCAACATTGTCGGAGGCAGTTAACATTCCTGGGGGTCATCAATAGTGTAGAAGGCAGTGAACGTTCCTGGGTGTCATCAACAGTGTCTGAGGCAGTGAACATTCCTGGGTGTCATCAACAGTGTCGGAGGCAGTGAACATTGCTGGGGTCATCAACAGTGTCGGAGGCAATGAACATTGCTGGCGTCATCAACAGTGTCGGAGGCAGTGAACATTCTTTGGGTCATCAACAGTGTCGGAGGCAGTGAACATTGCTGGGGTCATCAACAGTGTCGGAGGCAATGGACATTGCTGGCGTCATCAACAATGTCGGAGGCAGTGAACATTGCTGGGTGTCATCAACAGTGTGGGAGGCAGTGAACATTCCTGGGGTCATCAACAGTGTCGGAGGCAGTGAACATTGCTGGGGTCATCAACAGTGTGGGAGGCAGTGAACATTGCTGGCGTCATCAACAATGTCGGAGGCAGTGAACATTGCTGGGTGTCATCATCAGTGTGGGAGGCAGTGGACATTGCTGGCGTCATCAACAATGTCGGAGGCAGTGAACATTGCTGGGTGTCATCAACAGTGTGGGAGGCAGTGAACATTGCTGGCGTCATCAACAATGTCGGAGGCAGTGAATATTCCTGGGGTCATCAACAGTGTCGGAGGCAATGAACATTGCTGGGGTCATCAACAGTGTCGGAGGCAATGAACATTGCTGGGGTCATCAACAGTGTCGGAGGCAGTGAACATTGCTGGGGTCATCAACAGTGTCGGAGGCAATGAACATTGCTGGCGTCATCAACAATGTCGCAGGCAGTGAACATTGCTGGGGTCATCAACAGTGTCGGAGGCAATGAACATTGCTGGCGTCATCAACAATGTTGCAGGCAGTGAACATTGCTGGGGTCATCAACAGTGTCGGAGGCAATGAACATTGCTGGCGTCATCAACCATGTCGCAGGCAGTGAACATTGCTGGGGTCATCAACAGTGTCGGAGGCAGTGAACATTGCTGGGGTCATCAACAGTGTCGGAGGCAGTGAACATTGCTGGGGTCATCAACAGTGTCGGAGGCAATGAACATTGCTGGGGTCATCAACAATGTCGGAGGCAATGAACATTGCTGGGGTCATCAACAATGTCGGAGGCAATGAACATTGCTGGGGTCATCAACAATGTCGGAGGCAATGAACATTGCTGGGGTCATCAACAATGTCGGAGGCAATGAACATTGCTGGGGTCATCAACAGTGTCGGAGGCAGTGAACATTGCTGGGGTCATCAACAGTGTCGGAGGCAATGAACATTGCTGGCGTCATCAACAATGTCGCAGGCAGTGAACATTGCTGGGGTCATCAACAGTGTCGGAGGCAATAAACATTGCTGGCGTCATCAACAATGTCGCAGGCAGTGAACATTGCTGGGGTCATCAACAGTGTCGGAGGCAGTGAACATTGCTGGGGTCATCAACAGTGTCGGAGGCAGTGAACATTGCTGGGGTCATCAACAGTGTCGGAGGCAATGAACATTGCTGGGGTCATCAACAATGTCGGAGGCAATGAACATTGCTGGGGTCATCAACAATGTCGGAGGCAATGAACATTGCTGGGGTCATCAACAGTGTCGGAGGCAGTGAACATTGCTGGGGTCATCAACAGTGTCGGAGGCAGTGAACATTCCTGGGGTCATCAACAATGTCGGAGGCAGTGAACATTGCTGGCGTCATCAACAGTGTCGGAGGCAATGAACATTCCTGGGGTCATCAACAGTGTCGGAGGCAATGAACATTGCTGGGGTCATCAACAGTGTCGGAGGCAGTGAACATTCCTGGGGTCATCAACAGTGTCGGAGGCAATGAACATTCCTGGTGTCATCAACAGTGTCGGAGGCAGTGAACATTCCTGGGGTCATCAACAGTGTCGGAGGCAGTGAACATTGCTGGGGTCATCAACAATGTCGGAGGCAGTGAACATTGCTGGGGTCATCAACAGTGTCGGAGGAATATTATCCCGACAGTGTCATTTTCTTTTTGCTGTGAATGTGAGTGTGTCACTTTCTGTTCTTAATGTGTACACTGCCGTTGTCCTGCGTGCACTCTTAACTCCTCTGTACTCCCATGCTGTACTCCCGTGTACACCCATGTTTTAACACCCGTCTAACCCATGTTGTACTCCCGTGTACACCCTTGTTTTAACTCCCGTCTAACCCATGTTGTACTCCCGTGTACACCCATGTTTTATCTCCCGTCTACACCCATGTTGTACTCCCGTGTACACCCATGTTTTAACTCCCGTCTACACCCATGTTGTACTCCCGTGTACACCCATGTTTTACTAATGTATATATCAATGTTTAATCAAAGGATATTGATGTTTCATCCAAGGATATTGATGATTTAACCAGAGATAGTGATGTTTCAATCACAGACATTGATTCAACACTTGTTCAACCTTTGGACGAAGACTTACTTCGACTAGTGGATGGTACCACTATGACCCCGCCTCCGCCTGCTTCACCTCACCTCACTACAGTATATAAGCCACGTCTACGGCCCTATGCTGTACATTCTACAAGATTGATGGACTGAACACATCGACTCCAGGCTGAGGGACTGATTACCTCATTCTCCTCCTCTCCTTACGCTTTCCTCTTTGTATTGGACTGATGAAGCCACTGTGTGGCGAAACGTTTCCTGAATAAAGATTCCCATATGCTGCATAAGTGTCTCAATCTTCAACTTGTCGGTTTTTCAAACCATTCATCACCACAGACATTGATGTTCAGCCACAGACATCAATGCTTGAACTCCAGATATTAAGATTTTCTTACCCCGACATCAACATCTGACAACTAATCGCTAACATCTCACACCTTAACATTCTGGTTAACTCCTAAACACAAGTATTTCTCACTTAAACATTCTGAGTCCTAAACACTGTTTCAGCCTAAGCTCAATGTTTAATCCCTTGTTTATCAATATTTTCAACCCGAAACATTATATTCGAAAAATAAAAAATTAACATTTTACACTGTATGTCTACATTTCGCCTCTAAACATTAAGATGTTACTCCGGTAACAAATGTTGCGCCCCCGGGCAACACCTATTAATGGATACCAAAATTTTAACATATATCTAACTCCAATGGGGCTTGAAAAAAAAAATTGACAACATGGCCATGCACTCCTTTAAGAAATGTGATAAATAAGATTTTGTTCGGATTTTTAACCCCGGACGGTTAGCCACCCAGCATAATCCAAGAAAGTCAGTGCGTCATCGAAGACTGTCTGTCTTATTTCCATTAGGGTTCTTCAAGCTTGTCTTCCCAGGATGCGACCCACAACAGTCGACTCACCCCCAGGTACCTACTTGCTTGCTAGGCGAACGAGGACAAGTGTAAGGAAACACGCCCCGTGTTTCCACCTTTGCCGGGGTTCAAACAACGGACGCTTAGTGTATGAGGCGAGAGTGTTGCCTTAAGTATGCTATGGAGAGGGAGCATAGACACTGGTGTAGTCCCACAGTCACTTAAAACAACGGATATAGCCCCACTCCATAAAGGTGGCAGCAAAGCAATAGCTAAGAACTATAGACCAACAGCTCTAATCTCCCACATCATAAAAATCTTCAAAAAAATTCCAAGAAGCATGATCGCAAACCACTTGGATTCCCAACAACTGCACAATCCAGGGCAACATGGGTTTAGAGCAGGTGGATTCTGCCTCTCGCAACTACTTGACCACTAGGATATGGTCTTGGATGCACTGGAACATAAACAGAATGAAAATGTAGTATACATAGATTTTGCAAAAGCCTCTGACAAGTGCGATCATGGTGTAACAGCACACAAAATACGTGCTAAAGGGATAACTGACAAAGTGGCCAGATGGATCTTCAACTTTCTAACGAATCGAACACAAAGAGTAGTGGTAAATAGAGTTAAGTCGGCTGCTGCCATAGTGAAGAGCTCTGTTCCACAAGGCACAGTACTCGCCCCCATCCTGTTCCTCATCCTCATATCAGACATAGACAGAGATGTAAACCATAGCGCCGTGTCATCCTTTGCAGACGATACCTGAAACTGCATGAGACTGTCATCCATTGAGGACACTGCAAATCTCCAAGAAGATATAAACCAAGTTTTAAAATGGGTAACGGAAAACAATATGATGTTCAGTAAGGACAAATCTTAACTACTCCATTATAGAAAACTGGAGGAAATAATAGCTAGAACCGAGTATACTACGAATTCTAATCACACAATAGAACGGGAAAGTAATGTGAAGGACCTGGGAGTGGTAATGTCAGAGGATCTCCATTGAAGGCAGGTGAAGTAACAGATCTAAAGAATATACAGAGAACCTCTATTGCACATATAAGTTCTGTCGAACACCTTAATTACTGGGAACGCTTGGAAGCACTAAACTTGTACTCAGTGGAGCGCAGGCGAGAGAGACACTTCATAATCTACACCTGGGAAACCCTAGAGGGGCTGGTCCCTAATTTGTACACAGAAATCATTCCCTACGAAAGCAAAAGATTTGGCAGGCGATGCAACATACCCCCAGTGAAAAATAGGGGCGCCATTAGCACTCTAAGAGAAAACACAGTAAGTGTCCGGGGTCCAAGACTGTTCAGCAGCCACCCACCAGCCATAAGGGAAATTAACAATAGACCCCTGGTTGTCTTCAAGAGGGAGCTGGACAGAGACCTAAAGTCAGTGCCGGATCGACCGGGCTGTGGTTCGTACGTTGGACTACGTGTGGCCAGCAGTAACAGCCTAGTTGATCAGGTCCTGATCCACCGGGAGGCCTAGTCAAGGACTGGGCTGCAGGGACGTTGATCCCTGGAACACCCTCTAGGTAGACGACTCCGGGTAAACCTTAATCAGTGAGAAACATGGCTGTTTCCATTTTTCACTTGGTTACCGATGTTTCGCTCATGGATGTGAATGTTTCAGGAATAATTCCATCTGCTACCAGCTCATATCAAAAGTGTTTCATTTTCGAACAGTGATGTTTCGCCCTCAAGGGGGGAGGAAGGTAGGTGAAAGTATGCCTTCAGACAGTTAAGGGAGGGAGGAAGAGAGGGAGGAAGAAAGGGAGGGAAGAAGTGAGGGCTCATCCCTTTGTCACAGCTGTGAAGCTGTGCTCTGGAAGAGGCAAGACAAGACTACTTTATGCCCAGATGGGTTCATATTTCGCGCCATGCTGATGCTGCCATCTATAGGCCTACCCAGATCAGCCTGCACCACGCTTAACTTGCCTCACTCAGGCAGCCGACTTCACTCAGGAAACAAGGCCTACTCCATCACTCTCTCCTGGGCATGGCCCTCCTGGACCTGGGCACTTCAACACACTGCCTGTGTATACCCAAATAAAGGAACATAGCTTCAGAATCCTTATCGTTCATCCCACCACTACCAGATCTATACTCCAGTTTCGATTTAAATGGTGGCAAGCAGCGGCTGCAGCAAGTGTGCTTGCCTGGAGAGAGGAAGGAAGGAAGCACGAAGATGTTATTCCATCGTCCCATACAAGAAGCATCCATCTCTACGAGTTGTCCTGAAGTCGTGTCTGCAAGTTTCATTATTCAGACACAGGATCAGCTGTTCTTCAGTCACGTGTTCAACATCACCTATATGATTCTGCCGTTATTGTTCAACTCAGTACAGCTATTTCAGTAAGTCAGAAGTGAGTTGTGCGGTGCTCTGCGTCCAATGTGGTTGATTCTCCAAGTGGGTATGTGGGATGCAGAGGAAGCGCCTGGATCCTCCCTCACGTGTGGATAAGACCATGTGGATCTACAAGCTATGTGGAGCGAGTCATGTGAGTTTCCGAAGCTACGTGCTGTTGTCTGCTGCCCGCATCACTCCAGGACGTTTGTCCGACGTCACCCAGGACATCTGCCTGATGTCACCCTGGACGTCTGTTCGACGTCACCTTACGACGTCACCACAGGACGTCTGCCCGACGTCACCTCACGACGTCTGCCCCGATGTCACCTCGCCAAATCACCCACGATGTCTGCCCCGACGTAAGGCAGACGTCACCAACTACGTCACCATGCTGCCTGATGTTACTGCTGCCCGACGTCACTCCAGAACGTCACCATGCGACGTCAACCAGGGCTTCTGCCCAACGTCATATCGCGATGTCTGCCCTGACGTCACCTCGCGATGTCACCCCACATCCTTCACGACGTCATGCCTGATATCACCACATGATGTCACATCGACAGTGTTATAGTTTCACAGTGAGAATTCGTATTTAGAATTGTCAAGAATGACTGAGAAAAGATATCATATGTCATGTGTTAAGATAAGATAAGATAAGATTTCGTTCGGATTTTTAACCCCGGAGGGTTAGCCACCCAGGATAACCCAAGAAAGTCAGTGCGTCATCGAGGACTGTCTAACTTATTTCCATTGGGGTCCTTAATCTTGTCCCCCAGGATGCGACCCACACCAGTCGACTAACACCCAGGTACCTATTTGCTGCTAGGTGAACAGGACAATAGGTGTAAGGAAACGTGTCGAAATGTTTCCACCCGCCGGGAATCGAACCCGGGCCCTCCGTGTGTGAAACGGGAGCTTTAGCCACCAGGCCACCGGGCCACAAACATATCCTTCAGTCAGTGTTCCTTACCAACGTTCTCATCTGTTCGTGAATTCCTTAGTGTCGATTTTTGCACAGAAAAGCATTTTTTGCTGGTGCAAGCCATGCAGTAACTGCATGTGTAGTGCAGGTGTGTGGAGTTTTCCATGTGTCCCGATTTGTGGTCTGAGCCCAGATGTGTGTGTTGACTACAGTATGGTTTTGAGCCAAGACTATTGGTAACACCCTCGTGTTGCATGTCACCCATTGTGACTGCTCAACTGACACAAGTCAGTCCAGGCATCAGATTATGTGTGTCTGAGCCCCCCATGTACAGACAACTCTCATGCTCGGTGCTCGTAGATGCCATGCATGAGTCGTACCTGCTATGACTTCCCGTTGAGATTCGTTTCACTCCACCTCCTGACCATCAGAGTGCAGTTATGTGTAGAAAACCAGTCTGAGGTTGCTTTGACCAACCTGTGCTATGACTCAAACTCTGTCGATAGAATGACATCATCATGCTGCAGTAGCCCTGTCGGCAGGCGACTATCTGACTCATGTCACAGCTTCAATGAGCAGCCTGCACAAAGATGATGTCACTTTGACTACTAGCCCACTCACTCCAGTTACAGTGTACGCTGCTACGACTCCCAGATGATGTGCCTGAGTCGTCCTAGCCACGACTCATACTCGCCAGCACCACTAAGCTATGTTGTGCGTTCCTGGCAGTGATAGCCCCAGCGACAGTACCAGTCGAAAAATATCCTCCTGAGTCACTTGCCAGAAGAAGTTCTGCCAGTTGCCGAGTACTGACGATGCCTCAAGAAGTTCTGCCAGTTGCCGAGTACTGACGATGCCTCAAGAAGTTCTGCCAGTTGCCGAGTACTGACGATGCCTCACTCGAGGGCACCATCAGATTGTGCTCCAGGTTGAGTGAACCCTGCAGCGACTTCTCCATGATGACTGCTTCACCGTTCCAGAGGAGACTGATGAATGGTTTAGAAAACCGACATGTTGAAGAATTGAGACACTTATGCAACATATGGGAATCTTTATTGAAGAAACGTTTCACCCCACAGTGGCTTCCTCAGTCCTATACAAAGCAGAAAGGTGTAAGGAGAGGAGTTTGAAGTAATCAGTCAATCAGCCTGGAGTCGATGTGTTCAGTCCATCAATCTTGTAGAAAGTACAGCACAGGGCCGTAGCAGTGGCTTATTACTGTAGTCAGGTGAGGCGAAACAGGAGGCGGGGTCATAGTGGAACCATCCACTGGTCTAAGTAGGTCTTCGTCCAAATGTTGGACAAGTTTCTTCAGTAGAGGAGACTGTACCCCATTATGTCACAGCTCAACCACAGCGATGTCTCCTGTGTTGTAGTATCTGTCCAGATGCAGGAAGGTATACAGGTATACGGTGTTAGCACACCCTGCCCTTTTTTCTTCCCTCCCATTAGGAAGTTTTTTTTTGTCCTGTCCACAGGTATACATACATATATATATATATATATATATATATATATATATATATATATATATATATATATATATATATATATATATATATATATACATATATATATATATATATATATATTTATTCTGTATTCTGTGCCCTGTTCCTGAGACAGAGAGACAGAGAGTTTTTCAGTCAATCACGGTCGATGACGACCATAGGTAGGTGGCCGAGCGATGTATCCCAGCTGGGTTCATATTTCATGCCACTGTCACTCTCTCCTGGGCATGCCCCTCCTTGGCCAGGGCACTTAAACACGCTGTCTGTGCCCCGAGGACCCAAATAAAGCAACATAGCTTCTGAAGCCTTCTCATTCATCCTACTGCTTGGACAAAGCACCCAAATCAATTACGATACTATAGAGAGCTTCGAGATGAGATACGGTAGCACACTGAAGAACAAGGAACAATAAAGCCGGTAGAGAGTTATTCAGGGGCTGGGCCAGGAGCTGGGAATCAACCTTTAATGGAGAGAATAGAAAAAGAAAGAACAACAAAAAGAAGTGGAGCAAGTACAATAACAATAATAATAATAACAATAATAATAATAATAATAATAATAATAATAATAATAATAATAATAATAATAATAATAATAATATAATAATAATAATAATTATAATAAGGTGAACCAGTGTACCAACAGTGTGGTGAATCAGTGTACCGCCAGTGTGGTGAACCAGTGTACCAACAGTGTGGTGAACCAGTGTACCAACAGTGTGGTGAACCAGTGTACCGCCAGTGTAGTGAACCAGTGTACCGCCAATGTGGTGAACCAGTGTACAACAGTGTGGTGAACCAGTGTACCAACAGTGTGGTGAACCAGTGTACCAACAGTGTGGTGAAACAGACAGTGTTTCTCCTGCTTGGTGAACATGGTTCTACTATAAATCAAGAGGTTCATAAATTAACCTGTTCTGTGTCTCTCACTCACACACACACACACACACACACACACACACACACACACACACACACACACACACACACACACACACACACATACACACACACACAAGAGGCGGGGCCAGGAGCTATGACTCGACCCCTGCAACCACAAATAGGTGAGTACAAATAGGTTAGTACACACATGCACACACACACACACACACACACACACACACAGATAGATATGGAAAGCAAGAAGTGGGAGAAGCAACTCATAGCAGCAGAGGCTAGGATACAGAGATTAGAAGAGGAACTGAAAAATCTGAAACAGCCTATAGAACTAAAGAACAATTTGGGAATGACATCAGAGACCACTACCTCGGTCACAAACAAGGGGACTGTAGGGAACGAAGGAGCAAAACTGCATGTTGAAGCCCTGTCAGAGGGGACTGCAGTAAATGAAAGAGCTAAGCTATATGTGGAGGCCCTAACAGACCACAGCAGAGCCCAAGGAAAGCTGAGGAGGAAAAATGACAGGCCACTGTGCCCAAGTACAATAAATAGTGAAACTGAAGAAAGGAAAGCTGCAATGGAGGAAATTAAATTGACCCAGTGGATACATAGGGATATGCAGTGGGAGAATGAAAGGGAGAGGTCAGTCTTTGTGTATGGGCTCCAGGAAGTTGAAGAGGAAACTTATGAAGCAAGAAAACAAGGGGAAAAATGCAATCAAAAGCATCATAAAAGCAATAGGAGAAGATGACACGACCCAGTTGGAAAATTTTCAGAGAATGGGGAGTTTGCAAGAAGAAGAACCCGGCCAGTGAAAGTGACTTTCCATGCAGAATAGGCTCGGAACAGGATCCTGCAGGAGAAAGCAAGACTAAGGGACATGCTGACATACTGGAAGGTGTATCTCGACCGCAACAGAACACAAGAAGAAAGGCAGAAACTGAGAGAGATAGTACAAAGGCAAAAGGAGGAAAGAGAGGAGATGGAGATGGAGATGGACAGGAGATCCCAGACTCAGGAAGAAGATCGAATACAGCGTCCCTCACAACTACCTACAGAAGCCTCCCAACCAGGACAACCCCAGTGCAACCAAACATTCTAACCCAAAACACCCATGCCATATTCAGTGCCCCCAAGCACCTCATTACAAACTCCACCCCCATAGCAACCACCCATAGTTCCTTATCAGGTCTTCCACTTCCCCAATCCCAATGTACCCCCCAGACCACAGTCTTAGAAAAGAAGTTGAAGGTGTGGTATACAAATGCAGATGGAATAACAAATAAGTGTGAGGAGTGGCATGAAAGAATCAAGAAGACATCCCCAGACATAATAGCACTCACAGAAACAAAACTCACCAGAATGATAACAGATGCAATCTTTCCACCCGGATATCAAATCCTCAGGAAAGACAGAGGGAGGAGAGGGGGAGGAGGAGTTGCACTGCTCATTAAAAACCAGTGGGGTCTTGAGAAAATGGAAGGAATGGATGGCACGGGTGAAAGGGACTACTTAGTAAGAACAATCCAGTCTGAGGGCCATAAGGTGATAATTACAGTAATGTACAACCCGCCACAGAACTGTAGGAGGCCAAAAAAAGAATACGATGAGAGCAACAGAGCAATGGTCGACACACTAGCCGAGGTGGCCAGAAGAGCTCACATGAGGGGAGCAAAGTTACTAGTTATGGGTGATTTCAATCACAAGGAGACTGACTGGGAAAACCTGGAGCCCCATGGGGGTCCCAAAACATGGAGAGCCAAGATGATGGATGTGGTACTGGAAAACCTCATGCATCAACATGTTAGAGACACTACCAGAGAGAGAGGTGAGGATGATCCAGCAAGACTGGACTTCGTATTCACCTTGAGTAGTTCTGACATCGAGGATATCAAGTATGAAAGGCCCCTAGGAACTAGTGATCATGTGGTTCTGTGCTTTGCCTACATTGTTGAGCTTCAAGTGGAGAGAGTGGCAGGAATAGGACGGGAAAACCAAACTACAAAAGGGGGGACTACTCAGGCATGAGGAATTTTCTGCAAGACATTCAGTGGGAGAGATAACTGATAGGAAAACCAGTACAGGAAATGATGGACTATGTGACAACAAAATGCAAGGAGGCAGAGGAGAGGTTTGTTCCCAAGGGAAACAGGAATAATGGGAAAAACAGAACGAGTCCTTGGTTCACCCAAAGGTGTAGGGAGGCAAAATCTAGGTGTACTAGAGAATGGAAAATGTACAGAAGACAAAGAATTCAGGAAAATATAGAGATTAGCCAAAGAGCCAGAAACGACTATGCACAGATAAGAAGGGAGGCTCAACGACAATATGAAAATGACATAGCATCGAAAGTCAAGTCTGACCCAAAACTGTTGTATAGCCACATCAGGAGGAAAACAGCAGTCAAGGATCAGGTAATCAGGCTGAGAAAGGGTGATGGGAAGTTGACAAGAAACGATCGAGAGGTATGTGAGGAGGTCAACACGAGATTTAAAGAAGTATTTACAGTGGAAATCGGTAGGACTCCATGAAATCAGAACAGGGAGGTACACCAATGTCATGCTCCTATTGTTAACCTTTCTTTAATATTACATTGCGGTCATTTCCTTTAATAGCTAAATTGGAATTGAACGTCTTTGTATTTTAAGGCTTCTTCTTATTAACGCTTATTATTATTTATGTAACATGGCCATAAGTTAAATTGAAGGTACAGTAACATGCCTGCCGCTCTGTGTACCGGTGTATGGTTAAGCTGTGGTGTTCGATGGTTATACCCCCCTTTCCTCCCCCTTCTGGTCAACTACTCTACTGAGTGTTGGTGAGTCATGTGACCCTCCTGACCTGTATGCTCAAGGTTGAGGGACGAGCAGTGAAGAAGTAGCAGCCAACGAGAACACTCCTGCTCGTCTCTGGTAACTGGCCAAGGTTGATTATCTGGTCTGGACATATTCTGTTGTATTCTGACTGCTTCCTAATTGAAAATAAGACCTTATACACTAAAGTAATCTCTGTATATATATGTTATGTCTAGGATCTCATCCTAACCATGTGTTATAAAAGACATACATATATGTATATATATATATATATATATATATATATATATATATATATATATATATATATATATATATATATATATATATATATATATATATATATATATATATATATATATATATATATATATATCGGACAATATAGAACAAACAAATATTCTTAACTTATATACGATAATTCGTATAGTATTATTATTGGCTTTATGTTGTATTATAAATATACTTCATTAAAATAAGATTTCCAGACTGGATGAGGAACACACAAACAAGGAGGAGGTGAAGAAGCTGCTATATGAACTTGACACCTCAAAGGCGGTGGGACCAGACAACATCTCTCTATGGGTCCTTAAAGAGGGAGCAGAGATGCTGTGTGTGCCATTAACAAAGATCTTCAACACATCCACTGAAACTGGACAACTACCTGAGGTATGGAAGATGGCAAATGTAGTCCCAATTCTTTAAAAAGGAGACAGACATGAGACATTAAACTACAGACCTGTGGCACTAACGTGTATAGCATGCAAAGTCATGGAGAAGATCATCATGGGGAGAGTGGTGGAGCACCTGGAAAGAAACATGTGTATAATCGACAATCAGCATGGTTTCAGGGAATGAAAATCCTGTGTCACAAACCTACTGGAGTTTTATGACAGGGTGACAGAAGTAAGACAAGAGAGAGAGGGGTGGATCGACTGCATTTTTTTAGACTGCAAGAAGGCCTTCGACGCAGTTCCTCACAAGAGGTTAATGCAAAAGGTAGAGGATCAGGCACACATAACAGGAAAGGCACTGCAATGGATCAGAGAATACCTGACCGGGAGGCAACAACGAATCATGGTACGTGACGAGGTGTCAGAGTGGGTGCCTGTGACAAGCGGGGTTCCACAAGGGTCAGTCCTAGGACCTGTGCTGTTTTTGGTATATGTGAATGACATAACGGAAAGGATAGACTCAGAAGTGTCCTTGTTTACAGATGATGTGAAGTTAATGAGGAGAATCAAATCAGTCGAGGATCAGGCAGGATTACAAAGAGACCTGGACAGGCTACAAGCCTGGTCCAGCAACTGGCCCCTTGAGTTTAACCCTGCCAAATGCAAAGTCATGAAGATCGGGGAAGGGCAAAGAAGACCGCAGACACAGTATAGTCTAGGTGGCCAAAGACTGCAAACCTCATTTAAGGAAAAAGATCTGGGGGTGAGTATAACACCGAGCACATCTCCTGAGGCGCACATCAATCAGATAACTGATGCAGCGTACGGGCGTCTGGCAAACCTAAGGATAGCTCTCAGATACCTCAGTAAGGAATCGCTCAAGACTCTCTACACCATTTACGTCAGGCCCATACTGGAGTATGCAGCACCAGTTTGGAATCCACACCTGGTCAAGCACGTCAAGAAATTAGAGAAAGTGCAAAAGTTTGCAACAAGACTAGTCCCAGAGCTAAGGGGATTGTCCTACGAAGAAAGGTTGAGGGAAATCGGCCTGACGACACTGGAGGACACGAGGGTCAGGGGAGACATGATAACGACATATAAAATACTGCGCGGAATAGACAAGGTGCACACAGACGAGATGTTCCAGAGATGGGACACAGAAACAAGAGGTCACAATTGGAAGTTGAAGACTCAGATGAATCAAAGGGATGTAAGGAAGTATTTCTTCAGTCATAGAGTAGTTAGGCCGTGGAATAGCCTAGAAAGTGACGTAGTGGAGGCAGGAACCATACATAGTTTTAAGACGAGGTTTGATAAAGCTCATGGAGCAGGGAGAGAGAGGACCTAGTAGCAATTAGTGAAGAGGCGGGACCAGGAGCTATGAATCGAACCCTGCAACCGCAAATAGAAAATATAATTAAACACAGGAGGCGAGAAATAAGTAAAACTGGTCGATCATATTTAAGAGGCTAAACCAGAGGCACACACACACCCACACACACACACACACACACACACACACACACACACACACACACACACACACACACACACACACACACACACTGGAGGACAGGAGGGTCAGCAGAGACATGATAACGACATATAAAATACTGCGTGGAATAGACAAGGTGGACAAAGACAAGATGTTCCAGGGAGGGGACACAGAAACAAGAGGCCACAATTGGAAGTTGAAGACACAAATGAGTCAGAGAGATAGTAGGAAGTATTTCTTCAGTCATAGAGTTGTAAGGCAGTGGAATAGCCTAGAAAATGACGTAGTGGAGGCAGGAACCATACACAGTTTTAAGACGAGGTTTGATAAAGCTCATGGAGCGGGGAGAGAGAGGGCCTAGTAGCAACCGGTGAAGAGGCGGGGCCAGGAGCTAGGACTCGACCCCTGCAACCACAAATAGGTGAGTACAAATAGGTGAGTACACACGCGCGCACATGCGTGGGTCCGTGGGGTGCAGACGAGGGTGCACAAGGCTCCGAGAACCCTAGTGTTTTTTCAGGCGTGCAGTAAATGCTAGCAGTAATCAGTGGTAGTGACATCGTCAGTGAACAATAATACGAGTGATAACTAAAGTTATTAGTTAAAAATGGTCGAGAGGAAGCTGAAATTATCAATATTTCAAAGCGACAAGCCGTTGTGGGTCTATAGGCGCTGTTGCTACACAGATTCAAACATACAAAGATCAAAGTGAGTGTGGAAGCGGCTGTTCAAGAATTATCAGCGTTTGGCTAACAAGTGAAATGTGGGGCACCATACAGTGAGAGTGAAAAAGTCAATAAGCAAAACGGGAAAGGAAAAATAAAATATATAACAAGGGAAGGTGGCAGCAGTAGGCCTGCTTAAGCAGTGACGTCACAACAAGTTGTGTGCCATTATACATATAAAGTGAAGTGCATATAATGTGAAGTGTATACTATCGTAAGTGAAAAGTGAAATCGTGTGAGGAACGAGGGATGTATGAGCACATGTGGCTATAATCAACACGGGTGAAGGATCTCCAAAATAGGGATTTAAGGACTACGTACGACGACTTCGTCATCAGCATCTGGCAACTGTCATGACCGTTGCCAGTGCAAGTATCACTCACCTATTTTGTGGTTTGCATGTTGCAGGCTTGTTCTGGCCTTGCATCGCTGTTAGATACTGGTCACTCACTCCTGCAAGCTATTACAGTAGTTATTAGTAGTAAGAATACTTAGGAAGCTAGGAAGTCCTCTCTCAACGTGAACAAGGAATAGGATAATAACCAGCAATAATTGATACTTAAATCCAGAAAGGGCAATTAGTGGAGAGAGCAGCATTTCTAGGAAAGACAGTTGGAACAGAGAGGTATAACGGATCTTTAAACCACACCATCTACCCCCCCCCCCTAACTATCCCTCTCTCTCACACACACACAAGGGCAGTCACTCATAGAAGCCTTAGACCCTAGTAGCAATTTCCACTTTTTACAACCCAGAATTACTGGTATGTATTAACAGTATCTACCCCTCATACCTCCCCAGTACACACGAATACACACTTATACACACACACACACAGCTTTTAAGGGCAACATTGTAAGTAGGTGGGGTCAAGCCCCAGGAGAGTAGGGGTCAAGTCACAAGAAGTTGTGGCCAGTCAAGGACCACCGACACACACACACACACACACACACACACACACACACACACACACACACACACACAATACACACACACCCAACACATACACACACACATAACACACACACACACACACACACACACACACACACACACACAACACACACACAACACACACACACACAACATACACACACACACACACACACATTGCCAGACTCACACATACACTCCCCCCTCCCCCACCGACATCTCACTCCTTCACCTGATCCCTCCCCTCCCTCTTTTGCCCTCCCCCTCCCCACCTCTCCCTCCTTCCCCCTCTCCCTCTCCCACTCCCATACTGGAGTATGCAGCACCAGTTTGGAATCCACACCTAGTCAAGCACGTCAAGAAATTAGAGAAAGTGCAAAGGTTTGCAACAAGACTAGTCCCAGAGCTACGGGGATTGTCTTACGAAGAAAGGTCGAGGGAAATCGGCTTGACGACACTGGAGGCCAGGAGGGTCAGGGGAGACATGATAACGACATATAAAATACTGCGCGGAATAGACGAGGTGGACAAAGACGGGATGTTCCAGAGATGGGACACAGATACATGAGGTCACAATTGGAAGTTGAAGACTCAGATGAATCAAAGGGATGTTAGGAAGTATTTCTTCAGTCATAGAGTAGTCAAGCCGTGGAATAGCCTAGAAAGTGAAGTATTGGAGGCGGGAACCATACATAGTTTTAAGGCGAGGTATGATAAAGCTCATGGAGCAGGACCTAGTAGCGAACAGTGAAGAGGCAGGGCCAGGAGCTATGACTCGACCCCTGCAATTACAAATAGGTGAGTACAAATAGGTGAGTACACACACACACACGGAGAGAGTGGACCTAGTAGCAACCAGCGAAGAGGCGGGGCCAGGTGATGTGAATCGACCCTTGTATCCACAAATAGGTGAATAAACACACACACACACACACTCACACTCACAGGCCTAGCAAAAGAAGTAGCAATAGCCTGGTTGACCAGGGCGGCCTGCGGGGAAGAGTGGGCAGGATGCGTTAGTGCGAGGTCACGTGCGGGGCCAGCGCTCGTCGCAGCCGCAGCCGCAGCCGCAGCCTAAGTATGCTATGGAGGAGCTTAGACACAGGCGAGATTCCACAGTCACTAAAAACAACAGATAAAAGCCCAACTCCATAAAGTTGGCAGCAAAGCAGTAGCTAAGAACTATAGACCAATAGCATTAACGCGTCATATCATAAAAATCTTTGAAAGAGTTCTAAGAAGCAGGATTGCAAACCACCTGGACTCCCAAAAATTGCACAACCCAGGGCAACATGGTTTCAGAGCAGGTCGCTCCTGCCTTTCACAACTGCTTGACCACTATGACATGGTCCTAGATGCACTGGAAAACAAACAGAATGAAGATGTAGTATACACAGACTTTGCAAAAGCCTTTGACAAGTGCGACCATGGTGTAATACCACACAAAATGCGTGCTAAAGGGATAACCGCAAAGTAGGCAGATGGATCTTCAACTTTCTAACCAATCGCACACAAAGAGTAGTGGTAAACAGAGTTAAATCAGATGCTGCCATAGTGAAGAGCTCTGTCCCACAAGGCACAGTACTCGCACCTATCCTGTTCCCTTTTCTCATATCAGACATAGACAGAGATGTAAACCATAACACAGAATCATTTTGCAGACGATACTAGGATCTGCATGAGAGTGTCATCCACTGAGGACACGGCAAAGCTCCAAGAAGATATAAACCAAGTTTTCCAATGGGCAACAGAGAACAATATGATGTTCAATGAAGACAAATTCCAACTACTCCGTTATGGAAAACTGGAGGAAATAATAACTAGGACTGAGTATACTACAAACTCTAACCACACAATAGAGCGGAAAAGTAATGTGAAGGACCTGGGAGTGGTAATGTCCGAAGACCTCACCTTCAAGGACCACAACAATGCCACTATCACATCTGCGAGAAACTGATAGGATGGATAATGAGAACATTTAAGGCAAGAGATGCTAAGCCAATGATGATCCTTTTTAAATCACTTATTCTCTCTAGGCTGGAATACTGCTGTACATTAACATCCCCATACAGAGAACAGAGAACCTGTACTGCACGTATAAGTTCCACCAAACACCTTAACTACTGGGAGCTCCTGGAAGCACTTGACTTGTACTCACTGAAGCGCAGGCGAGAGAGATATATCATAATTTACACCTGGAAGATTCTGGAGGGACTGGTCCCTAATATGAAATCAGCAATCACTCCATACGAAAGCAAAAGACTTGGCAGGCGATGCAACATACCTCCAGTGAAAAGTAGAGGCGTCACTGGTACACTAAGAGAAAACACAATAAGTGTCCGGGGCCCAAGACTGTTCATCAGCCTCCCACCACCAATAAGGAACATTACAGGTAGACCCCTGGTTGTCTTCAAGAGGGAGCTGGACAGATACCTAAAGACGGTGCCGGATCAGCCGGGCTGTGGTTCGTACGATGGATTGCGTGCGGCCAGCAGTAACAGCCTCGTTGATCAGGCCCTGATCCACCGGGAGGCTTGGTCGTGGACCGGGCCGCTGGGGCGTTGATCCTCAGAATGCCCTCCAGGTAGACTCCAGGTAGGTCGCCGCAGCCGCCGCTGCCGCTGCTTGCGGGGCCGCTATACGGTTAGTGAACCAAACGATGATGAATGAGTGTAAATATGTACAAGGAGTGTAGGAGAGTGATTTAGAGCCAAGGAACGTAACATTAAGGTAACCCGTGCACTGCTAACACACCCTCCTCCCTCTATCCCATCTCCCCCCATATCGTCCCAAACTTCCTCACTCCCGTCCTCATTCCCCCGTCCTTACTCCCTCCTCCCGCCGCAGCCGCAGAATAATCACACGGGAGGAGGTACCGAATACCTGCGGCAGGAGGTACCACAATAATACCTGCGACAGGAGGTACTACAGTAGCACTGTGGCAGCAGATACCTCAATAATACATGCGGCAGGAGGTATCGTAATAATTCCTGCGGCAGGAGGAGGAAGTACGGTATCTCATGTATGGTCAGGGAGAGACGTGATAGGACAGGTTACAAATGACTTGCGATTAAGTAGGACTTTGATTTTGATTTTGGGGATCATCGCTCCCTCCTAACCCCCTCGTATCCTTCTCTCATGTCAGGTACTTGTGTCCAACATTGACGTAAACACAACAGTACAGCTAATCAGAAGCATTGTCATTGTTATATGTGAAGATAGTCGTCAGAGTTATCTCTGGGATTGGAGAGCAAGTACTTATACGTAATGAATTATCTCGTACTGTACTTATTGGACTAACACTTATTCATTTGGTGTATGTTGTATTGTCAGCAAGGTTGTCACTCTCGTGAGTTGTTATTTCAGTGTGCGGTTTTGGAAATCGTCCATCCAGTGCATTTTAAGCGAGCCTGCGATCCAGAGGGTAGACTTGTAAGAAGGTTAAGTACACCTAGTAACTCAAATACCTGAACTGGTAGAAGCAGTGAAAGCTCTCTCGACATTCTCCGGGTCTGCGGTGTGGTCTGCCTTAGATGGGAGTGTTAGTGTAGAGCAGAATTCCAGTTCTTTAAAGTGTATCATTGTTGTCTCGGCAGGTTTTCCTGACTGCTCTCGTTGCCCAGCCTTTAATTTTCCTTGTAGGTGTGAGAGTAAGATTGTCAGGCGTGGTAACTCGAATAAGATTTTCACGCATGGTAACTCGAGTAAGATTTTCACGCATGGTAACTCGAGTAAGATTTTCACGCATGGTAACTCGAGTAAGATTTTCACGCATGGTAACTCGAGTAAGATTTTCACGCATGGTAACTCGAGTAAGATTTTCACGCATGGTAACTCGAGTAAGATTTTCACGCATGGTAACTCGAGTAAGATTTTCACGCATGGTAACTCCATTATATTCATCTTCCTCTCTTCCAGTTTTCATTATCTGAATCTTTTCCAAAGCCGAGTAACCAAAAATTTTCATTGTCGACCAGCACATTGTTTTCTGCGGCCCCCTGGAAGACTTCATTGTATACCCACAAACTGATTTAAAATAAGACACGTGAGGAACACTAATAAATATGTGTCAGTGTTTACCCTCGTGTCGTATTAAACCCCACTGACTCTGTTGTCAGTTTAGATGTTTGCTGTGTCCTCGAGGTCTTGTCCTCGAGGTCTTGTCCTCGAGGTCTGCCACTCATAGATTCCTTTGCACTCTGCAAATGATGATACACTGCTTTGGTTTGTGTCTTTCTCTATCAGAAATGAGACAGAGAAATATAAATGGGGTTTAGAACTGAGAAATATAACTTGAGGAACAATGCTTTTTTTTTTGTTTTATTCTCTGGGACTCCTCTGATTTTTACTAAATGTACATTACTTATTGGAACGAATTTCTCACAAAATCTAAAATTCACATGCATTTTTTCAGATATTCCTTTTGTATATATATATATATATATATATATATATATATATATATATATATATATATATATATATATATATATATATATATATATATATATATATATATATATATATATATATATATATATATGCAAAACAACCAGGTAGGGGGGTGGAGGTTGAATGGTAGCTTTCTAGGGCTTTCGAGTTGCAATTAACACATCAGGATAGTGCAGTGTTGCAGAAAAGGGGAAGAAGTCCAAATTCTCGTGTTGTTGTTATTGTCACCTGTAGACGGAGCACCACCTCCTCTGGTGAAGAATTAGACGCATGTGCGATGTCTGGGTGACGTTCGTCCTCCAGTCACTCTATCAATGGATAAAAATAAACGCGAATGCCTTATAATGAGATCCTTTACTGACTACGTTTCGCCCACACGGTGGACTTTATCAAGTCACATAGTCAAACGTAGTCAATAAATTGTTATAATAAACAAGAAGCGCTAAACCCGTAGTCAGTAAAGGATCGCATATTATTGCATGTGTTTATTTTGATTTTTTTCCCAACTTGTCAGTGTTTTATACCTTCTTATCTCCTTCTGCTTTATCAATACAAATTCAAGGACATAATGGGATGACTGAAGAACTATGTACAAAAGATGAGCTAATCAGTCCCTCAGCCTTGGCGAGGAGACTTTGTGTGTTACTGATGAAAGCATAAGCATAGTTTACTCTATTCCTAGACTGAGTTTTCTTATAAATAAGACAACGACTGACTTACCCGCGAGAAATGACTGAGAAGTGTTGAGAGCGTCACTCAAGGCGGTGTTGGGCGCAAGTCGGGCGTCGGGAGGAGCTGATGTCCCGTTCCCGACGGGGAAATTGGGCGGCAGGAGCGGCCCAATGTTGTGGTTCTGGGCGTTCTTGTTGTTGTTGGTGGCGGTGGTGGTGGTGGTGGTGGTAGTGGTGGTGGTGATCGTCGTAGTGGTGGCGGACGTGTTGGAGGAAGAGGCAGTGGTGGTGGCGGCGCTGTTATTGTTGTTGGTGGTATGGAAGGAGTTGGCTGAGGTGGTGGCGGCGTTGTTGTTGTTGTTGTTGTTGGTGGTGGTTGTGGTTGTTGCTGGGGTTGGTGGCGTGGTAGGGCGTGGGTGGTGGAGTGTGGGTGGGAGTCTGGACCGAAGTGTTACCAGCTCACAGCCCAGGGAACGCAGCCGTTGCTCCAACTGCGCCGCCTCGCTCGTCCCGCACGCATCTGCATCAAGGAAGAAGAAGATGGTCAACATCAATACATCGAGATAATCAAAGGCACTAACATAAACACAAGCACGTGGGGCCAGGAGCTGAGACTCTACCATCCCTTTCAAGTACAAAAATACGTACATGGTAACTTAATGACAGAGGATCGCGTAGGGAAGGGAACTAACTCTGGGTATTGGATGTATCCAGTGTCCTCGCGGCTCTCTCTCGCAACAAACCCGTCTCAGGATGCGAGAAAAAGCTGGATGCTTTAGTGTAGGGCATCAATGTGGAGCATCAGTGTGTAGCATCAATGTGGAGCATCAATGTGGAGCATCATTGTGGAGCATCAATGTGGAGCATCAGTGTGTAGCATCAGTGTGGAGCATCATTGTGGAGCATCAATGTGGAGCATCAGTGTGGAGCATCAGTGTGTAGCACCAATGTGGAGCATCAGTGTGGAGCATCAATGTGGAGCATAAATGTGGAGCATCAATGTGGAGCATCAGTGTGTAGCATCAATGTGGAGCATCAATGTGGAGCGTCAGTGTGGAACATCAGTGTGGAGCATCAATGTGGAGCATCAATGTGGAGCATCAGTGTGTAGCATCAATGTGGAGCATCAGTGTGGAACATCAATGTGTAGCAGCAATGTGGAGCATCAGTGTGGAGCATCAGTGTGGAGCATCAATGTGGAGCATCAATGTGGAGCATCAGTGTGTAGCATAAATGTGGAGTATCAGTGTGGAGCATCAATGTGGAGCATCAATGTGGAGCACCAGTGTGGAGCATAAATGTGGAGCATCAATGTAGAGCATCAGTGTGGAGCATCAGTGTGGAGCATCAGTGTGGAGCATCAGTGTGGAGCATCAGTGTGGAGCATCAGTGTGGAGCATCAACGTGGAGCACCAATTTGGAGCATCAGTGTGGAGCATCAGTGTGGAGCATCAATGTGGAGCATCAACGTGGAGCATCAGTGTTGAGCATCAGTGTGGAGCATCAATGTGGAGCATCAGTGTGGAGCATCAGTGTGGAGCATCAGTGTGGAGCATCAGTGTGGAGCATCAATGTGGAGCATCAACGTGGAGCATCAGTGTTGAGCATCAGTGTGGAGCATCAACGTGGAGCATCAGTGTGGAGCATCAATGTGGAGCATCAGTGTGGAGCATCAGTGTGGAGCATCAGTGTGGAGCATCAATGTGGAGCATCAACGTGGAGCATCAGTGTTGAGCATCAGTGTGGAGCATCAATGTGGAGCATCAGTGTGGAGCATCAGTGTGGAGCATCAGTGTGGAGCATCAATGTGGAGCATCAGTGTGGAGCATCAATGTGGAGCATCAGTGTGGAGCATCAGTGTGGAGCATCAATGTGGAGCATCAACGTGGAGCATCAGTGTTGAGCATCAGTGTGGAGCATCAATGTGGAGCATCAGTGTGGAGCATCAGTGTGGAGCATCAGTGTGGAGCATCAATGTGGAGCATCAGTGTGGAGCATCAATGTGGAGCATCAGTGTGGAGCATCAATGTGGAGCATCAGTGTGGAGCATCAGTGTGGAGCATCAGTGTGGAGCATCAATGTGGAGCATCAGTGTGGAGCATCAGTGTGGAGCATCAGTGTGGAGCATCAGTGTGGAGCATCAATGTGGAGCATCAGTGTGGAGCATCAGTGTGGAGCATCAGTGTGGAGCATCAGTGTGGAGCATCAGTGTGGAGCATCAACGTGGAGCACCAATTTGGAGCATCAGTGTGGAGCATCAGTGTGGAGCATCAATGTGGAGCATCAACGTGGAGCATCAGTGTTGAGCATCAGTGTGGAGCATCAATGTGGAGCATCAATGTGGAGCATCAGTGTGGAGCATCAGTGTGGAGCATCAGTGTGGAGCATCAATGTGGAGCATCAGTGTGGAGCATCAGTGTGGAGCATCAATGTGGAGCATCAATGTGGAGCATCAGTGTGGAGCATCAGTGTGGAGCATCAATGTGGAGCATCAATGTGGAGCATCAGTGTGGAGCATCAGTGTGGAGCATCAGTGTGGAGCATCAATGTGGAGCATCAGTGTGGAGCATCAGTGTGGAGCATCAATGTGGAGCATCAATGTGGAGCATCAATGTGGAGCATCAGTGTGGAGCATCAGTGTGGAGCATCAATGTGGAGCATCAATGTGGAGCATCAGTGTGGAGCATCAATGTGGAGCATCAGTGTGGAGCATCAGTGTGGAGCATCAATGTGGAGCATCAATGTGGAGCATCAGTGTGGAGCATCAGTGTGGAGCATCAATGTGGAGCATCAATGTGGAGCATCAGTGTGGAGCATCAGTGTGGAGCATCAGTGTGGAGCATCAATGTGGAGCATCAGTGTGGAGCATCAGTGTGGAGCATCAATGTGGAGCATCAATGTGGAGCATCAATGTGGAGCATCAGTGTGGAGCATCAGTGTGGAGCATCAATGTGGAGCATCAATGTGGAGCATCAGTGTGGAGCATCAATGTGGAGCATCAGTGTGGAGCATCAGTGTGGAGCATCAATGTGGAGCATCAATGTGGAGCATCAGTGTGGAGCATCAGTGTGGAGCATCAGTGTGGAGCATCAATGTGGAGCATCAGTCCTCGGTCAGGTGAAGAAAATGATGTAACAGGAGAGACAGACGAGATGAACCTGACATCACTGGAAGAGTGAAGCATCAAAGAAAACAACAGTGACAGAGACAGTGACACTGACAGAAACAGTGACAGAGAGATTATGATCCCCAGGAAACAATGACAGTGACGGAGACAATGACAGTGACAGAGACATTGACAGAGACAATGACAGTGACAGAGACAGTACCAGTGACAGAGACAGTGACAGAGACAATGACAGAGACAGTGACAGAAACAGTGACAGAGACAGTGACAGTGACAGAAACAGTGACAGAGACAGTGACAGGAACAGTGACAGTGACAGAAACAGTGACTGAGGTTAGAAGGGAAAGTTTGTATATTAGATGTGTGAAGTGTGCCTGTGTGTACTCACCTAGTTGAGGTTGCAGGGGTCGAGTCCAAGCTCCTGGCCCCGCCTCTTCACTGGTAGCCACTAGGTCACTCTCCCTGAACCATGAGCTTTATCATACCTCTGCTTAAAGCTATGTATGGATCCTGACTCCACTACATCACTTCCCAAACTATTCCACTTCCTGACTACTCTGTGGCTGAAGAAATACTTCCTAACATCCCTTTGATTCATCTGTGTCTTCAACTTCCAACTGTGTGTGTGTGTGTGTGTGTGTGTGTGTGTGTGTGTGTGTGTGTGTGTGTGTGTGTGTGTGTGTGTGTGTGTGTGTGAAGTTTGTGTGTGTATGTGTACTCACCTAGTTGTACTCACCTAGTTGAGGTTGCGGGGGTCGAGTCCGAGCTCCTGGCCCCGCCTCTTCACTGGTCGCTACTAGGTCACTCTCCCTGAGCCGTGAGCTTTATCATACCTCTGCTTAAAGCTATGTATGGATCCTGCCTCCACTACATCGCTTCCCAAACTATTCCACTTACTGACTACTCTGTGGCTGAAGAAATACTTCCTAACATCCCTGTGATTCATCTGTGTGTGTGTGTGTGTGTGTGTGTGTGTGTGTGTGTGTGTGTGTGTGTGTGTGTGTGTGTGTATGTGTGTGTGTGTGTGTGTATGTGTGTGTGTGTGTGTGTGTGTGTGTGTGTGTGTGTGTGTGTGTGTGTGTTTATGTGTGTGTGTGTGTGTGTGTGTGTGTGTATGTGTGTGTGTGTGTGTGTGTGTGTGTGTGTGTGTGTGTGTGTGTGTGTATGTGTGTGTGTGTGTGTGTGTGTGTGTGTGTGTGTGTGTGTTTGTGTGTGTGTGTGTGTGTGTGTATGTGTGTGTGTGTGTGTGTGTGTGTGTGTGTGTGTGTGTATGTGTGTGTGTGTGTGTGTGTGTGTGTGTGTGTGTGTGTGTGTGTGTGTATGTGTGTGTGTGTGTGTGTGTGTGTATGTGTGTGTGTGTGTGTGTGTGTGTGTGTGTGTGTGTGTATGTGTGTGTGTGTGTGTGTGTGTGTGTGTGTGTGTGTGTGTGTGTGTGTGTGTGTGTGTGTGTGTGTGTCTGTGTGTGTGTGTGTGTGTGTGTGTGTGTGTATGTGTGTGTGTGTGTGTGTGTGTGTGTGTGTGTGTGTGTGTGTGTGTGTGTGTCTTTAATTCGAGCAGAAAGTCAGCAGGACAAATATAATAATTAGTCGTGACAACTAAGCTCTCTGGTCCCTTCCATTAAGTTCACTATGGAATGTGAATTAAATGGAATAATCCCATTTCTGGATACATATTCATGAATCTGGTTAAACATTTAATTTCCATGTTTATCGCAAGCCTACTAACATATGTTCATACAAACATTACTATTCCAATCACCAAACACGTATTAAACAGGGTGTATATAATTATATATTTTTGAAAGCCCTTAGGATTTGTCACCTTGAATTCTATGATGGAAAAGTTAGAAAATCTATAAAATTGCTTCTAATTTACAATATCCACAAATATTTATTGGTAAAGCTTTTAATAAAGCTGAAAAAAAAATCTACAAGACAAACTAATAACGAGTATAAACTTGAGAATTTGTTTGTTTTACCATATAATGAAAAGCTCTCACTTTCCACAAGCTCTTTAATACTTTAATTTTGTCTTTAAATTTGACAATACCGCAAAACAAGTTAATTAAAAATTTCCCAAACAATCTTTGAGTTGAGTATAATCCTGGTGAAAGTTATGGCAGCTTTTATCTAGAACTGGTAAGTCTCTTGAGACCAGAGTTAAACAGCATAAATATGCATTAACTACTGGCCAAGAATCCAATGTTTTGTTCATCATGTAAGAGATACAGACCATTGTGTAGACTGGACTAATGCCAAAGAATTACTTCCCTATGATTCTACAGTTCAATGGAATATTGTTAAATCATCTCCTGTTAAGTATGACACAAAACATATTTCAAATTTGAGTTCTGGACTGTATAAACTTGACAGTTTTATAGACCAGAATATTCTTCATAATCTTAAAGGTTATAAATATTTTTCACAAAATACAGACTGTGTTCTTTATCAAACAAACAAGTTGGCTTGAGATTTATACATATGTTGGACGGTGGTAGGATTTTGGAGTCGCGTTCATGGTGTGCCGGTAAGCTTACTCTATATTTCTTTTCTTGTCTTTTTTTTTGAGATTATTAGGCCTGAAATGCTTAATTTGAATTTCAGTTATTTATACAAATTTACCCTTTTATTGGAAAGAGTTTTGCTATCATTTATTATTTAAATTGTGGATCAGTATGCTCATACAGTGAATTTTGAGGCATCACCTCACTTTGTAAGGTGTTGCCTCACTGAGTGAGGTATTGGTATTGTGTTTATTAATTCAATCTAGGTATTCCTTAGTGAAATCCTGTCGATAGCGGACCTAGCTGTCAGTAACGAGCTTCCATTCGTGTAATTGCCTCCAACAGCCCAGGTATTTCTAATATTATAGACGAGTTTATGCCACCTGTGAATGTGGAAAACATTCAAATACCCTAAGTAGGGCAGCTCGGGGCAGTTCCAGCAAGGTGGGCCTTCAGGGTACTGGGGCAGCTCGGGGCAGTTCCAACAAGGTGGGCCTTCAGGACTCTGGGGCAGCTCGGGGCAGTTCCAACAAGGTGGGCCTTCAGGACTCTGGGGCAGCTCGGGGCAGCTCCAACAAGGTGGGCCTTCAGGGTACTTGGGCAGCTCGGGGCAGTTCCAGTAACACTTCCACCTGCCACTACTGTTACTTCTGTCCGCCACTTCTGTTGCTCCTGTCTGCCGCCTCTGTTGTTTCTGTCCTCAAATTCTGTTGTTTTTGTCTGTCACTTCTGTTTGACGACTCTACTGCTTCTGTCTGCTGCTCTTGCCTTCCCTTTTTCGACGCATCTTCCTTCTGTCTCCAGCTCCTGTCTGTTTTCTGCTGTCTGGTGCAATTCTCCTGTTCTCGCCTAATATCTGCTGTTATTATATACACTCTACCGTTGTCTGCTACCTTCTGCCGATCTTACTTACTGTCTACTACTGCTGTCTGCTTCTCTATTCTATTGTAACATGCTACTGTCTATTTTCTCTCACACACATAGGAGACTGAAACTACCTACATTTCGGTCCGACTTGGACCACCGACCAGTCAATGGTCCAAGTTGGACCGAAACGTCGTCACAAGTTTCTCCTATGTGCTATAAAAAGGAATTTGTTTGGTGTTCTGGTAGCGGGGAGTTAATGATACGTCTTCGGAGGCTTCTTACTTTATTGTTAAGTAGTGGTGGGTACACAGGTTTGTGTTGTGCCCATGGCCCGGGAGGGCCATGCCCACGAGAGAGAGCTGGGAGGCCTTGTGTCTTGCTGCTAGGCCACTGTGTGAGTGAGGGAGAGGCAAGTCTGGGCATACTGAAGTGGCAAGGCCTATAGATGGCAGCACCAGCATGGCGCGAAATATGAACTAAGCTGGCAGACAGCATGGGCTGTCTGTGCAGAGAGTACAGGCTGTCTACATCCGCTCGGCCACCTACCGCTCGTCGTCCCGACGCGACAATACTGGTAGTAAAAGAAACTCGGTCTCTCTCTCGTAGGAACAGGGCACAGAACGCAAAATAAAAACATATATATACATATGGACATGGAAAAAAAACTTCCTACAGGGAGGGAAGAAAAAACATGTGGGGTGTGCTAAACATCGTGGTCATAGGCAGTGAGCATCGAAGTGCATCACTGCACGCCTTCCTGCGTCTGGACAGATACTGCAACACGGGAGACATCGCTGCGGCTGAGCTGTGACGTAACAGGGTACGGTCTCCTCTGGAACGGTGAAGCAGACATCGTAGGAGTCGCTGCAGGTTTCACTCAACCTGGGGCACAACATGCTTGTGCCCTCGAGTGAGGCGTCGACAAAACTCGGCAACTGGGCAGGACTTCTGGCAAGCAACTCAGGAGGACACTTCTCGACTGGTACTGTCGCTGGGCTGTCACTGCCGGCGAGCGTGGAGTGAGTTGTGGAGCGAGTCGTGGCAGAGACGACTGGGCGAAACATCTGGGAGTCGTAACATCATATCCCAGACTGCAGTGAGAGAGCTAGCAGTCAAAGTGACATCTTCTTTGTGCAGGCTGCTCACTGAAGCTTGTGACACGAGGCTGACACAGTGTGTCATTCTCTCGACAGTTGGAGTTATAGCAGAGGTTAGTCTAAGCGTCCCCAGACTTGTTTCTCTACATATAACTGCACTCTGACGGTCTGGAGGTGAAGTGAAACAAATCTCGATGGGAATCGTAGCAGGTACGATTCTGCAGAACAACACGAGCGACGAGCATAAAAGCTTTCTGTACAAGAGGGCTCATACGCTCAGGGCTGAGTAATCAGCTGTCAAACACACTGGTCACACGGGTGACTTAACACAGTGGTGCTACTCAGGTCTGGGTCAGACCTCACTGGACACATGGAAACTTTACACACCCGCGGTACACTAACATGTGAGAACACTGACTGAGAGGAATTAATTAACACGACATACATCTTCTCTCGATCTTCTCGACAATACTGAAATAATTACTGAACACTCGATGGTGACATCATGTGATGTCAGGCGTGATGACGTCAGCAGCACTGACGTCAGCAGACATCTCGAGGTGACGTCAGCAGACATCTCGAGGTGACGTCAGCAGACATCTCGAGGTGACGTCAGCAGACATCTCGAGGTGACGTCAGCAGACATCTCGATGTGACGTCAGCAGACATCTCGAGGTGACGTCAGCAGACATCTCGAGGTGACGTCAGGCAGACATCGTGACGTCATGAAGTCGGGCAGCATCGTGGGTGGCGTCAATGTGATGCGGGCAGCAGACCACAGCATGTGGCCTGGGACATCTGGTAACTCACGTAGCTCGTAGGTCTACGTGACATCGCCCACACCCACGTGGCGTCGTGATCTGCGTGGCATGCTGATCCACGTAGCTTCGAGTGGCCTCGGGCACTCGGATACACAGCTCTGGCAATGAATTCACATGGAAAACAGCAGAAAATACAGCAGAGGGATGGGCAGTGGTGAGTGGTGTATGGTAGTCGGGTGAGCGTGAGTAGGGCGAGCATGGGCAACGTGAGGAACAGCCACTTCCTCTCCTCTCCTCCCCCACCCAGAAATACGTAGAGAACTCACACTGGACGCAGAAATCACCACAAAACTCACCTCTGGCTTGCTGAAACGGCTGTGCTGAGCTGAACAACAACAACAGCAACATACAAGTGACGCTGAACACGTGACTTGAGAAACAGCGTGGGACACTGTAGCGCGGAGTCACTGTAGCGTGGGGTCACTGTGACGCCACTTACAATTCTCGGAGAATTTCGGCAAATTTCGGCCTGGATCCTGCTTGTACCTGTGTCTGGATGCTCAAAGGTGCAGACACGACATCAGGATAACTTGTTGAGAGACGGATGCTTCTTGCATGGGATGATGAAGTGAAGATGACTTCATCCCTCTTCCTTCCTCGCTTTGGGCAAACACACTGCTGTGACCACCGCTGGTACCAATATAACGAGAAAGATTATTTGGTGTTCTGGTAGCGGGGAGTTAATGATACGTCTTCGGAGGCTTCTTACTTTATTGTTAAGTAGTGGTGGGTACACATTCTTGTGTTGTGCCCATGGCCCGGGAGGGCCATGCCCACGAGAGAGAGCTGGGAGGCCTTGTGTCTTGCTGCTAGGCCGCTGTGTGAGTGAGGGAGAGGCAAGTCTGGGCATACTGAAGTGGCAAGGCCTATAGATGGCAGCACCAGCATGGCGCGAAATATGAACTAAGCTGGCAGACAGCATGGGCTGTCTGTGCAGACAGTACAGGCTGTCTACAGTGCAGGTTATTTGCGTAATGTTCCAGTCACGCAGTAGAGTGACGCAAATCCCCTCGAGACTCGTCACGATAGATTTAGATTTTGCCACCGATGTTAACAGAATTATCAAAGCTTATTTCTTGGGTAGCATTGAAAATTGAGTTGGGCAAATATTTTGTTAATGGGATGGATTGTGAAGGACCTGCCTAGTATGGGCCAGCAGGCCTGCTGCAGTGCTCCTCCTTTCTTATGTTCTTATGTAGCTAGTTTGTTGTGCATCCCATATCCATCCTGTGGAGAGCAGGATACGCAGAAAGCCTAGAAACTAGGTCTGCTGGGGTGAGAGGAGGTGCTGGGGTGGGAGGTGGTGCTGGGTGGGAGGTGGTGCTGGGGAGGGAGGTGGTACTGGGTGGGAGGTGGTGTTGGAGCGGTAGGTGGTGTTAGGGTGGGAGGTGGTGTTGAGGCGGTTGGTGGTCCTGGGGTGGCAGGTGGTGCTGGGGTGGGAGGTAGTGCTGGGGTGGCAGGTGGTGCTGGGGCGGTAGGTTGTGTTGGGGCGGTAGGTGGTTCTGGGGTGGGAGGTGGTGCCTCGGTGGGTGGTGGTGCTGGGGTGGGAAGTGATGCTGGGGCGGTATTTGGCTCTGGGGTGGGAGGTGGTTCCTCGGATGGTGGTAGTTCTGGGGTGGGAGGTGGTGCTGGGGTGGGAGATGGTGCTGGGGTGGCAGGTGGTGCTGGGGTAGCTGGTGGTGCTGGGGTGGGAGGTGGTGCTGGGGCGGGACTGGTCGTGACTAGTGGGTCGCTAGGTCGTGACGACAGCGGCAGGCAAGTGGCAGTGCGGGTATCATTACCAGCACCCGCCACGCGCCACCACCACGCCCACCCACGCCCGAACGCCCACCCACACCCTCCACCACCACGTCCCACGCCCACCCTCACCCACTCTGTCTAAGGAATTAAGAATTCACCCTCGGTGACACGTATCTTCAACTAATGCCTTTCACAGTATGTCTTAATCCATACACACACTCACACGCACGGGGAACAAGAGCTGTAAATCAACATCTGGAACCACATACAGGTGAGTACTGAGAGCGCATAGCTACTTAAGTAAGAGACTATAAATAACACTAGAGAAAGATCTTCCAGATATCACGCTAAACAGGCAGCCAAAGGTCAGCATCACCCAGATAACAGGGACTGACCTGTCTATAGTCAGTCCATGAGAACTGACGGACGAAATAAAAAAGAAAGTGATAGCATGGCAGAATGTGGTGGAAAATCCTCTAGTCAAAATTATTAAAACGACTTCATCCACTTTTTCTCACACATCATGCTATGTATGTATATATATATATATATATATATATATATATATATATATATATATATATATATATATATATATATATATATATATATATATATATATATATATATATATATATATATATATATATATATATATATATATATATGTCGTGCCGAATATGTAAAACTGGTCAATCAGTAAGAACTCATTTAAAATTAAGCCCTTTCTAAAATTTTCTCTTATACGTTTAAAGATATATTTTTTCATTAATGTTAATGTAAAAATTTATAATTTTGCACCAAAAGGAACTTAGAAAACTTACCTAACCTTGTTATAGCAAGAACAATTTATTTTAGCCTAACCCAACTAAATATATCTTAGATTTGTTTACAGTAATTTAATACTAAACAAACACAGTGAAATATATTTTTTTCGTTAGGTTCAGAATGATTTTGGCGAAGTTATTTCATACACAAATTTTCACTTGTCCTATATGGCAAGATGAGCGTTGCTATTTAAGCCAAGATCGCAAGTTCTGCCTATTCGGCACGACATATATATATATATATATATATATATATATATATATATATATATATATATATATATATATATATATATATATATATATATATATATATATATATATCTATATATATATATATATATATATATATATATATATATATATATATATATATATATATATATATATATATATATATATATATATATATATATACACGTATATATGTATTTGTGTGTGTGTGTGTGTGTGTGTCTTGCCGAATAGGTAAAACTGGCCAGTTAGCAAGAACTCATTTAAAACGACGTCCTTTCCAAAAAATTTCTATTATACATTTGAAGATATATTTTTTGTCATTTATGTTAGTATAAAAATTAATAAACCATACCACGGTTGGGGTTAGAACCCGCGATCAGACGGATACAGAAACCCAAAACCGGATTACTGCCATCACTGGAAAATATTGCTAACAATATCACTCAGACACCACCAGAAGAGTAACTCTTTAACGTTACATAAATCACTAACCAGCCCTGTGGAGTGTGTGACAAATTGTGTATAGGGCGACCAGTGTAGAATCTTCGCACAAGAGTTCTGGAGCACCAACAATAATGTGTGAGGGAAAAGTTCAATAGATAGGAGTAGCGAGGGAGTGTATAGTAACAATAGTTTCATTGCCGGCTACTTGTTAAGGTAGGATAAGTCCAGCTCTCGCTATTTCTCCCCCCCCCCTTTTTTTCCCCTCCCAGAAAGTGATAGTTTGATTGCCGGCTGCTTGTTAAGGTAGGGTCAGTCTAGCTCCCGCTATCCCTTCCCCTCCCTCTTCCCCCCCCCCAGAAAGGTGACGTGTGGGGCTCCGGCCAAACAGTAAATCACTCGACTCGCAGCTCCCAACACTACTATAAGTACACGCCTGATCATATTTTAGTGGACTTATTGGTTGAAAGCTTCACTTTTGACCAATAATTAACTTAGTCCTTTCAGTCTTTATCTGTTAAATGTTTTAATAATCACCACATCTTTTAGGTATTGTACTTATCATGGAGAGTGATTTCTTAAGCAGTGGGTAATCTGTCTCTCTTTACAGCTTGGAATGACAGAGAGGGTCACCTGCCAACCCACGAGAAGAATAGAAGGAGACGAACTAACGTCCTGAGACGTCCCATGTTTAATCTACTTACCTGTTATGTAAGCCAACACAGGACCTAACCCCTCATCATAGCAGTGGTAACGAACCTGTTTTCCTGTCATCTGAAGTAATTACTCACAGCCATACTCTGTGAAGAACGAGCCGGTGGTGGTCACCAACACCTGCTACCCCCCACAACATCAGCAACGGCTACGATTTCAACAACACGCAGTGTCACCAACACCTGACACCCCATTTCCACGATATACCTATATTAGCGTTGAGTTCAAATGTAATTTTTTTCATTTCATTTTTCATTTTTCTTTCAATTAGGATACCCATTCATGTTTTATTGTTTTACATTTCCGTTTCTAAATAATAAAGTGTTTATCATTGTCTGTTATTATTTCTTTTTCTATTCATTAATTTTCCTGAGGAGGAGCCAGCCTTGGTAATACCGACTGAAGTTGTTACAGGGCTGAGTAAGTCTTCACAAATGTAAAACATTAAACTTTAACAACTCAGGCTTTATTTACATGAAGAAGAACGAGAACGTTTTGCAATATTTACATCCAAAAATTCTAACAATGCTTCGAAGGTTTATTCATTCCAAGAAGCAGCATCAAAGTGTTTTCAACGTTTCCAGACAACTTACCAAAATTATTTCGCAGCAGAAAAAATCTTCTTCCCAGTACAGTATGATGTACACATAGCTGCGACAGATGTTACATGACGCCATCTTTTTCCTCCCTCTCTTTCTGTGTGTGTATGTCCTGTTGTCATGTTGACTTGATGAAGCTCAGTTCAGAGTGATATGTACATTAAAAAAAGACAGGTTTGCTCCAAAAGTGTCTTTCTACCTTCTGGATTACACATTTTGCCTCTGGAGCTTAAATCATGAGAGTAAGTGTCAGGATGAGCGAGGATAACAAGAGTCGCTCACTGGTCAATACTAGGGCCACTACCGCTTCTAATGTATGTAAATGACCTGTTTGAAGATTGTGTAAAGTTACTTGGAAGGAAAAAAGAACGAGTGAGAGAGAGGACGGCCTCGTGGAAGACTTGGATTTCAAGGACGCCGAAAATGGTGGCTAATAAGATACAGTCGGAATAAGTGTATGATTGTGCAATTCGGGAAAAGAGAGAGAAGATAGGAGATGGAGTTAAGAGTGGAAAAAGAGAAATGAATTTCACACTAAACATCGCTTGAGGAAAACATCAAGAGTGAAATTTTGACATGCTATGCGAGGCACGAGAATCTAAGAATGGCCTTCATTAGCTACGATAAAATTCTTCCAGGGTTCTGTACACAAAGCACGTGAGGTTTTTCTTAGAGTGTGGAAAAAGACATTTATGTACAGATCTGGACATTTATTGGAGGAAACGTGTCGCCATGAGTGACTTCTTCAGTCCTGAAGAAGTCACGGAGACGTAAGGACGTATGGCTTCAAATTCCTTTTTGCTGGGAAATAGAATGATATATAATACGGAAGTGGCAAGGTAACAGTTTTAGAAGAGCTCATGAGGGTAGGAAATAAAGGTAATGCCAGTAGATGAAGTCAAAACTCGACTCCTATAACAACAGATCTCTGAGTACATTACTGCCGTCTTGAGGCTAGCCACCAGAATCTCGTAACCACACTTCAGCCCTCCATCGGTTGTGATGACACAAATAAGATCACCAAACAAAGCGCAGATGCCACTTACGGTGGCTGCAGACAGTGATTATTGAGCCAACAATCACAACAAGAGACAACTGACAAGATTGAACAAGGGAAGCACCAGATCACGAGACTCATACAAAAGAGCCCCGCAGTGATGCGCCAGAGAAATATCACACTGGCAACATAAATAACACAGTGATAATGTACAAATAACACGGTGGTATTACGGACAAAAAAAATATGCCTCTGGGAATTTCGTAACATCGTTTTTTATTTATTGTTTAATCTCGTCTCCGACAGAGACGGGACTGCTGGCAAGTTGTGTAGGTCGTGCCGACTTATAGCCACAATAGCCTAGCAAACCAAACTTTCTTAAAAACAAGTAAACAGTATTTTTTTGATAGATATGTTATCATTAATTTACATGCTTACTTATTTATAATTTGTAAAAAAAAACTGCTAAAATTTTCGAAATTTTGGCTTGAACCTACCTAAGGTCAGCCTACTTTCAATTTGTATTACACATCATCAATGGAATTCCTTAATTTCGTGATGGTGAGACTGATTTTCGAGTAATGTGCAAAAAAGAGAGGCCATGATCTTAGCCTGAGTGGCCTAAGGATTTTTGCTTCATGAGCCCAGCCCGCAAGATCAGACTTAAGAACGCGATGTAAATACCACCAGCAGACGACGTCGAGACAAGTACTGGAATCACATCCACTAAACACGTGCATCATGTGCGTAAGTTATTCGTAATTTACTGCAGCCGAGGGGGAAATATAAATTACTTATATGTAAGAATGCAAAAGATTTTATATACACCCTTATTATGAGGACCAGACACACTTGAAGGCGTCAGACACCTGAAGGAACCAGACACTTGAAGGAACCAGACACCTGAAGGAGCCAGACACTTGAAGGAACCAGACACTTGAAGGAACCAGACACTTGAAGGAACCAGGCACTGGTAGGAACCAGACACTTGAAGGAACCAGACACCTGAAGGAGCCAGACACTTGAAGGAACCAGACACTTGAAGGAACCAGACACTTGAAGGAACCAGGCACTGGTAGGAACCAGACACTTGAAGGAACCAGACACTTGAAGGAACCAGACACTTGAAGGAACCAGGCACTGGTAGGAACCAGACACTTGAAGGAACCAGACACTTGAAGGAACCAGACACTTGAAGGAACCAGACACTTAAAGGAACCAGACACTGGTAGGAACCAGACACTTGAAGGAACCAGACACTTGAAGGAACCAGACACTTGAAGGAACCAGACACTTAAAGGAACCAGACACTTAAAGGAACCAGACACTTAAAGGAACCAGACACTTAAAGGAACCAGACACTTGAAGGAACCAGACACTTGAAGGAACCAGACACTTGAAGGAACCAGGCACTGGTAGGAACCAGACACTGGTAGGAACCAGACACTTGAAGGAACCAGACACTTGAAGGAACCAGACACTTAAAGGAACCAGACACTTGAAGGAACCAGACACTTAAAGGAAACAGACACTGGTAGGAACCAGACACTTGAAGGAACCAGGCACTGGTAGGAACCAGACACTTGAAGGAACCAGACACTTAAAGGAACCAGACACTTGAAGGAACCAGACACTTGAAGGAACCAGACACTTAAAGGAACCAGACACTTGAAGGAACCAGACACTTGAAGGAACCAGACACTTAAAGGAACCAGACACTTAAAGGAACCAGACACTTAAAGGAACCAGGCACTGGTAGGAACCAGACACTTGAAGGATCCAGACACTTAAAGGAACCAGACACTTGAAGGAACCAGACACTTAAAGGAACCAGACACTTAAAGGAACCAGACACTTGAAGGAACCAGACACTTAAAGGAACCAGACACTTAAAGGAACCAGACACTTAAAGGAACCAGACACTTAAAGGAACCAGACAATGGTAGGAACCAGACACTTAAAGGAACCAGACACTTGAAGGAACCAGACACTTAAAAGAACCAGACACTTAAAAGAACCAGGCACTTGAAGGAACCAGAGATACTTGAAGGAACCAGAGATACTTGAAGGAACCAGACACTGGAAGGAACCAGACACTTGAAGGAACCAGACACTTAAAGGAACCGGATACTTGAAGGAACCAGACACTGGAAGGAACCAGACACTGGAAGGAACCAGACACTGGAAGGAGCCAAACACATTATTTTGAGAGTATTATTGATTTATAAAACAATTATAGAACACTTATCTGCAAGTCCTGTGAGAATGTGTACGGCCGATAAACTGATATATAAACAACATTATTAAGTAGGCTATTGTTTTGAATCAATATTATAATCAAATAAAGCGCTATATTGTTTTGAAAAAACCCACATCGGTGTGGTTAGCTAAGTTATGTGGCAAATTATATTTGTAGTAGTAGGTTTGTAACTATCAGGGAATCGTGTTTCAGCTGTAATTAAAAAATATTCTTAGACCTCATATTACAAACATAGGTGTAGTCTTATGTCCAGTACACCTCCTAGTAGCACGATTAACCAAGGTAGGAATGAGGAACGAGCAAAAGTCAGCAGTGATACGATTGCAATATATGTACTCTGTATATACACTATGTGCTAATGATGAATTTGCAGACAAGAGACACAGTGAGAACTGTGGGCGACCAGACTTGAGTTAAGTTTAGTAATTTTGATACTCGAGTCCCAGACATCGCTTCACAACTTTGGTTGGCTTCCTTGTGATTGGCTGGGTTGAAGCAAGGTGCCAGCATAGCAAGGGAACCCCGCTTGTTATACTCTCAGTATCTGGTTCACTGCTCGGGAGGGCAGCCTATAAGGGTGTGTGACAAATGTCGAATAAAATGTAACGTACAATGACAATATTAAAAGAGTCTTGTTATATTTTTAGGCAACGTGGTCACTGTCTAGTTTTTTTTTTTTGGGGGGAGGGCTTAGATCACACTTAACACTTCAAAAAACTACAACCAAATAGATTCCGTGTCTCTTCCTTCTACCTTTACATCGTTTCGAGCAGCTCCGCCACTTGTCCTGTTGACAACATCAATATACGGTCAACAGGCATGTCCTTATTTTTCAGATTTATCTAGAACTCGACTAAGGCAGTGATGTCAACGTTTCCTCTATTTTATTTCTTGCGCTCCGGCTATCATATTTTGGCAATTTCTTGATCTCTCCATCTATCGTAAAACACTACATTTGTTTCCCACACATACCTGGAGAGTAAACTTCCGAGGATCAGCACCCCTGTGGCCCGGTCCACGACCAAGACTCGCCTGCACCATACATTAAATAATAATACGTGTTGTTTCAGTTACTGTATTGTGCCTCTTTATCCTTAAATAATGTGTGTTAGGAAGTCTCGAGATGACCGCGGAGGTAGCTACCAGGGATATTTGTAAGAAATAGGCTAACACGCCTTTCCGCCGACACAAAAATCTGTTAATTAGTGATAAACTTAACTGTCAGGGCTAGGTTACTGATGCTACCATTTTTTTTATGATATTTATATTTTGCGATCACATATTAATGGTTGAGGAACAAATATTTCACCAACCTATTTCATATGTTAAGAATATCTCACAAACCTATTTCATATGTAACATGTTAAAATTGGTAGGCTATAATGATTGTTTTAGCTACAAGGAAATTTCCAGAAGAATAAATTGGTAAGTGAAGCACAGAGAATGCATAAACCTTATAAGTGCATCGTAGAGAGGCCTTATATAGACTAGATCCTGTGCAGTGGATGTGTGGGAAGCACCTGAGTTCTCCCACTTGGAGCAGTCCTCAGGAACAACCAACATCCTCCTGAGGAAGCAGTTTGTTTTCAGTCGTGGTTAGATGAAATGATGACTAATTAGGGTGGTGTATCCAGCACTCTCATTTACAATCCCCATTCGGTGCAAAACCCTAAATATTGCATTAATTCCCCTAATGTAACTGTTGTTTCTACCTGTTACTCACTCCGTCTCCTCACAACACGTCCATCCAAATATATCACCAAATATGAAGACTAATACAGTGATGTCAGAATTTGTGGTGAACAATTCTGATACCGTACTTGAAATTGTCAGTTCTCAGAGTCGGGACACTGCCTTGGGAACCAATTGCCCGAAACTGGTAGGCAGAAATATGACTGAGGTGACTGGAAAGTTACGACATATCTCCGACGAGGCAGAGGAGGTGTTCACGGAAACTGATTCAAATGCTTTCAGAATCTGACCAGCTGCGAAGAATTCAAACAAGTAGTAGGGGATAAGTATTCAAGGTCAAACTGAAGAAAAAAAATCCGATCATGAGCATCTGTGTTAGCTGATAGTGAAGGATGAAGGCTCAAATGAAGAATTTGGCTGAAAGATGTGGACTCTGAATGATTAGATTTTGGCACCAAAGTGGCTACTTTATAGTTTATTCTGAATATGTACTGTGGATGATCGGAAAAAATCACAAGCATACTCAAAGGCTTGGGAACTACCCCTAAAAGAATTAACTTTAATACTATTCCCTCCCCTCGTTATACTACTCCCGCCTCCCCTCTCTCGTAAATTTTGTCTCCCTTCCCTTCGCGCTTCTATGACTAGTTAATGGTCCAAGTTAGACTGAAACCCCGTCATAAGTTAGATTCTCTTACGTGCGGGTTATTTATGTATAATTAACAGCAGTATATCTGGAAATATATTCCACTTTAAGTTTTACCTGTACAAGCAGATTTCCGATACTTACATGAAATATTCATCATATTTTCATAAATAAGATACCTATTATATCAAGAGAAAGGCCGTAAGGCTAACCACAGATTTCGCATTTAGTTTGATTATCTGTGTGTATGATATTATGCTGTATTCGCTTCGTAACGTAAATAAAAGTCGCGGCTTATAAAGGGTAAACGACCTGCTTAGTCTAAGGGGATTTATATAGCTTAAAATAGGAAAAGAAACCAATCTAGAGCCAGCATGTATACACTGCGTAATGTATGACAAACTGCCATAAGTACACTACATGTTACAAGCCTGGCTACAGCAAGTTGCGTCGTGACTTATAAATCTACTCAAGCTTCTAACTAGATTCCTATGTCATTTGAATACATTACTTCTCTCGTAATATTATTTCTAAGACTTGACACAGAGATATGAAAGTTGTGTTCAACTTTTCCCTTCATGATTCTTTCATTTGCCAATTTATCAACTTCAACGTGCAGAAATAATCCAGCGTGTGACATAAAACTATAAGAATTGATCATTAATTCCTTTCACTCTGATTTGAAAATGACTATTCTTGGACTCTCCATTGAATATGTTACTGAAGTGTTTATGTGAGTCAAGTTCCTTCTGTAATGACATAATAAAACAACGTTTTGACATTGCTTGTCATTTTCACCAGAACCAGTAATGATCACATAGTCGTTAGGATGCAAACAAATTAGTTTGCAATGCGTCTGCTCTTCTTGCCACCTCATTAAGACAAGAATTATAGAAACTGAGTTAAGCGTTACAATTAATAACTCAGAATGAAGAAGTTAAGTTTATATTTGGCTATACAGCTAAATATATTTAGCTATACAGCCAAGTTTCTAGCTACGCCAGTAACAAGTTCCAACAATTAGTGGAATCTGCCAGTGAATGTTATGCAGGAATTCTGAAGAACACCAGTGAGGGTTAGTGAAAAACGGATGACGTCTCCGCAGACTTGTACATGGTCGCTGGCCTTAGAAACACACAATAAAATAATTGATTAAAGCTTGGGGGGTCACGGAGTGTGTCAGGAGCCGCTAGAATCATCGCAAGTAAGACACTCAGGTGTCGAGCCTATCACTTGCAAGAACATATACACCAGATACTTGAAGGAGCCAGAAACTTGAAGGAACCAGACATTTGAGGGTCGCCAGTCCCTCAAGCCTTGAGGGCGATTACGGAAACAAGGGTGATTTCGAAAGCAAGTTGGGAACAAGGGAGGGTAGAGAGCGAGGGGGTATTGGGAACAAGGGAGTGATGGGAGCAAGGGAGTGATGAAAACAAGGGAGTAGTGGGAACATGGGAAAGGTGGGAACAAGTCAGCGCCTGAAACAAGGGAGTGATGAAAACAAGGGAGTAGTGGGAACATGGGAAAGGTGGGAACAAGTCAGCGCCTGAAACAAGGGAGTGGTGAGAACAAGGAAGTGGAGGGAAAAGGGGAGTGGTGGGAACAAGGGAGTGGTGGGAAAAAGGGAGTGGTGGGAAAAAGGGAGTGGTGGGAATAAGGAAGTGGTGGGAACAAGGGAGTGGTGGGAACAAGGGAGTGGTGGGAAAAAGGGAGTGGTGGGAACAAGGGAGTGGTGGGAACAAGGGAGTGATGGGAATAAAGGAGTGATGGGAACAAGAGAGTGGTGGGAACAAGGGGTGGTGGAAACAAGGGAGCGGTGAGAACAAGAGAGTGGAGGGAACAAGGGAGTGGTGAGAACAAAGGAGTGACGGGAAAAAGGGAGTGGTGGGAACAAGGGAGTGGTGGGAACAAGGGAGTGGTGGGAACAAATGAGTGGTGGGAAAAAGGGAGTGGTGAGAACAAAGGAGTGATGGGAACAAAGGAGTGATGGGAACAAGAGAGTGGTGGGAACAAGGGGTGGTGGAAACAAGGGAGTGGTGAGAACAAGGGAGTGGAGGGAACAAGGGAGTGGTGAGAACAAAGGAGTGGTGGGAAAAAGGGAGTGGTGGGAACAAGGGAGTGGTGGGAACAAGGGAGTGGTGGGAACAAGTGAGTGGTGGGAAAAATGGAGTGGTGGGAACAAGGGAGTGGTGGGAACAAGGGAGTGATGGAAACAAAGGAGTGATGGGAACAAGAGAGTGGTGGAAACAAGGGGTGGTGAGAACAAGGGAGTGGTGAGAACAAGGGAGTGCAGGGAACAAGGGAATGGTGAGAACAAGGGAGTGGTGGGAACAAGGGAGTGATGGGAACAAAGGAGTGATGGGAACAAGGGAGTGGTGAGAACAAAGGAGTGGTGGGAAAAAGGGAGTGGTGGGAACAAGGGAGTGGTGGGAACAAGGGAGTGGTGGGAACAAGTGAGTGGTGGGAAAAATGGAGTGGTGGGAACAAGGGAGTGGCGGGAACAAGGGAGTGATGGAAACAAAGGAGTGATGGGAACAAGAGAGTGGTGGGAACAAGGGGTGGTGAGAACAAGGGAGTGGTGAGAACAAGGGAATGCAGGGAACAAGGGAGTGGTGAGAACAAGGGAGTGGTGGGAACAAGGGAGTGGTGGGAACAAAGGAGTGGTGAGAACATGGGAGTGGTGGGAACAAGGAAGTGATGGGAACATAGAAGTGATGGGAACAAGGGAGTGGTGGGAAGGAGTGATGGGAACAATGGAGTGATGGGAACAAGGGAGTGGTGGGAAGGAGGGAGTGGTGGGAAGGAGGGAGTGATGGGAACGAGTGGTGGGAACAAGTGAGTGACGGGAACAAGGGAGTGATTGGGAACAAAGGAGTGGTGGGAACAAGGGAGTGGTGGGAACAAGGAAGTGATGGGAACAAGTGACGGTGGGAACAAGGGAGTGGTGGGAACAAAGGAGTGGTGGGAACAAAGGAGTGATGGGAACAAAGGTGTGATGGGAACAAGAGAGTGGTGGGAACAAGGGGTGGTGGAAACAAGGGAGTGGTGAGAACAACGGAGTGGAGGGAACAAGGGAGTGGTGAGAACAAAGGAGTGGTGGAGAAAAGGGAGTGGTGGGAAAAAGGGAGTGGTGAGAACAACGGAGTAGTGGGAACAAGTGAGTGGTGGGAAAAAGGGAGTGGTGGGAACAAGGGAGTGGTGGGAACACGAGAGTGATGGGAACAAAGGAGTGATGGGAACAAGAGAGTGGTGGGAACAAGGGGTGGTGGGAACAAGGGAGTGGTGAGAACAAGGGAGTGGAGGGAACAAAAGAGTGGTGAGAACAAAGGAGTGGTGGGAAAAAGGGAGTGATGGGAACAAGGGAGTGACGGGAACAAGTGAGTGGTGGGAACAAGGGAGTGGTGGGAACAAGGGAATGGTGGGAACAAGGGAGTGGTGGGAACAAGGGAGTGGTGGGAACAAAGGAGTGGTGAGAACATGGGAGTGGTGGGAACAAGGGAGTGATGGGAGCATGGGAGTGATGGGAACAAGGGAGTGGTGGGAAGGCAGGAGTAGTGGGAAGGAGGGAGTGATGGGAACAATGGAGTGATGGGAACAAGGGAGTGATGGGAAGGAAGGAGTGGTGATAAGGAGAGAGTGGTGGGAACAATGGAGTGATGGGAACGATTGGTGGGAACAAGTGAGTGATGGAACCAAGGGAGTGATGGGAACAAAGAAGTGGTGGGAACAAGGGAGTGGTGGGAACAAGGGAGTTATAGGAACAAGTGAGTGGTGGGAACAAGGGAGCGGTAGAAACAAGCGAGTGGTGGGAACAAGGGAGTGGTAGAAACAAGGGAGTAATGGGAACACGGGAGTGATGGGAACAAAGGAGTGGTGGGAAAAAGGGAGTGATGAGAACAAGGGAGTGATGGGAACAAATGAGTGGTGGGAACAAGGGAGTGATGGGAACAAGGGAGTGGTGGGAACAAGGAGTGATGGGAACAAGGGAGTGATGGTAACAAAGGAGTTGTATGAAGGCAGGAGTGATGGGAACTATGGAGTGATGGGAACAATAGAGTGATGGGAACAAGTGAGTGCTGGGAGCAAGGGAGTGATGGGAACAAAGGAGTGGTATGAAGGAGGGAGTGATGGGAACAATGGAGTGATGGGAACAAGTGAGTGGTGAGAACAACGGAGTGATGGGAACAAGAGAGTAATGGGAACAAGGAAGTGATGGGAACAAGGGAGTGATGGGAACAAAGGAGTGGTATGAAGGAAGGAGTGATGGGAACAATGGAGTGATGGGAACAAAGGAGTGGTATGAAGGAAGGAGTGATGGGAACAATGGAGTGATGGGAACAAGTGAGCGGTGAGAACAAGGGAGTGATGGGAACAAGTCAGTGGTGGGATCAGGGGAGTGGTGGGAACAAGGGAGTGATAGGAACAAGGGAGTGGTGGGTACAAAGGAATGGTGGGAACAAGGGAGTGGTGGGAACAAGGGAGAGGTGGGAACAAGGGAGTGGTGGGTAAAGAGGAGTGGTGAGAACATGGGAGTGGTGGGAACAAGGGAGTGATGGGAGCATGGGAGTGATGGGAACAAGGGAGTGGTGGGAAGGCGGTAGTGGGAAGGAGGGAGTGATGGGAACAATGGAGTGATGGGAACAAGGGAGTGGTGGGAAGGAGGGAGTGGTGGGAAGGAGGGAGTGGTGGGAACAATGGAGTGATGGGAACGAGTGTTGGGAACAAGTGAGTGATGGAAACAAGGGAGTGATGGGAACAAAGAAGTGGTGGGAACAAGGGAGTGGTGGGAACAAGGGAGTTATGGGAACAAGTGAGTGGTGGGAACAAGGGAGCGGTGGAAACAAGGGAGTGGTGGGAACAAGGGAGTGGTGGGAACAAGGGAGTAATGGGAACACGGGAGTGATGGGAACAAAGGAGTGGTGGGAAAAAGGGAGTGATGGGAACAAGGGAGTCATGGGAACAAGTGAGTGGTGGGAACAAGGGAGTGATGGGAACAAGGGAGTGGTGGGAACAAGGAGTGATGGGAACAAGGAAGTGATGGGAACAAAGGAGTGGTATGAAGGCGGGAGTGGTGGGAACTATGGAGTGATAGGAACAATAGAGTGATGGGAACAAGTGAGTGCTGGGAACAAGGAAGTGATGGTAACAAAGGAGTGGTATGAAGGAGGGAGTGATGGGAACAATGGAGTGATGGGAACAAGTGAGTGGTGAGAACAACGGAGTGAGGGAACAAGGGAATAATGGGAACAAGGAAGTGATGGGAACAAGGGAGTGATGGGAACAAAGGAGTGGTATGAAGGAAGGAGTGATGGGAACAATGGAGTGATGGGAACAAGTGAGTGATGAGAACAAGGGAGTGATGGGAACAAGTCAGTGGTGGGATCAGGGGAGTGGTGGGAACAAGGGAGTGAAGGAAACAAGGGAGTGATGGGAACAAGGGAGTGGTGGAAACAAGGGAGCGGTGGGAACAATGGAGTGATGGGAACAAGGGAGTGGTGAGTGCAAAGGAGTGGTGGGAACAAGGGAGTGATAGGAACAAGGGAGTGGTGGGTACAAAGGAATGGTGGGAACAAGCGAGAGGTGGGAACAAGGGAGTGGTGTGTACAAAGGAGTGGTGGGAACAAGTGAGTGATGGGAACAAGGGAGTGGTGGGAACAAAGGAGTGATGAGAACAAGGGAGTGATGGGAACAAGGGTGTGTTGGGAACAAGAGAGTGGTGATAACAAGGGAGTGATGGGAACGAGGGAGTGATGGGAACAAAGGAGTGGTATGGAGGAGGGAGTGATGGGAACAATGTAGTGATGGGAACAAGTGAGTGTTGGGAACAAGAGAGTGATGGGAACAAGGGAGTGATGGGGACAAAGGAGTGGTGGAAACAAGGGAGTGGTGGGAACAAGGGAGTGGTAGGAACAAGGGAGTGATGGGAACAAGAGAGTGATGGGAACAAGAGAGTGATGGGAACAAAGGAGAGGTGGGAACAAGGGAGTGATGGGAACAAGGGAGTGGTGGGAAAAAAGAAGTGGTGAGAACATGGGAGTGGTGGGAACAAGGGAATGGTGGGAACAAGAGAGTGATGGGAACAAGGGAGTGATGGGAACAAAGGAGTTGTGGGAACAAGGGAGTGATGGGAACAAGGGAGTGGTGGGAAAAAAGAAGTGGTGAGAACATGGGAGTGGTGGGAACAAGGGAATGGTGGGAACAAGAGAGTGATGGGAACAAGGGAGTGATGGGAACAAAGGAGTTGTGGGAACAAGGGAGTGATGGGAACAATGGAGTGATGGGAACAAGTGAGTGGTGGGAACAAGGGAGTGATAGGAACAAGAAAGTGATGTCAACAAGGGAGTAATGTCAACAAGGGAGTGATGGGAACAAGGGAGTGATGGGAACAAGGGAGTGGTTGGAACAATAGAGTGATGGGAACAAGGGAGTGATGGGAACAAGTGAGTGCTGGGTACGAAGTAGTGGTGGGAACAAGGGAGTGATGGAAACAAGGGAGTGGTGGGAACAAGGGAGGGGTGGGAACAAGGGAGTGGGGGTACAAAGGAGTGGTGGAAACAAGGGAGTGGTGGGAACAAGGGAGTGGTGGGAACAAGGGAGTGGTGGGAACAAGGGAGTGGTTTGAACAAGGGAGTGGTGGGTACAAAGGAGTGGTGGGAACAAGGGAGTGGTTGGAACAAGGGAGTGGTGGGAACAAGGGAGTGGTGGGAACAAGGGAGTGGTGGGAACAAGGGAGTGGTTGGAACAAGTGAGTGGTGGGAACAAGGGAGTGGTGGGAACAAGGGAGTAAGAGAGTGGGGAGTATGAGTAAAAGGGAAAGAAAATGGAATTCAAAGAATTGGGGATTAGTGAAACAGGGAGAGAGAGAAGTACCGGGTGACACACAGAGAGAATTACCGGGTGAGACACAAAGAGAAGTACCGGGTGACACACAGAGAGAAGTACCGGGTGACACACAGAGAGAAGTACCGGGTGAGACACAAAGAGAAGTACCGGGTGACACACAGAGAGAAGTACCGGGTGAGACACAAAGAGAAGTACCGGGTGACACACAGAGAGAAGTACCGGGTGACACACAGAGAGAAGTACCGGGTGACACACAGAGAGAAGTACCGGGTGAGACACAAAGAGAAGTACCGGGTGACACACAGAGAGAAGTACCGGGTGACACACAGAGAGAAGTACCGGGTGAGACACAGAGAGAAGTACCGGGTGACACACAGAGAGAAGTACCGGGTGAGACACAAAGAGAAGTACCGGGTGACACACAGAGAGAAGTACCGGGTGACACACAGAGAGAAGTACCGGGTGACACACAGAGAGAAGTACCGGGTGAGACACAAAGAGAAGTACCGGGTGACACACAGAGAGAAGTACCGGGTGACACACAGAGAGAAGTACCGGGTGAGACACAAAGAGAAGTACCGGGTGACACACAGAGAGAAGTACCGGGTGACACACAGAGAGAAGTACCGGGTGAGACACAAAGAGAAGTACCGGGTGACACACAGAGAGAAGTACCGGGTGACACACAGAGAGAAGTACCGGGTGAGACACAGAGGGAAGTACCGGGTGAGACACAGAGGGAAGTACCGGGTGACACACAGAGAGAAGTACCAGGTGACACACAGAGAGAAGTACTGGGTGAGACACAGAGGGAAGTACCGGGTGAGACACAGAGGGAAGTACCGGGTGACACACAGAGAGAAGTACCGGGTGAGACACAGAGGGAAGTACCGGGTAAGACACAGAGAGAAGTACCGGGTGAGACACAAAGAGAAGTACCGGGTGACACACAGAGAGAAGTACCGGGTGACACACAGAGAGAAGTACCGGGTGAGACACAGAGGGAAGTACCGGGTGAGACACAGAGGGAAGTACCGGGTGACACAGAGAGAAGTACCGGGTGACACACAGAGAGAAGTACCGGGTGAGACACAGAGGGAAGTACCGGGTGACACACAGAGAGAAGTACCGGGTGAGACACAGAGGGAAGTACCGGGTAAGACACAGAGGGAAGTACCGGGTGACACACAGAGAGAAGTACCGGGTGAGACACAGAGGGAAGTACCGGGTGACACACAGAGAGAAGTACCGGGTGAGACACAGAGGGAAGTACCAGGTGACACACAGAGAGAAGTACCGGGTGAGACACAGAGAGAAGTACCGGGTGACACACAGAGAGAAGTACCGGGTGAGACACAGAGGGAAGTACCGGGTGACACACAGAGAGAAGTACCGGGTGACACACAGAGAGAAGTACCGGGTGACACACAGAGAGAAGTACCGGGTGACACACAGAGAGAAGTACCGGGTGACACACAGAGAGAAGTACCGGGTGAGACACAGAGGGAAGTACCGGGTGACACACAGAGAGAAGTACCGGGTGACACACAAAGGGAAGTACCGGGTGAGACACAGAGGGAAGTACCAGGTGACACACAGAGAGAAGTATCGGGTGAGACACAGAGAGAAGTACCGGGTGAGACACAAAGAGAACTACCGGGTGAGACACAGAGAGAAGTACCGGGTGAGACACAGAGAGAAGTACCGGGTGAGACACAAAGAGAAGTACCGGGTGAGACACAGACAGAAGTACCGGGTGAGACACAAAGAGAAGTACCGGGTGAGACACAGAGAGAAGTACCGGGTGAGACACAAAGAGAAGTACCGGGTGACACACAGAGAGAAGAGTAGGGAGAGTAGTACTACTCCCCCTACTTTCTACAACCACTACTACTTCCACTTCCAGCATTACCTCTACCACTACTTTTTCCTCCTTTCTTTCCGCCGTCCCTCTCCTCCTCACTTATATACACTGGTTCACTCATTCTCTTCTGTCAGTGTGACTTTGTAAATGGTCCGCGTCTGACCGACGCATCGTTATTAGTTACTCTCTCGTATGTGCGGGTTATTTGTGTAATGTTCCAAACACGGTATTGTACTTTTTTTTCAAATGAAATTCCAGTTTTTAAAAACAAGACATACAAGAAATCAAAATATCTTGCTTAATAGCATAATTCAGTCCTTTTTCAGATTTAAAGGGAATAGGCAAGATAATAGAGAAGGTTTTGGAGAGTGCAGGAAAGCCTTCTAGGGAAGGTTTTGAAGAGTGCAGGAAAGCCTTCTAGGGAAGGTTTTGAAGAGTGCAAGAAAGCCTTCTAGGGAAGGTTTTGAAGAGTGCAAGAAAGCCTTCTAGGGAAGGTTTTGAAGAGTGCAAGAAAGCCTTCTAGGGAAGGTTTTGAAGAGTGCAGGAAAGTCTTCTAGGGAAGGTTTTGAAGAGTGCAAGAAAGCCTTCTAGGGAAGGTTTTGAAGAGTGCAAGAAAGCCTTCTAGGGAAGGTTTTGAAGAGTGCAAGAAAGCCTTCTAGGGAAGGTTTTGAAGAGTGCAAGAAAGCCTTCTAGGGAAGGTTTTGAAGAGTGCAAGAAAGCCTTCTAGGGAAGGTTTTGAAGAGTGCAAGAAAGCCTTCTAGGGAAGGTTTTGAAGAGTGCAAGAAAGCCTTCTAGGGAAGGTTTTGAAGAGTGCAAGAAAGCCTTCTAGGGAAGGTTTTGAAGAGTGCAAGAAAGCCTTCTAGGGAAGGTTTTGAAGAGTGCAAGAAAGCCTTCTAGGGAAGGTTTTGAAGAGTGCAAGAAAGTCTTCTAGGGAAGGTTTTGAAGAGTGCAAGAAAGTCTTCTAGGGAAGGTTTTGAAGAGTGCAAGAAAGCCTTCTAGGGAAGGTTTTGAAGAGTGCATGAAAGCCTTCTAGGGAAGGTTTTGAAGAGTGCAAGAAAGCCTTCTAGGGAAGGTTTTGAAGAGTGCAGGAAAGTCTTCTAGGGAAGGTTTTGAAGAGTGCAAGAAAGCCTTCTAGGGAAGGTTTTGAAGAGTGCAAGAAAGCCTTCTAGGGAAGGTTTTGAAGAGTGCAGGAAAGTCTTCTAGGGAAGGTTTTGAAGAGTGCAAGAAAGCCTTCTAGGGAAGGTTTTGAAGAGTGCAAGAAAGCCTTCTAGGGAAATTTTTGAAGAGTGCAAGAAAGTCTTCTAGGGAAGGTTTTGAAGAGTGCAAGAAAGTCTTCTAGGGAAGGTTTTGAAGAGTGCAAGAAAGCCTTCTAGGGAAGGTTTTGAAGAGTGCATGAAAGCCTTCTAGGGAAGGTTTTGAAGAGTGCAAGAAAGCCTTCTAGGGAAGGTTTTGAAGAGTGCAAGAAAGCCTTCTAGGGAAGGTTTTGAAGAGTGCAAGAAAGCCTTCTAGGGAAGGTTTTGAAGAGTGCAAGAAAGCCTTCTAGGGAAGGTTTTGAAGAGTGCAAGAAAGCCTTCTAGGGAAGGTTTTGAAGAGTGCAAGAAAGCCTTCTAGGGAAGGTTTTGAAGAGTGCAAGAAAGCCTTCTAGGGAAGGTTTTGAAGAGTGCAGGAAAGTCTTCTAGGGAAGGTTTTGAAGAGTGCAAGAAAGCCTTCTAGGGAAGGTTTTGAAGAGTGCAAGAAAGCCTTCTAGGGAAGGTTTTGAAGAGTGCAAGAAAGCCTTCTAGGGAAGGTTTTGAAGAGTGCAAGAAAGTCTTCTAGGGAAGGTTTTGAAGAGTGCAAGAAAGACTTCTAGAGAAGGTTTTGAAGAGTGCAGGAAAGCCTTCTAGAGAAGGTTTTTAAGAGTGCAGGAAAGGCTAGAGAAAGTTTTTAATAGTCCAAGAAAGCCTTCTAGAGAAAGTTTTTAAGAGTGCAAGAAAGCCTTCTAAAAAAAAGTTTTGAAGAGTGCAAGAAAGCCTTCTAGAGAAGGTTTTGAAGAGTGCAAGAAGGAGTTCAACACAAGTAAGAATCCTACAAACGAAAATACCAGAATAACAAGAGATATGTTACAAAAGATAATGAAGTACCTAAATATTAGGGAGCAATCACTGTGAGACATGACACATCTAATGAGTAAGACACACCTGCAACAGCTGGGTATCTATTGCTGAAACGTTTCGCCCACTCGGTAGATTTCTTCAGTCGAATACAGAAGTGAATGTGTTGTAGACACCGGAAGTAGGCAGCCATTACTCCTGCTGCTTATAATACAGTCTCCTCTGTATTTTACTGAAGTCTACCGTGTAGGCGAAACGTTTCAACAATGAGGATACCCAACTGTTCCAGGTGTTTTACTCATCAGTTTGTCGGTATTTTATGCCTTTATCAACATGATACTTCTGGATGCGCAAAGGTACCCAGCAAAGCATTTCTGAAATACATTATTTTTGCATCTCGGTAGACGCAAAAATAATAAGGAAAGTTTTAAGCGAGAAAAAACTGCAAGAATCTGAAAGAAAAAAAACATCTGGACCTGACGCCAGATTAAAAAAAAAAAAAACTTAGGAAACATACCTAACTTTACAAAAAGCGCAATTCCATTTAGCCTAATCCAATTCAATGTATTTTATATAAGTTTACAATAATTTAATGAGAATCAAACACAACAAAAATAAGTCTTTGGTGAAATTTAAGGGTAATATACGTAAAGCAGTAGAATTTAAGGGTAATATACGTAAAACAGTAGAATTTAAGGGTAATGTACGTAAAGCAGTAGAATTTAAGGGTAATGTACGTAAAGCAGTAGAATTTAAGGGTAATATACGTAAAGCAGTAGAATTTAAGGGTAATGTACGTAAAGCAGTAGAATTTAAGGGTAATGTACGTAAAGCAGTAGAATTTAAGGGTAATGTACGTAAAGCAGTAGAATTTAAGGGTAATATACGTAAAGCAGTAGAATTTAAAGCAAATAATGATAACCAGTTAAGGCATATCACGTGGAATATGTTAAACTAACAGAAACAAGAAACGGAAAGGACCTTGGAGCGAACATAGCACCCAACTTATCTCCCAAAACTCAAAATCTCATAAATGAGGCAGGGTAAGTCTGGTTCATTAATGTATGAAAGACCTTTCAACGCCAGGTTCGCAACAGCGACTTCTTTTGGAAGGAAAGTCAGTCGGATACGACACAACAATAGAACTCACCCATGTGATGTAAAGTGGTTTAAAAAAACTAAATATTGATTGACTGAACTTAATAGGTTCCTCACGTCAGTCCTTGATCAACCGGGTTGAAGTTCGCATGTCGGACTGCGTGTTGCTAACATCAACGGCCTGGATGCTGCTAGCATCTGCAAGGAGACATGATCTGCCACCAGTTCACAACCCTTAAAACCCCTTTCCCCCTTGCACCACTACCACGCACCTTTCGTACCTCCCTTAACCTCCCCTACTTGGTGAACCTCCTACGAGGTGAGTAACACAGGAGCCAAAGGAGAGTTATTTCTCGCTTGATCATCAGCCTCCGTCTCCTCATCCCAGGTAGTGAGAGCCGCTCCTGGGCCACCCGTCCCACACCTTCCAAGCGTTCCAAGTCTTTAACTGATATCTCCAACCCATGGGTGCAATTTAGAACTCATTGAGATCACATAATTAACGCAGTAATTACCCACAAGACACCGTGTTATGACAAGAGACGAACATATTAGCTTGTCGGACCAGGGAGTATTATTATTGTTTCTATTTTTTTTGCGCTGCCTTGGACTCGGTGAGTCAAGGGGGAAAAATCTCTGGTTTTCGTTTTGGAGGTGTGTGGAACGTTACTCTTACAGCCGGTGCCGGATTAATTTAGTCATGAACCAGGTACCAGTGAACCAGTCACACACCAGGTACCAGCGAACTAGTCACACACTAGGTACCAGTGTACCAGTCACATACTAGGTGCCAGTGAACCAGTCACATACCAGGTGCCAGTGAACTAGTCACATACCAGGTGCCAGTGAACCAGTCACACACCAAGTACCAGTGAACCAGTCACATACCAGGTGCCAGTGAACCAGTCACATACCAGGTGCCAGTGAACTAGTCACACACCAGGTACCAGTGAATCAGTCACACACCAGGTACCAGCTAACTAGTCACACACCAGGTACCAGTGAACCAGTCATATACCAGGTGCCAGTGAACTAGTCACACACCAGGTACCAGTGAATCAGTCACACACCAGGTACCAGCTAACTAGTCACACACCAGGTACCAGTGAACCAGTCATATACCAGGTGCCAGTGAACTAGTCACATACCAGGTACCAGAGTGATAGAACACTACGCAAGAAACACAAATGACTGTAGTAACAGACACAGTAACAAATCACTGTAACAGGCACATTAAAAGGTACCATAACAGACAGTAACAGACACAGTAACAGATACTGCAACAGACACAGTAACAGATAGTAACAGACATTGTAATACACAATAACAGACACTGTAATATACACTTAACAGACACATTACCATACACAGTAACAGATACAACAACAGGCACTGTAACTGACACTATAACAGACACTGTAACAGACAATGTAACATACACTGAAACAGACACAGTAACATACACTGTAACAGTCACAGCAATACACAATGTAACAGACACAGTAACAAGATACAGTAACAGACACAGTAACATACACTGTAACAGACACAGTAACAGACACAGTAACATACACTGTAACGGACACAGTAACAGACACAGTAACATACACTGTAACAGACACAGTAACAGATACAGTAACAGACACAGTAACATACACTGTAACAGACACAGTAACAGACACAGTAACATACACTGTAACAGACACAGTAACAGACACAGTAACATACACTGTAACAGACACAGTAACAGACACAGTAACAGACACAGTAACATGCACTGTAACAGACACAGTAACAAACACAGTAACATACACTGTAACAGACACAGTAACAGACACAGTAACAGACACTGTAACAGACACAGTAACAGAAACAGTAACATATACAGTAACATACACTGTAACAGACACAGTAACAGACACAGTAACATACACTGTAACAGACACAGTAACAGACACAGTAACAGACACAGTAACAGACACAGTAACATACACTGTAACAGACACAGTAACATACACAGTAACATACACTGTAACAGACACAGTAACAGACACAGTAACATACACTGTAACAGACACAGTAACAGACACAGTAACAGACACAGTAACATACACTGTAACAGACACAGTGACAGACACAGTAACATACACTGTAACAGACACAGTAACAGACACAGTAACATACACTGTAACAGGCACAGTAACAGACACAGTAACATACACTGTAACAGACACAGTAACAGACACAGTAACAGACACAGTAACATACACTGTAACATACACAGTAACATACACTGTAACAGACACAGTAACAGACACAGTAACATACACAGTAACAGATATTGTAACAGACACAGTAACATACACTGTAACAGACAAAACAACAGACTTTAACAACCACAGTAACAAACAGTAACGGATACTGTAACAACCACAGTAACAAACAGTAACGGACACTGTAACAACCATAGTAACAGTCACAGTGTGAAGAATAGTAACAGACTCGGTAAAATTAGGAAGCTTGGTTCACTGTTACCATTATTCTGCACCTTGTTTAATACAGCATCTCTGCAGCATCATAACTGCAGCTACAGCATCTCTGCAGCATCATAACTGCAACTACAGCATCTCTGCAGCATCATAACTGCAACAACAGCATCTCTGAAGCATCATAGCTGCAACTACAGTATCTCTGCAGCATCATAACTGCAACTACAGCATCTCTGCAGCATCATAACTGCAACAACAGCATCTCTGAAGCATCATAACTGCAACTACAGCATCTCTGCAACATCATAACTGCAACAACAGCATCTCTGCAGCATCATAACTGCAACAACAGCATCTCTGCAGCATCATAACTGCAGCTACAGCATCTCTGCAGCATCATAACTGCAACAACAGCATCTCTGCAGCATCATAACTGCAACTACAGCATCTCTGCAGCATCATAACTGCAACAACAATATCTCTGAATTATTATCAGAATTGCAGCTAAATCATCTCTGCAGCATCAACACTGCAGCCACAATATCTCTGCAGCATCAACACTGCAATCACAGTAGCTCTGCAGCATCAACGTTGCAACTACAGTTTCTCTGCAACATCAACAATACAACTACAGCATCTCTGCAGCATCAACACTGCAATCACAGTATCCCTGCAGGATCAACATTGCAACTATAGTTTCTCTGCAGCATCAACATTGCAACTACTGTTTCTCTGCAGCATCAACATTGCAACTACTGTTTCTCTGCAGCATCAACATTGCAACTACTGTTTCTCTGCAGCATCAATATTGCAACTATAGTTTCTCTGCAGCATCAACATTGCAACTACAGTATATCTGCAGCATCAACATTGCAAGTACAGTATCTCTACAGCATCAACATTGCAACTACAGTATATCTGCAGCATCAACATTGCAACTACAGTATCTCTACAGCATCAACATTGTAACTACAGTATATCTGCAGCATCAACATTGCAACTACAGTATATCTGCAGCATCAACATTGCAACTACAGTATATCTGCAGCATCAACATTGCAACTACAGTATCTTCACAGCATCAACATTGCAACTACAGCATCTCTGCAGCATCAACAATGCAGTTACAGTATCTCCGCAGCATTAACATTGCAAGTACAGTATCTCTGCAGCATCAACATTCCATCTACAGTATCTCTGCAGCATCAACAGTGCAACTACATTATCTCTGCAGCATCAACATTCCATCTACAGTATCTCTGCAGCATCAACAGTGCAACTACATTATCTCTGCAGCATCAACATTCCATCTACAGTATCTCCGCAGCATTAACATTGCAAGTACAGTATCTCTGCAGCATCAACATTCCATCTACAGTATATCTGCAGCATCAACATTGCAACTACAGTATCTCTGCAGCATCAACATTGCAGCTACAATATATCTGCAGCATCAACATTGCAACTACTGTTTCTCTGCAGCATCAACATTGCAACTACTGTTTCTCTGCAGCATCAATATTGCAACTATAGTTTCTCTGCAGCATCAACATTGCAACTACAGTATATCTGCAGCATCAACATTGCAAGTACAGTATCTCTACAGCATCAACATTGCAACTACAGTATATCTGCAGCATCAACATTGCAACTACAGTATCTCTACAGCATCAACATTGTAACTACAGTATATCTGCAGCATCAACATTGCAACTACAGTATATCTGCAGCATCAGCATTGCAACTACAGTATATCTGCAGCATCAACATTGCAACTACAGTATCTTCACAGCATCAACATTGCAACTACAGCATCTCTGCAGCATCAACAATGCAGTTACAGTATCTCCGCAGCATTAACATTGCAAGTACAGTATCTCTGCAGCATCAACATTCCATCTACAGTATCTCTGCAGCATCAACAGTGCAACTACATTATCTCTGCAGCATCAACATTCCATCTACAGTATCTCTGCAGCATCAACAGTGCAACTACATTATCTCTGCAGCATCAACATTCCATCTACAGTATCTCCGCAGCATTAACATTGCAAGTACAGTATCTCTGCAGCATCAACATTCCATCTACAGTATATCTGCAGCATCAACATTGCAACTACAGTATCTCTGCAGCATCAACATTGCAGCTACAATATATCTGCAGCAGCAACACTGCAACTACAGTATCTCTGCAGCATCAACAGTGCAACTACAATATCTCTGCAGCGTCAACATTGCAACTACAGTATCTCTGCAGCATCAACACTGCAACCACAGTAGCTATGCAACATCAACACTGCAACTACAGTATTTCTGCAGCACCAACAGTGCAACTACAGTATCTCTGCAGCATCAACACTGCAGCTACAGTATCTCTGCAGCATCAACATTGTAACTACAGTTTCCCTGCAGCATCAACATTGCAGCTACAATATATCTGCAGCATCAACATTGCAACTACAGTATCTCTGCAGCATCAACATTGCAACACGTCGTACAGGGCGCTGGAGGCAGGGCGCTGCACTAGTTTCTATTACGGTAAATAACTGAGAGAGTGAAGGGTAATTATCTCTTATTATTGTAATGCTCCCAACCTCTGACGTCGCATTAAAACCTATGATATTCTTCAGGATTCTCTTGGATCCTTCTGGGCGCAATCAGAACCTATTCAGATTCTTTTGAAGCCGTCTGGATTCAACTGGAGCTATCAGAATTCTCTTTGATCCTCTTGAAGTCACTTGGATATGCCTGGATCCTACCACAGCTATTGGCTTCCACCTGGATCCTATTTTCTTGGGTCGAAAGAATCGTTCTGGATCCACATTATTTATCTAGATGCTTATGAATATTTCTGAAGCTATGTGGATCTTTTTAAACACAGCTGCATCATTCTAAAGCCATTTGGATCCTTCTAAAGATATCTGGATTCTTTTAAAGCCTTCTCTGAATCATTCTAACGACATCTGGATCCTTCTAAAGCCATCTGGATCCTACTTATGCCATCTGGATCCTTCTAAAGCCATATGAACCCTTCTAAAGACATCTAGATCCTTCTAAAACCATTTGGATCCTCCTAAACTGAATCTGCGAGGAGACACGAGGATCCACGTAATTATCAAGCTGCTGGAAGCAACAGGAAAACCCATGAGGACTGCGTCTTATATTTGCGTCTCACAAATGAGGTCAAAGACACATTTTTTGTTTTATTTTTTTGTTCAGAAAGGCCCGACCAGAGAGCAGCACATCGCACTGCTGTACCTGCAGGATGTTATCCCCGCCTTGGCTACAATTCTGGCCAACATAAAGGGCCAGAATACTGGGAAAATACGGGGGAAAGGTGGCGTGTCGTCTACTCTTTGTTACCATCTTCGGAAGGTTTTGTACAGGGGTTAGAGACAGGCAAACATGTGGAAAAGGCTTTGGTACCAGGTAACATATTGCTTGCACAGGTGCTGAGAGACGGTGCTAAACAACTGTGTCCCTGCAGCACAGGTATTCGATCAGTGAGCCAAAATGACAACTCGAGGAAATACCATACTCTCTTGAAAAAAGAAGTGTCATTCCATGACCTGGACATAACTGAGACTATGATGAAAACTGTCCAACCTTCTTGTGAAGAGCATACAGCGCATAAGGCAATACGAGCATAAAACTGAATATAGAAATTACATCTATTTAGGCAACAGCTATTTTTTTTTAGTGTTATGAAACGAAAAAGAATAGTAAGAATATTCCATCACCTGTGAACCATCCTTGACTCGAAACAAAGCCACTGGAAATCAAGCCAGTGGCTGGCTTACCAGAACCACAGATACTGAAGTCAAAAATCAAGCCCCTCTGATCACCAACAAACAACTTAGCATCACTTATTGTTGTAAACATTCAGGGTCTTAAACTTTAGCAACAACACATATCAGAAAGGCACAATACTGTGACTGGAACAATACACAGATAACCCGCACACAGGACCTTACGACGACGTTTTGGTCCGGTCTAAATAAGACAGAAACATCATCGGAAACTCCTCTCTCCTATGTGAGGGTTATTTGTGTATTTAGTAACAGCAACAAAATACCGTTCACTAGTGGTCTCTTCACTGAGTCGAAGGCAATGTTCGCTGACTTTACGGAAACTACGCAAAAGACTGCTTTGACAATGAAATATAGATTCCTGGTTACAATCTACTCAGATGCAACCGCAAAAACATACAAGGGAGGTTGGTCTTTATGTTAGAGTCGCTCATACACAACGAGTTACTTAAAAGGCACGTAAATTCCGCCGTCTTCTAATAACATGTTCATTTTCCCACTATAATCTACCTCGGCCATAATTACCATCGCATTTACTTTGTCTGTTTCGTAAGGTGACGTCCAGGATCTTTCCTTAATTCATGGTGTAACTTAACAAATTTTTGATGACAATTGTGTTGCAGAGATCTGAGCACAGCTCAGATCTCTGCAACATAATACTACACACACACACACACACACACACACACACACACACACACACACACACACACACACACACACACACACACACACATATATATATATATATATATATATATATATATATATATATATATGTGTGTGTGTGTGTGTGTGTGTGTGTGTGTGTGTGTGTGTGTGTGTGTGTGTGTGTGTGTGTGTGTGTGTGTGTGTGTGTGTGTGTGTGTGTGTGTGTGTGCGTGTGTGTGTGTGTGTGTGTGTGTGTGTGTGTGTACTCACCTAGTTGAGGTTGCAGGGGTCGAGTCCAAGCTCCTGGCCCCGCCTCTTCACTGGTCGCTACTAGGTCACTCTCCCTGAACCGTGAGCTTAATCATACCTCTGCTTAAAGCTATGTATGGATCCTGCCTCCACTACATCGCTTCCCAAACTATTCCACTTCCTGACTATTCTGGGGCTGAAGAAATACTTCCTAACATCCCTGTGATTCATCTGAGTCTTCAATTTCCAAGTGTGACTCCTTGTTGTTGTGTCCAATCTCTGGAACATCCTGTCTCTGTCCACCTTGTCGATTCCTCTCAGTACTTTATATGTCGGTATCATATTCCCCCTATCTCTCCTATCCTCCAGTATCGTCAGGTTGATTTCCCTTAACCTCTTCTAGTAGGACATACCCTTTAACTCCGGGACAAGTCATGTTGCAAACCTTTGCACTTTCTCTAGTTTCCCTACGTGCTTGGCTAGGTGTGGGTATCAAACTAGTGCTGCATACTGCAATATGGGCATAACGAACACAGTGTACAGGGTCCTGAACGATTCCTTATTAAGATGTCGGAATGCTGTTCTTAGGTTTGCTAGTCATCTGTAAGCTGCAACAGTTATTTGGTTGATGTGCGCCTCAGGAGAAGTGCTCGGTGTTATACTCACCCCAAAATCCTTTTCCTTGAATGAGGTTTGTAGTCTCTGGCCCCCTAGACTGCACTCCGTCTGCACTCCAATCTTCATGACTTTGCACTTGGTGGGGTTGAACTCCAGGAGCCAGTTGCCTGCAGCCTGTCCAGACCCCTTTCTAGTTCTGCCTGGTCCTCGTCCAGTTGAATTCTTCTCATCAACTTCACATTATCTGCATACAGGAACACCTCGGAGTCTATTCCTTCCGTCATGTCGTTCACAAATATCAAAAACAGCACCGGTCATAGGACTGACCCTTATGGAACTCCGCTCGTCACAGGCGCCCACTCTGACACCTCGCCACGTACTATGACTCGCTGTTGTCTTCCTGACAGGTATTCCCTGATCCATTGTAGTGCCTTCCCTGTTATCCCTGCCTGGTCCTCCAGCTTTTACACTAATCTTTTGTGTGGAACTGTGTCAAATGCCTTCTTACAGTACAAGAAAATGAAGTCTACCCACCCCTTTCTCTCTCTTGCCTTACCGCCGTCACCCTGTCATAGAACTCCAGTTGGTTTGAGGCACAGGATTTCCCGTCCCTGAAACCGTGCTGGCTGTCGTTGAGAAGCTCATTCCTTTCTAGGTGCTTCACCACATTTCTCCTGATAATCTTCTCCATGACTTTGCATACTATATATGTCAGTGACACTGGTCTGTAGTTTAACGTTTCGTGTTTGTCTCGTTGTTTAATAATTGGGACTACATTTGCTGTCTTCCATACTTTAGGTAGTCGCCCTGCTTCGATAGATGTGTTGAAGATTGTCGTTAGTGGTACACATAGCACCTCTGCTCCCTCTCTCAGGACCAATGGAGAGATGTTATCCGGCCCCATTGCTTTTGAGGTGTCTAGCTCGCTCAGAAGCCACTTCACTTCTTCCTCGGTTGTATGTATTGTGTCCAACACTTGGTGGTGTACCCCACCACGGTCGTTTCTTGTGTGTGTGTGTGTGTGTGTGTGTGTGTGTGTGTGTGTGTGTGTGTGTGTGTGTGTGTGTGTGTGTGTGTGTGTGTGTCGTGCCGAATGGCAAAATTTGTGATTTTGGCTTAAATAGCAACGCTCTGCTTGCCGAATAAGACAAGGAAAATTTTGTGTATGCAATAATTTCGCAAAAAATAATTCTGAACCTATCGAAATAATATATTTCATTGTGTTTGTTTAGTATAAAATTATTGCAAATTTATCTAAAAAAAATTAATTGGATTAGGCTAATATGAATTGCGCTTGTTATAATAAGGTTAGGCAACTTTTCTAAGGTTCTTTTGGTACAAAATTATTAATTTTTACAGAAACGTAAATGAAAAAATATATCTTTAAACGTGTAAGAGAAAATTTTAAAATGGACTTAATTTTAAATAAGTTCTCGCTAATTGACCAGTTTTACCTATTCGGCACGACATATATATATATTAGCAGGCCAGGATTTTTTTGATAGTACCAAGTACGCCTTCAAGAATATATATTAAAAGATCCAACACGCCATAAATCACTGAGATGATCAAAGTTGCATCCTGCGTCCTAGGCTCGGAAGCAAGAGACGAGTCTCGAAACCCTGAAGCAACTCAGTGAGTACAACTCGGTGAGTACATCTCAGTGAGTACAACTCGGTCAAGGTGGTGAGGGTCGAGGTCGGGAGACCAGTGTCTACCGTCACAAACAGAATTTGTTAAGTACACACAAGAAACCACGTACATACATACATACATATATACATATATACACGTACATGAATACAGACTATGGTAGCAGAGGCTTTAGATATGAACACTGGGCAAATATGTTGAACTACCGTGCTGTTGCTGCTGCTGTTGTTGATGCTGTTGCTACTATTGCTACTATTCTTGCTGCTGCTGCTGTTACTGTTGCTGCTCCTGCTGCTGCTACCGCTGCAGCAATAGTGAAGAATAGACAATTTCCTGAACATACTTTCAATGGGGCAGCGTTTCGATTTCCTAAGGTCTTTATCAAGTCATGACTTGGTACAGACCTTAACAGATCGACAATCTTAATAAAAAGTTGTTCAATAGAGAGTATTATCTTGACGACGGGGGTAAACATTACCCCGAGCATATCACCAGAGGCACATGAAGGGAATAGCTTCCGCACCTTATAAACTTCTGTAAAAAAAAAGTCATTCAGAAACTTTAATGAGAAAATCCTCCAGAAATATATATTACATGTCAGGGAGAATATTCTTCGAACCTGCAGCCGCCACTAGCTTAGGAATGTCAAGACACTGCAGAAATTCCAGAGATTCGCAATGAGATGGGTCCGGGAGGTGGGTGAACAGACCTCTAAAGGAAGAATGCAACAACCGAACCTGGTGACCTTGGCTTAAGAAGACTGATTAAAGATTAAAGAGTCTTTAGTTCAGCATGATATAATGTTTGTACAGTCGTGGGTGTGCATGCAGAAAGCCTTTTAATATACAGAGCATACATATACGGTTAGGAATTAAGAAATATAAAACAAGGGAAAAAATATCAAAGGATACGAGAATCGCGAATCAGAGATTACTTAGGATGTGATCGCTGGTAAGGGAACATGGACGATGCAAGATAAAGACTTCAACGATACAGAGGAACGTTAGCAAATGCTTCTCCAGCGTGAAAGAAGTTAGAAGGTGGAATGGCATAGAGAGGAGAATGTTGGAAGCAGACTCTGCACACAATTGTAAGGATAGCTCTGAGAGAAAGGGAACTAGTGAGAGCAATCGCATGCACTGGAGAGTCAAGGCAGCTGAGAGTCGTCCACACAACCACAACAACGAGAGTACACACTGCCAACCATCTTTCATCACTCATTTTGGAGAAGATCCTAAGCCAGGAGAGGTGAACCAGAGGCGACAAGAACCTAAGCCAGGAGAAGTACTGGTGAACCTGGAGGGACAAGAACCTAAACCAGAAGTACTGGTGAACCTGGAGGGACAAGAACCTAAACCAGAAGTACTGGTGAACCTGGAGGGACAAGAACCTAAGCCAGGAGAAGTACTGGTGAACCTGGAGGGACAAGAACCTAAGCCAGGAGAAGTACTGGCGAACCTGGAGCGACAAGAGCCTAAGCCAGGAGAAGTACTGGTGAACCTGGAGGGACAAGAACCTAAGCCAGGAGAAGTACTGGTGAACCTGGAGGGACAAGAACCTAAGCCAGGAGAAGTACTGGTGAACCTGGAGGGACAAGAACCTAAGCCAGGAGAAGAACTGGTGAACCTGGAGGGACAAGAACCTAAGCCAGGAGAAGTACTGGTGAACCTGGAGGGACAAGAACCTAAGCCAGGAGAAGTACTGGTGAACCTGGAGGGACAAGAACCTAAGCCAGGAGAAGTACTGGTGAACCTGGAGGGACAAGAACCTAAGCCAGGAGAAGTACTGGTGAACCTGAAGGGACAAGAACCTAAGCCAGGAGAAGTACTGGTGAACCTGGAGGGACAAGAACCTAAGCCAAGAGAAGTACTGGTGAACCTGGAGGGGCAAGAACCTAAGCCAGGAGAAGTACTGGTGAACCTGGAGGGACAAGAACCTAAGCCAGGAGAAGTACTGGTGAACCTGGAGGGACAAGAACCTAAGGCAGGAGAAGTACTGGTGAACCTGGAGGGACAAGAACCTAAGCCAGGAGAAGTACTGGTGAACCTGGAGGGACAAGAACCTAAGCCAGGAGAAGTACTGGTGAACCTGGAGGGACAAGAACCTAAGCCAGGAGAAGTACTGGTGAACCTGGAGGGACAAGAACCTAAGCCAGGAGAAGTACTGGTGAACCTGGAGGGACAAGAACCTAAGCCAGGAGAAGTACTGGTGAACCTGGGGGACAAGAACCTAAGCCAGGAGAAGTACTGGTGAACCTGAAGGGACAAGAACCTAAGCCAGGAGAAGTACTGGTGAACCTGGAGGGACAAGAACCTCCCTTCCACTGTCAGGTGACCTCATTAACATCCGCCAATCATCACTTGATATCACGTACTGCGTGAAGGCACAAGAGGAGGAGGAAGAGAAGGAAGAAGAAAAGGATTAGGAGAAGAAAAGGGGGAAGAGGAGGAAAGGAAAAGAAGGAGAAAGAACGTTAGGATTATGATGATGATTGGGATTATGAGGAGGGAGAGGAAGAGGAGGAAGAAGAGCAAGAGGAAGAGAATAAGAAGGAATAACAGAACGGGGACTAGAAGGAGGATTAGGAGGAAGGAATAGCCACCCACAACTACTCGTCACCCAAAGCAACTAGCTACCCATAGCAACTAGCTACCCACAACTACTAGCAACCCACAACTAGCCACCTACCCACAGCAACTAGCCACCCACAACTACTAGCCACCCACAACAACTAGCCCCCTATAACAACTTGCCACCCACAACAACTAGCCACCCACAACAACTAGCCACCTACAGCAACTAGCCACCCACAACAACTGGTCACTCAAAATAACCTGCCACCCATAAGAACTAGCCACCCCACAGCAACTAGCCACCCACAACAACTAGCCACCCACAGCAACTAGCCACCCACAGCAACTAGCCACCCACAGCAACTAGCCACCCACAGCAACTAGCCACCCAAACCATCTAGCTAAATCCTCGCTAATATAATTCACTGCTGGACCAATAGCGGCAGGTCCTTCCTTTTGTGACCTTAGCTCTCACCCACAGCGCTGTGAGTCACCTGCGTTGATACCTGACAGTTATGCCATATGCATCACTCCAACAATACACAGTGAAAATAACTACGAAATCCAGATTACGACTTCCATTAACATAGGAAACCTAACATGGGTCTCCTGGCCTCACTAACTTTTCATAAGCATTTGATTAGGGTGATTTTTTTTTACCACGCTGATGACTAAGAGGATCAAATTTAGGTACTTAGGATTTAAGGTGATACCTACGAAGATCAACGCCCTCTTAAGGCGGATTTAAGTAACCTTCACCGGTCTGCAGCGTGGCCGGTAAAGGCGCAAGTCACCCTCTCAGCCTATAGTAATTAACGCCTCATTGTCCACCTTCTATGTAATTCCTCTCACCGGCCACGGGATATAAAGAACGGTGAAGTCTTAAGCGGAGACGTCGAGTTTTCATCCTCGGTGCTAGAGCCAAGTCATCCGCCTCGCTGCTCAGTGAAAAATTGTAATTTCTCTCAGCCTTAAAACGTAAATTTCTAAATTATTATTATTATAATCAAGGGGGAAGCGCTAAACCCGGAGGATTATACAGCGCCTGGGGGGGGGGATGTGGAAGGCATTCAGGCTTAATTCGGGGAACTGGAGCACAGATCCAATTCCCTAAATCAAGAGCCCCTCACCAACATCAAGGAACCTTCCTTGAGGGGTAAATTTCTAAAGACCCTTGAGAAGTTAGGGAGGATATATTAAGGTTAGCTAACCTTCCTATGGTGTAGAAATATACCTAGTTGAACGAATCTTATTGTGGCTAGCTGGTCCGGTGGCTAATGAGACGGTCTGGAGTTTTGAGACTCTCTGATCGTGGGTTCTATCCCCGCCCGTGGTATGGTTTGTTTGCAATCGTGTCATTACGATTTCGAGGATATATTCATAGAGAAAGAAATAGAAATAGAAAGAGAGAATGTGTTGTGCCCCATAAAAAGGACACAATGAATGTATCTGTATATACTGAATTTTCATATAATTTTATATTTTTTGATGTTTTTATTAACAGCTAAAATAAAAACCTTATGCTGTTATTATTTGACTTATATTTGCTGATGTATATAGGTAGGATGTAACAACTTCACATTTACGTAAATAACCTACATATAAGACGAGCTTATGACGACGTTTCAGTCTTACTTGGACCCAAATCGGACCGAAACGTCGTCGAAAGCGTCTTCTAAACTACACCTTTCACTGTGCTCGCTGTTGGAGAGTTTTAATTGGATGCCAGTACTGCTAACTACCTGCCTGCTTGTTTCATAATTGGAGTCAGGGGTAAGCTAGTGCGAGTCACCTGTCGGGGCTGCCAGCCCTTCCTCTCTCTGCCTCTCCTTGCTGCTCATGGTGGACTCCTCAAGGAAGGTTCCTTGATGCTGGTGAGGGGCTCTTGATCTAGGGAATTGGATCCTGACATACATGATGAATTAAGCCTGAACACCTTCCACATCCCTCCACAGGTGCTGTAGAATCCTATGGGTTTGGCGCTTCCCCTTGGTTATCATAATAATCATAATAATAATAATAATAATAATAATAATAATAATAATAATAATGCTCATGGAGGAAGCAGCATCTTGTCTTTAAATCTGTCAGCTCGTGTGGGTTAGACTATGTTTTTGGTAGAATATGTTTTCGTTGGTGAGCTGGGACATACTTCTCATAACTCTATGCAACTCTGTTCACAGAGCATTATTTAAACTTAGTGATATTTGACATTTCTCAGAGGTTGTGTGTCGTGAGGCACTCTTTATATCTCTGGTCCCGAGTTCAGCTTTTGACTTACATTGCTCTGGCATCTACACACTGCCATAGTAGGGTATTTGGTATTGCTGAACTCTGTTTCATTAATAAGCGAGTTTCATGCCTTTGTGGAAGATCTTTTGAAGGTCCCCAGTTAGGGTCGTTTTTGTCTCCTTGTACCTTGCCTGACGCTGTGCTGTTTATTACTGCTGCTTCAGGCATCATTGCTGTTTGGTGAATGTTTCGTCATATTACTCAAGCAAACTGTTTGATTGCCTTGATGGTTGAGAAGGTAGGTTATTTAAGGACTTAATGTTGTTAGTCACTTTCTGAATTGAGTCGAGTCTTTTCGAGTCATACTGAGTATTACCGAGGACACACACACACACATATGCATCAAAACACACAATTATATTATTCTACTTACTGAAATAATACCGTTTTCAGAAGATATATCAAAATTTTGGTAACAGCAAACTTTTTTCTTTCTGTCTTTTTTCCTTTATATTTTTTAAATTGTTCTTTTTGTTAAGGAAGAACGTGTAGGAGGAGAGGAGCCCTCGAGGAGGGTGAGTAAGCAAGTTGTGGAGAGTGATCCCAAGAGGCTGGTGAGCAGATCTGGCAGAATCTTAGAAGATGCGGTGTCACAAGCTCGTCTTGGTCCAACCCTGCTGCTGCTGCTTCTGCTGATGCTCTTGCCGCCGCTGCTGCTGCTGCTGCTGCTGCTGCTGCTGCTGCTGCTGCTGCTGCTGCTGCTGCTGCTGCTGCTGCTGCTGCTGCCGCTGCTGCTGCTGCTGCTGCTGCTGCTGCTGCTTCTGCTGCTGCTCTTGCCGATGCTGCTGCTGCTGCTGCTGCCCCAGTAGCTTCTGCTGCTACCATTGCTGCTGTTGCTTTTGTTGTTGTTCCTGGTGCTCTCGTAGCTTCTGTTGCTACTACCACTGCTGCTTCTGCAGTGGGTGAACGCTGACGTAAACGGACAGGTAATGAGAAAGACAGTATATCGCGGTGAAGTCTTCATTACGACGTGTCGTCCAGAACTGGACTTTATCAATTATACAAAAACACGCAAACAGCGTAGAGTCAGCTCGAGAAAGGTAAAAGGAGAGGCAAGAAGTAAAGTCAGAAGGTGGAGCCAGAAGTAAATTCGCTTGATGAGGGACAAGAGGGTGTGAAGAGGGCTGGATTATGGGTAATATTATGAGTATGTGAATCGTGGGAAAACACGAACGATGGGTCGTGCCAGCATTCCCTTGTTTTCCTTTATTGGCATCAGGTAAATGAATTGTGGCTGCCTCCAGAATGCTCTTCTTCGGTTTATCCTCTTTTTAATACGACTGCAATGTTATTCTCCAGTTCATGGTGTGGGAGTGTAGACTGCGATGGTCTGTCCTCCATATATATTTGTGTTTTTCAGGAGAATTTGAAGGTCACGTCCTGTTTCACTGATGGAATCATTTGCTACATCCTACACACGGGATGCTGCAAACACCAGCTGTTCCGTCTGTGAAGTTTGGCGATTTTCTTAGTAGTTAAGGTGGTGATGACAGCCAAATCTTTGTACATGTATGGTACATAATACCGACAAAATAAGAATTAAACACATGTGCAACATCTGGGTATCTTTACTGTAGACGCTTCGCCATCCAATGCCTTTATTAATAAAAATTTAAGGACATGTCTGGAAGACAGTAGAACTATATACAAAAGATGAGGTAATCAGATATATCCTTAAATGTGTATTAATAAAGCCACTGGATGGCGAAACGTCTACAATAAAGATACCCAGATGTTGCACGTGTCTAATTCTTCAGCCACGTCCTGGTTGGTCTGACGGAGAACGAGAGGTGGCGGTGGTGGCTTCCTGTCCTGTATATAGGACGAGCCGACAGTTATTGTGGGAAGTTTTACTGGGAGTGCTGTCAGTAGCGTTTTTTTCTTCTAGGCAACTTGTAAAACTTGCTAAGTCACTGACTTTTGTTTTTAAAATTAATGCGTGAAGATATTGGCAACTTTTAGAAGTATAGTAAAGTTGATGGAGTTAAGAGATTATATTATTATTATTATTATTATTATTATTATTATTATTATTATTATTATTATTATTATTATTATTATTATTGCTGGTGGTGGTGGCACTGACGGTGGCGGTGGAGGCGCTTAAACCAAATGGGTAATGCAGCATGATGTTGCTACTTCTGTTGCATAAAGACATTTGATTTTTTCCGGTATCTATTGAAGCAGAAGAAAACGGATGATATAACAGTACCAATGAAGCTAGAGGTAATATTATACACAAACTTTCATGAGACAAAAGAATATTCATATGAAGCACGAAAAAAAGGGGCCCCTCGCTTTAATCAAGAAGTCTGAGAAGCCAAGAGAATGTGCAGACGGGCATGGAAGAAATATCCAATGATGCCTCGAGAAGAGGAGAGGCACTTCGAGCTGGATATAGTATCGAAAGGCAACACACAACCAAGTGTTAAGTTTGAAGAAGGTTCGGAGCAATAGTCATGAAGGACAACGGTGATGTTTACAGAGAACTTAGCGTAAGATTGAGGGAATCTTCTTAGACGAGTGTGACGAGCTCCTTGACAACATTCAAGACACATCTGCAGGAACTAGAAGATAGACACACAGCGAGGGAAGATGAGATAGAAACTACCAATGAAGCTGGCCGTACAAGCAAAACGAGCAGACAACATATTCCCATTGGTAAGTCAGTAGGTATATATAAGTATCTGGAGTTTATCTGGAGAGAGTTCCGGGGGTCAACGCCCCCGCGGCCCGGTCTGTGACCAGGCCTCCTTAGGTCAGTGTCCCAGGATGCGACCCACACCAGTCGACTAACACCCAGGTACCCATTTTACTGATGGGGAACATAGACAACAGGTGGAAAGAAACACGTCCAATGTTTCTACTCTGGCTGGGAATCGAACCCAGGCCCTCACCGTGTGAAGCGAGAGCGTTAACCACCAGGCCACAGGTAAACAAAAATACAGTTACAATAATTATCATGCATAATACCAATACGTGTTGTGGATGGGTGGATTGGATCTTCCTGGAGTGCAAGAAAGCACTGCATACCGTACCCAGCTAGACATTACAACACAAACTTTAAGAACAGATAAGAATACCTGAAAGACACAAAAGACAAAGAATAACAGTGAGAACAGCACTTTGGGATTTGAGAGAGAAACAAGTAAAATCCCACACAGTCACTATTAGGATTCTTAACATCTCTAATTTATTTAAATGACCTCCCAGAGGGGATCGAATCTCATTATATATTTTCTGATTATGTAACTTTTTACAAAAATATAAGAAGGAAGGACAGAAATAAGCTTCAAGATTGCTTTTCTAGGCTGTGACAACAGATGACTAGTGGCGTTCAAGCCATGGCAATGAAAGATCATGCGAACTGAAGATTTTGCCTCTGAATCTGCAAGTTTATTGTACACCCCATATATATCCTGTGGAGGGTAGCGCAAGAACGTATGGATGCATAATAAACCTAAGAACTAGGTCTAAAAAAAGTTAACGTGGGTTTATCTGGATATATATCTACAATTTATGTCGTATATGTTGCAAGCAAATTCAGGGTATTTGCTTAATATGTCTGATATGTTATCATTAATAAGATACCTTGATATACTTTATATATCAAATAAGTTAGTATGTTATATACAATCTCCTTATTCTCCAATACGCGGCCAATCTAGCAAATGCTGTTTTGGATAGCCCAAAGGACTGACCACACATTTTGCATTTAGTTTGACCATGATCTCCGTGCCTACTAAACTGCCAGAAATACTTGTAACTAAGCCTAAGCCTGTCCACTGAAATACTTATAACTAAGCCTAAGCCTGTCTACTGAAATACTTGTAACTAAGACTAAGCCTGGCCACTAAAATACTTGTAACTAAGACTAAGCCTGTCCACTGAAATACTTGTAACTAAGCCTAAGCCTGTCCACTGAAATACTTGTAACTAAGCCTAAGCCTGTCCACTGAAATACTTGTAACTAAGACTAAGCCTGGCCACTAAAATACTTGTAACTAAGACTAAGCCTGTCGACTGAAATACTTGTAACTAAGACTAAGCCTGTCCACTGAAATACTTGTAACTAAGACTAAGCCTGTCCACTGAAATACTTGTAACTAAGACTAAGCCTGTCCACTGAAATACTTGTAACTAAGACTAAGCCTGGCCACTAAAATACTTGTAACTAAGACTAAGCCTGGCCACTAAAATACTTGTAACTAAGCCTAAGCCTGTCCACTGAAATACTTGTAACTAAGACTAAGCCTGGCCACTAAAATACTTGTAACTAAGACTAAGCCTGTCCACTGAAATACTTGTAACTAAGCCTAAGCCTGTCCACTGAAATACTTGTAACTAAGACTAAGCCTGGCCACTAAAATACTCGTAACTAAGACTAAGCCTGGCCACTAAAATACTTGTAACTAAGACTAAGCCTGGCCACTAAAATACTTGTAACTAAGACTAAGCCTGTCCACTGAAATACTTGTAACTAAGCCTAAGCCTGGCCACTAACATACTTGTAACTAAGACTAAGCCTGGCCACTGAAATACTTGTAACTAAGACTAAGCCTGTCCACTGAAATACTTGTAACTAAGACTAAGCCTGTCCACTGAAATACTTGTAACTAAGACTAAGCCTGGCCACTACAACTTCAGCCAGTCTGTTTACATTGCAAGTTGCTAAGTAAATATGTTTTCTTCGTTTAAGTTTCCACAGTGAGTCACAGCATTACTCAGGCTTCTTATTGTATCCCCATAACATTCAGACTGTATTAACTTCTCTCCTAACTTTATTTCTAATGCAAGACACAAATATACTTAAGTTATATTTTACATTTTCCTTCAGGGTACTATGTTTGGCAAATGTATCAGTGTTATCATGAAGGAGTAATTTAATGTGTGATGGAATCCATAAGAATTGTAGATTAATTTATTTTGCTCTGATGACTGAATTACTATTCTGTGCCTCTCCTGTGAGTATGTTGTTTGTTAGTTATATTGTAAGTCAAGCGCCTTCAGTACTGACGTAGAATCGGTAATGATCAAGGAGTCAGGCTCAGTGTCATAGGTTAATTTTAGTGCCATTAAGGTGGCATACAATTTAATTTGCAGTGGAGAATCCCGGCTGTTAAGTCTTACGTCTAACTCAACATGGTTGCCAGTTTTTATACAAGGAGGCGGCAACAAGAGCAGATGCAGCCCTACTTAGAGTCATCAATGTATGTGATTTGCAATATATTACCCCGCACAGTTAAGCGAAAAAACTATTTTTGTGCAGTTGCCTTTGCAAGTGACTTAAGGAAGGGATGGGTGTTAAGATATTTGATATTAAATGAATACATCTCCTATGGAGGGGTGAAGAGCTTCTTATGCCTGCAGCGATACAGTTCTTGCAAGTCATAAACTTAATACAATTGCATGTTTTCACAACCCATTTAGATTAGTCTTTTCTTCTATACATTTAGTAAGATACGTAGTGACAGTGTCTAGTTCATTTCTTAACAATCGAAATCCAAATGTGGTGTCAGACTCAGTTATCTTATCACTGATAATAGAAACACTAAGCACCTTCCTTATTATAAGAATCTTGGTTGTTTTAGGACAGTCAAGAATAATTCTGAGGATTTCGTGTTACATTAACTCCAAAGGCTGGAGAGAATTTTTTTGGGGGTTAATATTAACAGGGGAGAAGAATAATCAATTAAGCGTCCATTATAGGCTATGTGAATCATTGTCACCATTCTTACAGTAATACCAGTAACAGCTTTAAGAACATTTAGCCTATATTTGCAGTTCTTATGTAGTTGTGGTATGTTGGAATTACCGTAGGATTCGTCGACACCAAGAGAGCACTAAAATATAACGAAGTCGATGTTTTCACCTTACAAATAAATGGGTTAGGGATGTCATTTACTTGTGTCTTAGTTTTGGATAAAGATATGATGAGGCCTAGTCGATTACACATTACTTGAACTTGATAAAGATTGCTACTCATTTTCTTATGCCTAGTTGTATTGATCGTGATGTCATGAAGGAAAGAGAAGACTGGATATAGAGTACAGACTGTGAGATCAAGCTGCAAATATAAATAAACAGAAATTATATAAGAGATTAGTTCATATCAGACATACCACTGGAAGGAAACAAAGTGAATAACTTCCAGACAACCTGGAAATGGTATCCACATGTGCAACATCTGGGTGTCTTTACTATCCAGACATCCAGTACAATTCAGAAAACTGGAGAGGCAGATGAGATAATCAGTCCCTCAGCCTAGAAGCAGGTGTTCACTACAACAGTCGTGAAGAATCTGAAGCACAGGCAGGAAGAAGTGGACTTATATACTGGAGTCAGATGAGATGAAGGCATCGTCGCTGGTAGGCGGGACTCCCCAGTGGAAGTAGGTCATGTCCAGGAGTAGGACCAGGAGTTAGCAAGTAGCTTGTTGTGTTATCCTCTGTACCAAGATTCCATGATGTTGCTGTGTCTAACAAGTTGAATATCAGTGTTATACAGCACCGACAAGATGATGAATTAAACACATGTGAAACGTCTACAAAGTAAAGATATCCACATGTGTCTAATTCGTCATTTTGTCGGTATTGTAAACCACTGATATTCAAGAATAGATATTCATGTGTTTGTCATACATGTGTCCTTCACACATGTATCCGTCCTGTGAGAGAGTGCGCAGCAGCACCAGCCAGGAGGCAACACCTGATGAAGCAAGTGAAGAAAGCAGTGAAAATCTTAAGGTTGTGTACAACTAGTGTCCCTCCCACCCGGAGGGAGACTAGTTGTGTACAACTAGTGTCCCTCCCACCCGGAGGGAGACTAGTTGTGAACAACTAGTGTCCCTCCCACCCGGAGGGAGACTAGTTGTGTACAACTAGTGTCCCTCCCACCCGAAGGGAGACTGGTTGTGTACAACAAGTCTCCCTCCCACCCGGAGGGAGACTTGCTCCTGCAGGAAAACGTAGACAGGATGGAAGCTGTGGAATCTGTGACCTGTTTTGGGAGTCTTTTTTTTTAACTCCTCGAGACTGGCATGCGGCCAGACTTTTGTTGGGCCTTGGCTGATGGGTAGCAATCAGTTTTGGTCCAAAGAAAGGGAGGGTAGCTTTAATTTCCGAGACCTGGAACCCCGGACCAGGATCAAGGCACCTTCCTTGAAGGGCATTTTCAACCCGCGTAGGCTTTTGAGGCAGAATTTGCAGACTTGGCTAATGAAACAACAATGACTTGCACTATGTTTTGGCTACAGCTCCGAAATTAGCATATTTAGGTTTGCAGGCTTATTTTAGCGCACACTTTAGCATTTGCATAAGATTTTTTAAAAAAAATTAATCTGGAAGAAAGTAAGATATGGTCACTGTGGTCATCACGTGAGACATTTTGAGATATCTATCGATGTTCTGTTGAATACATGCGAGCGGGAAATAATACAATAATATCTGTATATTTCAGAGATCATATTACACCTGCAGTGTGAGGAAATGCGAGAATAATATTCTCAAAGAATATAAACAAAGAGAGTTTTATTATAGTGTTAAAAGTTCTGTTAGTAACAAGGCAGTAAATGTATACAACTTCGAAAGGATGAATAAAATAACACAATCTACTTGGGAGACCTTTATTGAAAACGTTCCGGTCCTGGAACCAAGATTACTCTTATTCTAGAGGGATCAGTATCCCAAAAACAAGATTTATGGGTGTGTTGTATGAATACCTTCCATTCCCCCAGGCGCTATGTTACTCTTTGGGATAAGTGCTCCTCTATGAATGTAATAAACGTCACAATGGGTCTATTTGGATAAGTAAGTGCCATGTGCACAATGTATTTTTTTTCTTTAAAACATCTCATAAGCCACCATAACATTGTCTTGGCCTTTGTTACAATGACTTTGTTGTGGTCTGTAAGCATTAGGTCATCTGGCATTAATATTTATATCCCTTACCTGTTCCTGTCAGCAGCTTATGGTCAGATGGGAGTAGCTTCGTGTTTTGTACTTGTTTTCACTTCGTCGTTCGTCCCGTGCAGCAGCAACAGTAGCTGCAGCAGTAGCAGCAACAGCAGCAGCAGCAGCAGCAGCAGCAGTAGCAGTAGCAGCAGCAGCAGCAGCAACAACAGCAGCAGCATCATTAGCAGTAGCAGCAGCAGCAACAGAAGTAGCAGCAGCAGCAACAGCAGCAGCAGCAGCAGCAGCAGCAGCAGCAACAGAAGCAGCAACAGATGCTGCAGCTGACCATCACACAACACCACGTTAGTCTCCACTTCAAAAGAAGAATCAAAAGGCACAATTCCGTGACTGGAACAACACACATATAACCCGCACATTGGAGAAAGAAGCTTATGGCGACATTTCGGTCCGACTTGGACCATTAACTGTTAGTGAGACAAGTTAATGTTTCAAGTCGGACCGAAACGTCGTCATAAAGATTCTTTCTTCTATGTACGGGTTGTGTAGAAAATTCCCTTCGTATAATACTAGTTTTTCAGCCTCTGCTGAGGTAGTTACCCCAGGTTTCTCGTGGTTTTCTCTGCTAGATGTATCACGAAGCCGTAGTTTGTATTAAGGTATATGATTTTTTGTTGTTGATGCTGTTATAAGAACATAAGTAGGAACACTGCAACAGGCCTACTGACCCATGCGAAGCAGGTCCATGCCACCCCCCGGCCTAGACCAATGACCACCTAGTCAGGTCACTTCCACTTAAGGAAGGAGCACGGCACCAGACCTCGTAACCCAAGCTAGTCAAGTCCAACTCACACCCACCCACATCCACTCATGTATTTATCCACAAATCTATTACCAAACCAGTGCTTTCCTATGTCCTTCGTTCGTTCTGATGACCAGAGCATTGGTAAGATGGGTAAGGAAGAAGGATGGGTAAGGATGGAAATATTGGAAAAGGGTGGGAGGGGGGGGAGAGGTAGGATATAAAAGGTAAGTGACACAACCACTTTGGTGTAATTAAAAAAGTGTATGTGAATTAATAAGATATTCTTTAAGGGGTATAATACTAACCCATCAGAGTCACATAGATATAATAGGTATATAACTACATGACTCTGAATTGGTAGTAATTATACAAGTTGCAATTGCTTTTTTTTTGTTTTTTTTTGTTTATTTGTTTTTTTTTTTTTTTTTTTTTTTTTTTTTTTTTTTTCGCGATTGCACAACGGATATTTATACGACAAGAAAGGCAATAGTTTTCTGGCCAGTTTATAAGTTCGTGACAATAGCTTCTTAATGGTGGTGTCCTCTACTGCATGATGTATGATACTAATGCCTCTACTGCATGATGTATGATACTGATGCCTCTACTGCATGATGTATGATACTGATGCCTCTACTGCATGATGTATGATACTGATGCCTCTACTGCATGATGTATGATACTAATGCCTCTACTGCATGATGTATGATACTAATGCCTCTACTGCATGATGTATGATACTAATGCCTCTACTGCATGATGTATGATACTAATGCCTCTACTGCATGATGTATGATACTAATGCCTCTACTGCATGATGTATGATACTAATGCCTCTACTGCATGATGTATGATACTAATGCCTCTACTGCATGATGTATGATACTAATGCCTCTACTGCATGATGTATGATACTGATGCCTCTACTGCATGATGTATGATACTAATGCCTCTACTGCATGATGTATGATACTAATGCCTCTACTGCATGATGTATGATACTGATGCCTCTACTGCATGATGTATGATACTAATGCCTCTACTGCATGATGTATGATACTAATGCCTCTACTGCATGATGTATGATACTAATGCCTCTACTGCATGATGTATGATACTAATGCCTCTACTGCATGATGTATGATACTAATGCCTCTACTGCATGATGTATGATAGCTACTGCGTCTTCTACAATATGCATAACACCTATTGCCTCTTCTATATGATGTATGGCAGCTATTGTCTATGGTACAAGATACATGACAGCTTCTGCACGATGTCTGACAGCTTCTGACATCATCCTCATATCAGACATAGACAGAGATATACACCACAGCACCGTATCATCCTTTGCGGATGATACTAGGATCTGCATGAGGCTGTCATCTGCTGAGGACGCGGTTAACCTCCAAGAAGATATAAACAAAGTTTTCCAGTGGGCAACGGTAAACAATATGATGTTCAATGAGGACAAATTCCAACTACTCCGTTATGGAAAACTGGAGGAGATAATAACTAGAACAGAGTATACTACAGACTCTGGCCATACAATAGAGCGGAAAAATAATGTAAGGGACCAGGGAGTAGTAATGTCTGAGGATCTCACTTTCAAGGATCACAACAGTGCCACGATCACAAGTGCAAAGAAAATGAGAGGATGGATAATGAGAACTTTCAAAACGAGAGATGCCAAGCCAATGATGATCCTTTTCAGAGAGTGTACAGAGATCCTTTACTGCACGTATAAGTTCTGTCAAGCACCTTAACTACTGGGAACGCTTGGAAGCACTTGACTTGTACTCGTTGGAACGCAGGAGGGAGAGATATATCATAATTTACACTTGGGAAATCCTGGAAGGAATGGTCCCAAATCTGCACACAGAAATCACTCCCTACGAAAGTAAAAGACTGGGCAGGCGATGCAAAATACCCCCAAGTAAACGTAGGGGCGTCATTGGTACACTAAGGGAAAACACCGTAAGTGTCCGGGGCCCAAGATTGTTCAGTAGCCTCTCATCAAGCATTAGGGGAATTGCCAATAAACCCCTGGCTGCCTTCAAGAGAGAGCCGGACAGATACCTAAAGTCAGTGTCGGATCAGCCGGGCTGTGGCTCGTACGTTGGACTGCGTGCGGCCAGCAGTAACAGCCTGGTTGATTAGTCCCTGATCCACCGGGAGGCCTGGTCATGGACCGGGCCGCGGGGGCGTTGATCCCCGGAATAACCTCCAGGTAACCTCCAGGTAATAGCAAGCAAGGGAGTGTGAGCAACTGCCGCAATTACACGTAGACACATGGATAATGCTGTTACAGTAAATGCTCTATATCCTTACTATATATATATATATATATATATATATATATATATATATATATATATATATATATATATATATATATATATATATATATATATATATATATATATATATATATATATATATATATATATATATGTACAATTTATTTTAGCTCCGTTCTAGGATGATGGAGAAGTCTTTATAAAAATTCCACTTGTGCCGTGTAGAGGGTGAGAAGTGTTGAGAGATGGTAAAACCTGTATGACAGTAACTCCAGCTATGCTGGAACCTAACCTCTGAAGCTTTGACTGCTGATGAACCTTGAATGGGATACTTGATGATGTTCTCACTGTTCTACTGAAGTCTCTCACTTCAGGATGACAGGTTTCAGTCACTCACACACTCTCTCTTTTTTTTTTTCTCTCTCTCTCTCTCCACACACACACACCACGATCATACCTCTGTTCCTATAGTTACAAACAGGTAATTATACGTGGATATGCAAACACAAGCACAGCAGCTCAGCAGTGACTGCTGTTGTATAGAGCTGTTTTGACAGTTCCAGGTGGGTGAACAGGGACACTGAGAGGCTCCCCTTGGCTGCTCTCCTGCCCACAATATTGCTCTGCTGCCCACAATATTGCTCTGCTGCCCACAATATTGCTCTGCTGCCCACAATATTGCTCTGCTGCCCACAACATTACTCTGCTGCCCACAATATTACTCTGCTGCCCACAATATTGCTCTTCTGCCCACAATATTACTCTGCTGCCCACAATATTGCTCTGCTGCCCACAATATTACTCTGCTGCCCACAATATTACTCTGCTGCCCACAATATTACTCTGCTGCCCACAATATTACTCTGCTGCCCACAATATTGCTCTGCTGCCCACAACATTACTCTGCTGCCCACAATATTACTCTGCTGCCCACAATATTACTCTGCTGCCCACAATATTACTCTGCTGCCCACAATATTACTCTGCTGCCCACAATATTGCTCTGCTGCCCACAATATTACTCTGCTGCCCACAATATTACTCTGCTGCCCACAATATTACTCTGCTGCCCACAATATTACTCTGCTGCCCACAATATTACTCTGCTGCCCACAATATTACTCTGCTGCCCACAATATTACTCTGCTGCCCACAATATTGCTCTGCTGCCCACAATATTACTCTGCTGCCCACAATATTACTCTGCTGCCCACAATATTACTCTGCTGCCCACAATATTACTCTGCTGCCCACAATATTACTCTGCTGCCCACAAGTGTTCTCTGCTGCCCACAATATTACTCTGCTGCCCACAATATTACTCTGCTGCCCACAATATTGCTCTGCTGCCCACAATATTACTCTGCTGCCCACAATATTACTCTGCTGCCCACAATATTGCTCTGCTGCCCACAATATTACTCTGCTGCCCACAATATTACTCTGCTGCCCACAACATTACTCTGCTGCCCACAATATTGCTCTGCTGCCCACAATATTGCTCTGCTGCCCACAATATTACTCTGCTGCCCACAATATTACTCTGCTGCCCACAATATTGCTCTGCTGCCCACAATATTGCTCTGCTGCCCACAACATTACTCTGCTGCCCACAATATTACTCTGCTGCCCACAATATTACTCTGCTGCCCACAATATTACTCTGCTGCCCACAATATTACTCTGCTGCCCACAATATTACTCTGCTGCCCACAACATTACTCTGCTCCCCACAATATTACTCTGCTGCCCACAATATTACTCTGCTGCCCACAATATTACTCTGCTGCCCACAATATTACTCTGCTGCCCACAATATTACTCTGCTGCCCACAATATTACTCTGCTGCCCACAATATTACTCTGCTGCCCACAATATTACTCTGCTGCCCACAATATTACTCTGCTGCCCACAATATTACTCTGCTGCCCACAACATTACTCTGCTGCCCACAATATTACTCTGCTGCCCACAATATTACTCTGCTGCCCACAATATTGCTCTGCTGCCCACAATATTACTCTGCTGCCCACAATATTACTCTGCTGCCCACAATATTGCTCTGCTGCCCACAATATTACTCTGCTGCCCACAATATTACTCTGCTGCCCACAATATTACTCTGCTGCCCACAACATTACTCTGCTGCCCACAATATTACTCTGCTGCCCACAATATTGCTCTGCTGCCCACAATATTGCTCTGCTGCCCACAATATTACTCTGCTGCCCACAATATTACTCTGCTGCCCACAATATTACTCTGCTGCCCACAATATTGCTCTGCTGCCCACAATATTACTCTGCTGCCCACAATATTGCTCTGCTGCCCACAATATTACTCTGCTGCCCACAATATTACTCTGCTGCCCACAATATTACTCTGCTGCCCACAATATTACTCTGCTGCCCACAATATTACTCTGCTGCCCACAATATTACTCTGCTGCCCACAATATTACTCTGCTGCCCACAACATTACTCTGCTGCCCACAACATTACTCTGCTGCCCACAATATTACTCTGCTGCCCACAATATTACTCTGCTGCCCACAATATTACTCTGCTGCCCACAATATTACTCTGCTGCCCACAATATTACTCTGCTGCCCACAATATTACTCTGCTGCCCACAATATTACTCTGCTGCCCACAATATTACTCTGCTGCCCACAATATTACTCTGCTGCCCACAATATTACTCTGCTGCCCACAATATTACTCTGCTGCCCACAATATTACTCTGCTGCCCACAATATTACTCTGCTGCCCACAATATTACTCTGCTATTACTCTGCTGCCCACAATATTACTCTGCTGCCCACAACAATATTACTCTGCTGCCCCACATTATATTACTCTGCTGCCCACAATATTACTCTGCTGCCCACAATATTACTCTGCTGCCCACAACATTACTCTGCTGCCCACAACATTACTCTGCTGCCCACAATATTACTCTGCTGCCCACAATATTACTCTGCTGCCCACAATATTACTCTGCTGCCCACAACATTACTCTGCTGCCCACAATATTACTCTGCTGCCCACAACATTACTCTGCTGCCCACAATATTACTCTGCTGCCCACAACATTACTCTGCTGCCCACAATATTACTCTGCTGCCCACAACATTACTCTGCTGCCCACAACATTACTCTGCTGCCCACAATATTACTCTGCTGCCCACAATATTACTCTGCTGCCCACAACATTACTCTGCTGCCCACAATATTACTCTGCTGCCCACAACATTACTCTGCTGCCCACAATATTACTCTGCTGCCCACAATATTGCTCTGCTGCCCACAACATTACTCTGCTGCCCACAATATTACTCTGCTGCCCACAATATTACTCTGCTGCCCACAACATTACTCTGCTGCCCACAATATTACTCTGCTGCCCACAATATTACTCTGCTGCCCACAATATTGCTCTGCTGCCCACAATATTACTCTGCTGCCCACAATATTACTCTGCTGCCCACAATATTACTCTGCTGCCCACAATATTACTCTGCTGCCCACAATATTACTCTGCTGCCCACAATATTACTCTGCTGCCCACAATATTACTCTGCTGCCCACAACATTACTCTGCTGCCCACAATATTACTCTGCTGCCCACAACATTACTCTGCTGCCCACAACATTACTCTGCTGCCCACAATATTACTCTGCTGCCCACAATATTACTCTGCTGCCCACAATATTACTCTGCTGCCCACAATATTACTCTGCTGCCCACAACATTACTCTGCTGCCCACAATATTACTCTGCTGCCCACAATATTACTCTGCTGCCCACAACATTACTCTGCTGCCCACAACATTACTCTGCTGCCCACAATATTACTCTGCTGCCCACAATATTACTCTGCTGCCCACAACATTACTCTGCTGCCCACAATATTACTCTGCTGCCCACAACATTACTCTGCTGCCCAGATTTTAGAATGAAATGTGCTTGATTTTTGAATGAAATGTGCTTGATTTTTGAATGAAATGTGCTTGATTTTAAATAATTATTTTCCCTCAGTTTTTACACAGGAAGACACTAACAATATTCCAGTAATTAATTTTTACAGTGGGCTAGAAGAAGATAAATTATGTAACATCACAGTCACTAGTGAGATGGTTGTGAAGCAGATAGACAGACTGAAGCAAAATAAGTCGCCGGGTCCTGATGAGGTTTTTTCAAGGGTTCTTAAGGAATGCAAAATGGAACTCTGTGAACCATTAACTAATATTTTTAATTTATCTCTTCAAACAGGTGTAGTGTCTGATATGTGGAAGATGGCTAATGTAATTCCTATTTTTAAAACAGGGGACAAGTCGTTACCGTCAAATTATCGCCCAATAAGCCTGACCTCAATTGTAGGCAAATTACTAGAGTCAATTATAGCTGAGATTATAAGAAGCCATCTCGATAAGCATAGCTTGATTAATGATACTCAGCATGGATTCACAAGAGGCCGGTCTTGTCTAACTAATTTATTAACTTTCTTCAGTAAAGCTTTTGAGGCTGTTGACCACAATAAAGAATTTGATATTATTTACTTAGATTTTAGTAAGGCTTTTGATAGAGTTCCGCACCATAGACTGTTAAAGAAAGTGGCAGCTCATGGCATTGGGGGAAAAGTGCTCTCGTGGATCGAGTCATGGCTCACTGACAGGAAGCAGAGAGTGTCCATAAATGGGGTTAAGTCCGAGTGGGGATCTGTAACAAGTGGCGTTCCACAGGGATCAGTCTTGGGCCCGTTGTTGTTTATAATATATATCAATGATCTTGATGAGGGAATTACTAGTGATATGAGCAAATTCGCCGATGACACAAAGATAGGTAGGATAATTGATTCAAACGTAGATGTTATGGAACTTCAGGAGGATTTAAACAAACTCCATTCTTGGTCAGAAAAGTGGCAGATGCAGTTCAATGTAGATAAATGCAAGGTTCTGAAGCTTGGGAGTGCCCATAATCCTAGTACTTATAAGTTAAATGATGTAGAACTTAGCCATACAGATTGCGAAAAGGACTTGGGGGTTATGGTGAGCAGCAACCTTAAACCAAGACAGCAATGCCTAAGCGTACGTAATAAGGCAAATAGATTACTGGGATTTATATCAAGAAGTGTAAGCAACAGAAGTCCAGAGGTCATACTGCAGCTTTATACATCATTAGTAAGGCCTCACCTAGATTATGCAGCTCAGTTCTGGTCTCCGTATTACAAAATGGACATAAATTCGTTAGAAAATATTCAGCGTAGGATGACTAAATTAATACATAGCATTAGAAATCTTCCTTATGAAGAAAGATTGAAGACTCTTAAGTTACATTCACTTGTTAGACGAAGAATGAGGGGAGACCTGATCGAAGTGTATAAGTGGAAGATAGGTATTAATAAAGGGGATATTAATAAGGTCTTGAGGATGTCTCTCCAAGAGAGAACCCGCAGTAATGGATTTAAATTAGATAAGTTTAGATTTAGAAAGGACATAGGAAAGTATTGGTTTGGAAATAGGGTAGTTGATGAGTGGAACAGTCTACCTAGTTGGGTTATTGAGGCTGGGACTTTGGGTAGTTTCAAATCTAGGTTGGATAAGTACATGAGTGGGAGGGGTTGGATTTGAGTGGGACTTTCACATCAGAGCTTATTTCTTGTGTGGCATTGAAAATTGGGCAAATGTTTTGTTAGTGGGATGAATTGTAAAGGACCTGCCTAGTATGGGCCAGCAGGCCTCCTGCAGTGTTCCTCCTTTCTTATGTTCTTATGTTCTTATGTTCAATATTACTCTGCTGCCCACAATATTACTCTGCTGCCCACAACATTACTCTGCTGCCCACAATATTACTCTGCTGCCCACAATATTACTCTGCTGCCCACAATATTGCTCTGCTGCCCACAATATTACTCTGCTGCCCACAATATTACTCTGCTGCCCACAATATTACTCTGCTGCCCACAATATTACTCTGCTGCCCACAATATTACTCTGCTGCCCACAATATTACTCTGCTGCCCACAATATTACTCTGCTGCCCACAACATTACTCTGCTGCCCACAATATTACTCTGCTGCCCACAACATTACTCTGCTGCCCACAACATTACTCTGCTGCCCACAACATTACTCTGCTGCCCACAATATTACTCTGCTGCCCACAATATTACTCTGCTGCCCACAATATTACTCTGCTGCCCACAATATTACTCTGCTGCCCACAACATTACTCTGCTGCCCACAATATTACTCTGCTGCCCACAACATTACTCTGCTGCCCACAATATTACTCTGCTGCCCACAACATTACTCTGCTGCCCACAATATTACTCTGCTGCCCACATTACTTCCTACTTCCCACCTCAAGCAAAGTAAGTAATAACGACTGAATGTTCAGAATGAGTTACACCTGTGTGTGTTTCCTGGTGATGAGATCCTGACAGTAGACTTGACAACCAGGCAGGGATAAACAGTTCAGTGATAACTAATAAGACAGGTACACAGACTGGAAGGAGGGAAACACCTCTGCAAGTCACTCCAACACCCCTATAACTCACTCCCACACCTCTGCAACTGACTCCAACACCTCTACAACTCACTCTCATACTACAACCATTTCCACATTAGTACAACTTACTCCCACACTCCTACAACTCACTCCCACACCTCTACAGTGCACTTCCACATTCCTACAGCTCACTCCCACACCTCTACAAAGCACTCCCACACCCTACGACTCACTCCTTCACCTCTACAACTCACTCCTACACCTCTACTACTCACTCCTACACCTCTACAACTCACTCCTACACCTCTACAACTCACTCCTACACCTCTACTACTCACTCCTACACCTCTACAACTCACTCCTACACCTCTACTACTCACTCCTACACCTCTACTACTCACTCCTACACCTCTACGACTCACTCCTACACCTCTACTACTCACTCCTACACCTCTACTACTCACTCCTACACCTCTACGACTCACTCCTACACCTCTACTACTCACTCCTACACCTCTACTACTCACTCCTACACCTCTACTACTCACTCCTACACCTCTACTACTCACTCCTACACCTCTACGACTCACTCCTACACCTCTACGACTCACTCCTACACCTCTACGACTCATTCACATATTTTCAACACATTCCCACACTCCTGCAACTCTCTCCCACAATTCATCCCCACACTTGTACAACACACTCCCAATACTACAACACACTCACAAGCCACTAGAACTCAGACTGAGCCTGTAAGATTCACTCCCACTCGCCCACAATTCACTCCCACACACCCACAATTCACTCCCACACACTCAGTCTCACAACGCACTTCTCTGACACAAAGTTTACCTAGTAACGACCAGTGAAGGGGCTGGGCCAGGAGCTACAAATCGACCTTTGCAATCACAAACTATACTCTCCTCGGGTCAGGAATGTTAACTAACTGGATTTCTAGTAGATATCTCTCTAACTACTAAACAGTCAAGTGTAAACTACAGTGAATACAGATTATTATTATTATTATTATTATTATTATTATTATTATTATTATTATTATTATTATAATGGGGAAGCGTTAAACCCTTAGGTTATACAGCGCCTGTGGGGAGGGGGAGGGGATGGAAGGTATACAGGCTTAATTTAGGGAACTGGAGCACTGATCCAATTCCGTAGATCAAGAGCCCGCCACCAGCGTCAAGGAACCTCCCCTGAGGGACGCGGATACAGACACAAGTTGTTAGATGTGACCTGCTAGTTCATCCTCTTAATAACAGAGAGAAGGTCATTGTTACGAAGACAGTCAAAAGGGTGACTGTTTATAGAATCTTTAACACTGACTGACCGACTCAGGACTTCTGTGAGGTTACGTGTTCTGTTTGGGAGTCAAATTTTTTTTATTGCCTTCGTTGTAAATTTTGTTTATTGGTTTCGTTGTCTGAAATAATTGGTTAATTTTAACTGAAAATAGAGGGTTTAACCTAATTAAAATTAACCTTCCCACATCCCGGGCTGTGGTTCGTGCGTTGGACCACGTGCGGCCAGCAGTAACAGCCTAGTTAATCAAGCCCTGATCCACAGGGAGGCCTGGTCATAGACCGGGCCGCGGGGGTGTTGATCCCCGGAATACCCTCCAGGTAGACTCCAGGTAGACTCCAGGTAGACTCCAGGTAGACTCCAGGTAGACTCCAGGTAGACTCCAGGTAGACTCCAGGTAGACTCCAGGTAGACTCCAGGTAGACTCCAGGTAGACTCCAGGTAGACTCCAGGTAGACTCCAGGTAGACTCCAGGTAGACTCCAGGTAGACTCGACTCCAGGTAGACTACAGGTAGACTCTACGTAGACTCCAGGTAGACTCCAGGTAGACTCTACGTAGACTCCACGTAGACTCCACGTAGACTCCAGCTCCAGGTAGACTCCAGGTAGACTCCTGGTAGACTCCAGGTAGACTCCAGGTAGACTCCAGGTAGACTCCAGGTAGACTCCAGTAGACTCCAGACTCCAGGTAGACTCCAGGTAGACTCCAGGTAGACTCCAGGTAGACTCCAGGTAGACTCCAGGTAGACTCCAGGTAGACTCCAGGTAGGCTCCAGGTAGACTCCAGGTAGACTCCAGGTAGACTCCAGGTAGACTCCAGGTAGACTCCAGGTAGACTCCAGGTAGACTCCCAAGCCTAAACTAACCTAGTCTAAATTAATCTAACCTAACCTAGTCTAAGTTAACCTAACCTAAGATAGTTTATTCAGGTACAGGTACACACAAATACAGTTAGATAAATTATCATACATAGAAGCATATATGTAGATTATATGTAGATTATATATGTAGATTATATATGTAAATTATATATGTAGATTACCCATCAAGATAACCAAAAAAAAAGTAAGACATAGCTAATTATTTCCACTGGGAACCTTGCTAAATCTAACCTCCCCAAACCTAACATAACCAAGTCTAAATTAACCTAATCTAACAAAATCTAACCTAACCTAACCCAGTCTAAATGAATCTAACTAAATCTAACGATCACAGACCTAACCTATCCTAGTGTAAATTAACCTAACTAAATCTAACCTTCCCAAACTTAACCTAACGTAAGTAGAGAAATTGTCTGGTAATGTTTCGTAACTCACTCGAAGAGATGACAAAACACACAGTAATAATACACTCTCCACACTGCAAAAACGTTCTAATTTCCACATTTTTATTACCAACTTTACTTATGTCTGGTTACCGTTGACTGGTACCTTTACACTGCCTACATTAACAAACTGAACACACACGCAGTGTACTCCAGTAGTGCGTCTTACACCAGGGACAAGATATCCATGAAGACACACACACACACACACACACTCAAAATGCAAGGAGGCAGTGGAAAGGTTTATCCCCAAGGGCAACAGAAACAATGGGAAGACCAGAACGAGCCCCTGGTTTACCCGACGGTGTAAGGAGGCAAAAACAAAGTGCAATAGAGAATGGAAAAAGTACAGAAGGCAGAGAACACACGAAAATAGGGAGATCAGTCGCAGAGCCAGGAACGAGTATGCACAGGTAAGGAGGGAGGCCCAGCGACAGTATGAAAATGACACAGCATCGAAAATCAAGACTGACCCGAAACTGTTGTATAGCCACATCGGAAGAAAGACAACAGTCAAAGACCAGGTGATCAGATTGAGGACAGAAGGTGGAGAACTCACAAGAAATGATCAGGAGGTATGTGAGGAGCTAAACAGGAGATTTAAGTAAGTTTTTACAGTAGAGACAGGAAGGGCTGTGGGAAGACAGCACAGAAGGGGACATCAAGAGGGAATATACCAACAAGTGCTGGATGAATACGAACAACCGAGGAGGAGGTGCAGAAGCTGCTAAGCGACCTTGATACCTCAAAGGCGATGAGACCGGACAACATCTCCCCGTGGGTCCTAAGAGAAGGAGCAGAGATGTTGTGCGTGCCCCTAACCACAATCTTCAACACATCCTTGAAACTGGGCAACTACCTGAGAAATGGAAGACAGCAAATGTAGTCCCCATATTTAAGAAAGGAAACAGAAATGAGGCACTAAACTACAGACCTGTGTCTCTGACATGTATTGTGTGCAAAGTCATGGAGAAGATTATCAGGAGGAGAGTGGTGGGACACCTGGAACGGAACAAGATTATAAATGAAAACCAGCATGGGTTCATGGAAGGCAAATCCTCTGTCACAAACCTCCTGGAGTTTTATGACAAGGTAACAGAAGTAAGACACGAGAGAGACGGGTGGGTTGATTGCGTCTTCCTAGACTGCAGGAAGGCCTTTGACACAGTTCCCCACAAGAGATTAGTGCAGAAGCTGGAGGATCAGGTGCATATAACAGGGAGGGCACTGCAATGGATCAGGGAATACCTGACATGGAGGCAGCAACGAGTCATGGTACGTGAAGAGGTATCGCAGTGGGCGCCTGTGACGAGCGGGGTCCCACAGGGGTCAGTTCTAGGACCAGTGCTATTTTTGATATATGCGAACGACATGATGGAAGGAATAGACTCTGAAGTGTCCCTATTTGCAGATGATGTGAAGTTGATGAGAAAAATTAAATCGGATGACGATGAGGCAGGACTGCAAAGAGACCTGGACAGGCTGGACATGTGGTCCAGAAACTGGCTTCTCGAATTCAATCCTGCCAAATGCAAAGTCATGAAGATTGGGAAGGGGCAAAGAAGACCGCAGACAGAGTATAGGCTAGGTGGACAAAGACTACAGACCTCACTCAGGGAGAAAGACCTTGGGGTGACCATAACACCGACCACGTCACCGGAGGCACACATCAACCAAATAACTGCTGCAGCATACGGGCGCCTGGCAAACCTGAGAATAGCGTTCCGATACCTTAATAAGGAATCGTTCAAGACACTGTACACTGTGTATGTTAGGCCCATACTGGAGTATGCAGCACCAGTCTGGAACCCACACCTGGTCAAGCACGTCAAGAAGTTAGAGAAAGTACAAAGGTTTGCAACAAGGCTAGTCCCAGAGCTCAAGGGAATGTCGAACGAGGAAAGGTTAAGGGAAATCGGACTGACGACACTGGAGGACAGAAGGGTCAGGGGAGACATGATAACGACATACAAGATACTGCGGGGAATAGACAAGGTGGACAGAGATAGGATGTTCCAGAGAGGAGACACAGAAACAAGGGGTCACAACTGGAAGCTGAAGACTCAGACGAGTCACAGGGACGTTAGGAAGTATTTCTTCAGTCATAGAGTCGTCAGGAAGTGGAATAGCCTAGCAAGTGAAGTAGTGGAGGCAGGAACTATGCATAGTTTTAAGAAGAGGTATGACAAAGCTCAGGAAGCAGAGAGGGAGAGGACCTAGTAGCGATCAGTGAAGAGGCGGGGCCAGGAGTTGAGTCTCGACTCCTGCAACCACAATTAGGTGAGTACAATTAGGTGAGTACACACACACACACACACACACACAAAATGCTGTACACCCCAAAGTCTGTACAAGTTGAGCAAACTATGTACATTCCAAACAGAATATAGAGCAAACACCTTCATGTGCACATCAGTGTAGACATGCCACGGAGTATACTCCCCCCCCCACCAACCCCACCCCAGATCTCAGCCCCACACCCATATCCACCCCCACACATACATCACAGAACATTGGTGATACAGCTCACAGGAGAGGTAAAAAAAAAAAACGCATTATACTCCATAGGCAGATACGCTACACATGACTGTCATCCACCGACGACACTGCAAAACTCCAGGCGGACATCAACCAAATCTTTAGATGGGTCGCAGGAAACAATATGAAGTTCAATGAAGAGAAATTTCATTTACTCCGATATGGAAAACTTCAGGAGTATAAAACAAATTCCAACCACACAACAGAGAGAAAAACTAATGTCAAGGACCTGGGAGTGATAATGTAAGAGGAACTCACTTTCAAAGAAATATAATAGGATGGATAATGAGAACCTTCAAAACTAGGGACGCCAAGCCCATGATGATTCACTTTAAATCGCTTGTTCTCTCTAGGCTGGAATACTGCTGTACACTAACTCCCCTTTCAAGACAGGCGAGACTGCTGACCTGGAGAATGTACAGAGAACCTTCACGTCACACACAAGTACCATAAAGCACTTAAATTACTGGGAACGGTTGAAGTTCCTTGATTTGTATTCCCTGGAACGCAGGCGAGAGAAATACATGATAATATACACTTGGAAAATCCTAGAAGGATTAGTACCAAATATACACACGAAAATCACTCCCTACGAAAGTAAAAGACTCGGCAGGAGATGCAACATTCCTCCAATGAAAAGCAGAGACGCCATGAGTACAACATAATAAGTGTCAGGGGCCCAAGAATATTCAATTGCCTCCCTGGTTGTCTTCAAGGAGCTGGACGGCCACTTATTCACCACGACGCCTGGTCAAAGACCGGGCCGCGGGGGCGTTGATCCCGAAACCCTCCCCATGTACACTCCAGGTATGTACACACTGCACATGTACACACAATACACATGTACACACTACACATGTACACACTACACATGTACACACTACACATGTACACACTACATATGTACACACTTTACATATTCACACTGCACATGTGCACACATTACAAGTACACACACGCACTACATATGTGCACACATTACACGTGCACACACGCTACACATGTACACAATACACATGTACACACTGCACATGTACACACTACACATGTACACACTATACATGTGCACACGAGATATATACACACTACACATGTACACAATACACATGTACACACTGCACATGTACACACTACACATGTACACAATACACATGTACACACTGCACATGTACACACTACACATGTACACAATACACATGTACACACTGCACATGTACACACTGTACATATACACGCTACACATGTACACACTACAAATGTACACACTACACATGTACACATTACATATGTACACACTGTGCATGTGCACAGTATACATGTTGGTTTAGAAAGACACGTAAGCAAACACTAACATATTTATTAGAAAACGTTTCGGTCCTGGGACCTTGATCACTTCTAACATACAGAGGTAGAAAGACATTATATATACAGGCGGAGAGTGAGGTGTGAGTGACACATGGTGACCTGAAGAATGTCATGTTGGGATGAGGACGGGTAGACGATGAGATCATGTGACTCCTGTGTTGTTGGGTTGGTGCTGCTTATCATGTATGCCAATGTTTTTGAAATTTTGTAGTTTGCGGTGTTACGTTCTATAGTGTCGGTGACGGTGATTAGTGAGGCTTCTAGGCACCGTCGGCGTCTGAGGTCTGGTTCGGTGAGAACGAGTTGTGCCTCATTCCAGTTCATCAAATGCCCCGTGGAGTCTCTGTGGAGGACACAGGCGTACCTTACATCGTCTCTGTTAGAGGCATTTCGATGCTCATTCAGGCGGACTGCAAGATCTCTGCCTGAATGAGCATCGAAATGCCTCTAACAGAGACGATGTAAGGTACGCCTGTGTCCTCCACAGAGACTCCACGGGGCATTTGATGAACTGGAATGAGGCACAACTCATTCTCACCCAACCAGACCTCAGATGCCGACGGTGTCTAGAAGCCTCACTAATCACCGTCACCGACACTATAGAACGTAACACCGCAAACTACAAAATTTCAAAAACATTGGCATACATGATAAGCAGCACCAACCCAACAACACAGGAGTCACATGATCTCATCGTCTACCCGTCCTCATCCCAACATGACATTCTTCAGGTCACCATGTGTCACTCACACCTCACTCTCCGCCTGTATATAATGTCTTTCTCCCTCTGTATGTTAGAAGTGATCAAGGTCCCAGGACCGAAACGTTTTCTAATAAATGTCAGTGTTTGCTTACGTGTCTTTCTAAACCAATTTGTCGGTATTTATTACCAAAGTTTATACCACAGTATACATGTACAACACATGTACACACTATACATGTACACACTACACATGTACACACTGTACAGGCACACACTGTACATTTACACACTACTGTACCTGCAGTTGGTGTGTACAGTCGCAGGCAGCTCATCAACGTACCTGTAAAACACGAACATTATTGGTATAAACTCGTCCTCATCATAGGCAGAGGTTGTTTTGATAAGGACCTGCCTCGCATGGGCCAGTAGGCCTTCAACAGTGTTCCTCCATTCTTATGTTCTTATGACATTCCTCATGTCTTTCTACCTCTGTATGTTAGAAGTGATCAAGGTCCCAGGACCGAAACGTTTTCTAATAAATATGTTATAGTGTTTGCTTACGTGTCTTTCTAAACCAACGAACATTATTGTTTATCTTTACTAACAATTATAATAAAACACATAAATACATTAAAAATATATGGAAGATTAAATACTTCAAAGAGAAGAAACAAGGCAGAAGCTTATATTTGGGAGAGCTTCTTGCTCTGTGTAAAGCTTCATAAATTCAAGACTTAATTGAGCTCCGTGAAGAACTTCGTCACGAATTAACAAGGTTCTAGGAGGAATGTCGCAAAACATGACTTAACAAGGCTCTATGTAAAGTTTTGTTAAGTCATGCTATGGCGTGACAAAGCTCCAACACGGTGATTCTTTATTTCTTTTCATTACTATTGTTGGCAGCATGATACCTGCATCCACACCAAACCTTGAAGATGGAACACCACCATCATAGCTCTGCTGCTGTAACTACAAATACTGAAGATATGACACTACCAACACAACTCTGCTGCTGTAACTACAAATACTGAAGATATGACACTACCAACACAACTCTGCTGTTGTAACTACAAACACTGAAGACATGACACTGCCAACACAACTCTGCTGCTGTAACTACAAACACTGAAGATATGACACTGCCAACACAACTCTGCTGTTGTAACTACGAACACTGAAGATATGACACTGCCAACACAACTCTGCTGTTGTAACTACAAACACTGAAGATATGACACTGCCAACACAACTCTGCTGCTGTTACAAATACTGAAGACTGGACACTATCAAGACAACTCTGCTGCTGTAACAAATACTGAAGACTGGACACTATCAAGACAACTCTGCTGCTGTAACAAATACTGAAGACTGGACACTATCAAGACAACTCTGCTGCTGTTACAAATACTGAAGACATGACACTGCCAACACAACTCTGCTGCTGTAACTACAAACACTGAAGATATGACACTGCCAACACAACTCTGCTGTTGTAACTACTGATAATTAATCACAGGTGTTCTGCTCTGTTATATTTACAAAGCACTAGAACTGTTTTTATTCGTTTATGTCATGATCAACTTGCTACAGTCGTGATCAACTAATTCTCATTTTTACATTAATCATAAAAATTATCCCGTAATCAATATCCACAATTTGCTCTTTGTCATCGGCAGAAAGTGTCAGCAAACGAAAGAGAAAATTTCCCCACTATTTATGCAGAAAAAATATGCTAGGGAAAAAGTGGCAGTACTCTTAGATAAGGCCTCCTTTCCACTCTATTTACAAGCCATTCAAACCATCCTACCGCGTTAAGGTGACCCAGAGTCAGTTAGGGAGGTCGGAGAGGGAGTTGGCGACGTTAATCACAGTAAGTTAAACAGGTCACTAAAAACGCACATAAATTATTAGAAAAAACGAGTAAGTTGAGGTGCTTCAGCTCCCTGGGTGCCCTGGTGATGGACCAGGTGCTTCAGCTCCCTCTTGGCCCTGGTGATGGACCAAGGATTTCAGAGAAAAAATGGCAAGAGCTCCGTGGAACCTTGAAAACATGGAGAGAATAAGAGGCAAACAATTACAATAGATGTAAAATTCTTGGTTTGAAAGGAAAATACAGAGAAAAGAGGGAAAAATGTCCTCATGGGAAAATATCACTGGCAGGATCCCACAAGGATCAATGCTGGTTCCGAAGTTTTTTCATTTATGACAACAGTTGCTCCAAAGAAATAAATAACTAAGTAAACATGCTTAACCAGGATGTGTAAATGCTACGTAAAATTATTTTTTTTTTTTTTTTATTATCACACCGGCCGACTCCCACCAAGGCAGGGTGGCCCGAAAAAGAAAAACTTTCACCATCATTCACTCCATCACTGTCTTGCCAGAAGGGTGCTTTACACTACAGTTTTTAAACTGCAACATTAACACCCCTCCTTCAGAGTGCAGGCACTGTACTTCCCATCTCCAGGACTCAAGTCCGGCCTGCCGGTTTCCCTGAATCCCTTCATAAATGTTACTTTGCTCACACTCCAACAGCACGTCAAGTATTAAAAACCATTTGTCTCCATTCACTCCTATCAAACACGCTCACGCATGCCTGCTGGAAGTCCAAGCCCCTCGCACACAAAACCTCCTTTACCCCCTCCCTCCAACCCTTCCTAGGCCGACCCCTACCCCGCCTTCCTTCCACTACAGACTGATACACTCTTGAAGTCATTCTGTTTCGCTCCATTCTCTCTACATGTCCGAACCACCTCAACAACCCTTCCTCAGCCCTCTGGACAACAGTTTTGGTAATCCCGCACCTCCTCCTAACTTCCAAACTACGAATTCTCTGCATTATATTCACACCACACATTGCCCTCAGACATGACATCTCCACTGCCTCCAGCCTTCTCCTCGCTGCAACATTCATCACCCACGCTTCACACCCATATAAGAGCGTTGGTAAAACTATACTCTCATACATTCCCCTCTTTGCCTCCAAGGACAAAGTTCTTTGTCTCCACAGACTCCTAAGTGCACCACTCACTCTTTTTCCCTCATCAATTCTATGATTCACCTCATCTTTCATAGACCCATCCGCTGACACGTCCACTCCCAAATATCTGAATACGTTCACCTCCTCCATACTCTCTCCCTCCAATCTGATATTCAATCTTTCATCACCTAATCTTTTTGTTATCCTCATAACCTTACTCTTTCCTGTATTCACCTTTAATTTTCTTCTTTTGCACACCCTACCAAATTCATCCACCAATCTCTGCAACTTCTCTTCAGAATCTCCCAAGAGCACAGTGTCATCAGCAAAGAGCAGCTGTGACAACTCCCACTTTGTGTGTGATTCTTTATCTTTTAACTCCACGCCTCTTGCCAAGACCCTCGCATTTACTTCTCTTACAACCCCATCTATAAATATATTAAACAACCACGGTGACATCACACATCCTTGTCTAAGGCCTACTTTTACTGGGAAAAAATTTCCCTCTTTCCTACATACTCTAACTTGAGCCTCACTATCCTCGTAAAAACTCTTCACTGCTTTCAGTAACCTACCTCCTACACCATACACTTGCAACATCTGCCACATTGCCCCCCTATCCACCCTGTCATACGCCTTTTCCAAATCCATAAATGCCACAAAGACCTCTTTAGCCTTATCTAAATACTGTTCACTTATATGTTTCACTGTAAACACCTGGTCCACACACCCCCTACCTTTCCTAAAGCCTCCTTGTTCATCTGCTATCCTATTCTCCGTCTTACTCTTAATTCTTTCAATTATAACTCTACCATACACTTTACCAGGTACACTCAACAGACTTATCCCCCTATAATTTTTGCACTCTCTTTTATCCCCTTTGCCTTTATACAAAGGAACTATGCATGCTCTCTGCCAATCCCTAGGTACCTTACCCTCTTCCATACATTTATTAAATAATTGCACCAACCACTCCAAAACTATATCCCCACCTGCTTTTAACATTTCTATCTTTATCCCATCAATCCCGGCTGCCTTACCCCCTTTCATTTTACCTACTGCCTCACGAACTTCCCCCACACTCACAACTGGCTCTTCCTCACTCCTACAAGATGTTATTCCTCCTTGCCCTATACACGAAATCACAGCTTCCCTATCTTCATCAACATTTAACAATTCCTCAAAATATTCCTTCCATCTTCCCAATACCTCTAACTCTCCATTTAATAACTCTCCTCTCCTATTTTTAACTGACAAATCCATTTGTTCTCTAGGCTTTCTTAACTTGTTAATCTCACTCCAAAACTTTTTCTTATTTTCAACAAAATTTGTTGATAACATCTCACCCACTCTCTCATTTGCTCTCTTTTTACATTGCTTCACCACTCTCTTAACTTCTCTCTTTTTCTCCATATACTCTTCCCTCCTTGCATCACTTCTACTTTGTAAAAACTTCTCATATGCTAACTTTTTCTCCCTTACTACTCTCTTTACATCATCATTCCACCAATCGCTCCTCTTCCCTCCTGCACCCACTTTCCTGTAACCACAAACTTCTGCTGAACACTCTAACACTACATTTTTAAACCTACCCCATACCTCTTCGACCCCATTGCCTATGCTCTCATTAGCCCATCTATCCTCCAATAGCTGTTTATATCTTACCCTAACTGCCTCCTCTTTTAGTTTATAAACCTTCACCTCTCTCTTCCCTGATGCTTCTATTCTCCTTGTATCCCATCTACCTTTTACTCTCAGTGTAGCTACAACTAGAAAGTGATCTGATATATCTGTGGCCCCTCTATAAACATGTACATCCTGAAGTCTACTCAACAGTCTTTTATCTACCAATACATAATCCAACAAACTACTGTCATTTCGCCCTACATCATATCGTGTATACTTATTTATCCTCTTTTTCTTAAAATATGTATTACCTATAACTAAACCCCTTTCTATACAAAGTTCAATCAAAGGGCTCCCATTATCATTTACACCTGGCACCCCAAACTTACCTACCACACCCTCTCTAAAAGTTTCTCCTACTTTAGCATTCAAGTCCCCTACCACAATTACTCTCTCACTTGGTTCAAAGGCTCCTATACATTCACTTAACATCTCCCAAAATCTCTCTCTCTCCTCTGCATTCCTCTCTTCTCCAGGTGCATACACGCTTATTATGACCCACTTCTCGCATCCAACCTTTACTTTAATCCACATAATTCTTGAATTTACACATTCATATTCTCTTTTCTCCTTCCATAACTGATCATTTAACATTACTGCTACCCCTTCCTTTGCTCTAACTCTCTCAGATACTCCAGATTTAATCCCATTTATTTCCCCCCACTGAAACTCTCCTACCCCCTTCAGCTTTGTTTCGCTTAGGGCCAGGACATCCAACTTCTTTTCATTCATAACATCAGCAATCATCTGTTTCTTGTCATCCGCACTACATCCACGCACATTTAAGCAACCCAGTTTTATAAAGTTTTTCTTCTTCTCTTTTTTAGTAATTGTATACAGGAGAAGGGGTTACTAGCCCATTGCTCCCGGCATTTTAGTCGCCTCATACGACACGCATGGCTTACGGAGGAAAGATTCTTTTCCACTTCCCCATGGACAATAGAAGAAATAAAAGAGAACAAGAGCTATTTAGAAAAAGGAGAAAAACCTAGATGTATGTATATATATATATGCATGTGCGTGTCTGTGAAGTGTGACCAAAGTGTAAGTAGGAGTAGCAAGATATCCCTGTTATCTTAGCGTGTTTATGAGACAGAAAAAGAAACCAGCAATCCTACCATCATGCAAAACAGTTACAGGTTTTTGTTTCACAGTCATCTGGCAGGACGGTAGTACTTCCCTGGGTGGTTGCTGTCTACCAACCTACTACCAAAATAAATAATAATAATAATACTATCTTTATTTACTACAAGTACATGTACAAGGTATACAACCCATAGCTGACATCAGTGACATACTACTATATAGAAAGCCCCTTATTATGCAGAGCATTTCGGGCAAATTAGCTCCTTGTCCCAGGATGCGACCTACACCAGTCGATTAACTCCCAGGTACCCATTTTACTGACGGGTTAACATAGACAACAGGTGTAAAGAAACACGCCCAATGTTTCTACCCTCACTAGGAATCGAAGGCAAATTCTCGCAGTGTGAAAAGAGAGCTTCAGCAATCAGGCCAAGAGGCACCGTTAACTGACTGCTAATTCCAGCGACAGGATGTTACTAAACTGAGCAAAATTTATAAACATTTGAATGCTGGAATTTAACATAGATAAGTGTACTATAACGTGAACATAGAATGTGTGATAAAGTAATGACAATATCGTGGAAAATTCAAGTTCTGGATTTCGTGTTATCATTTGTGAGAACATCTGACTGACTTCATCCCTTAACACTGATAGTTTTCAACACTGATAGCTTTCAACACTGATAGCTTTCAACACTGATAGCCTGTTAATACAACTTTCATGTGCTTGTGTATTTACTGATACAGGTCTCGATAAGATAACATAATACCAATCTCATCTTGGCTACAAAACTGGTGCCTCTGAGTAGACAAAAGTTGCAGAGAGAAGACTGTGTACTGTTCATCACGGCTGTAGTAACCGCAAACTCCTGCGCCACTCTGGCCGACTTAAACCACACCCTAACATACTGCATTGTTAGAATGTTTGGCTTACAATACATGGGATTTGGATTAGATTCCCAGGCAGGTGGGAGCGAAACATATGCACAACTTTCGTAATGCCTGTGGCCCCTGTTTACCTAGCAGTAAATAGGTACCTGGGTGTAAGTCGACTGTTGTGGGTCGCATTCTAAGCAAAGGGGACAGTGTACCTACTTTAGAGAGGGCTGGGCTTTGAAAAAAGCTAAGGTACGATAACATCTCTTTATCTACGAATTGATTTGGGATATATATATATATATATATATATATATATATATATATATATATATATATATATATATATATATATATATATATATATATATATATATATATATATATATATATATATATATATATATATATATATATATATATATATATATATATATATATCGTGCCGAATATGTATAACAAGAACAATTTATTTTAGCCTAACCCAACTAAATATATTTTAGATTTGTTTACAATAATTTAATACTAAACAAACACAGTGAAATATATTTTTTTCGTTAGGTTCAGAATGATTTTGGCGAAATTATTACATATATATATATATTTATTTATTTATTTATTGGCTTAAATGACAACACTCTCCTTGCCGAATAAGGCAAATGAAAATTTGTCTGTGCAATAATTTCGCGAAAATCATTCTGAACCAAACGAAAAAAAATATATTTCATTGTGTTTATTTATTGTTAAATTATTGTTAACTTATCTAAAATATATTTAGTTGGATTTGGCTAAACTAAATTGCGCTCGTTAAAATAAGGTTAGGTAAGTTTTGTAAGGTTCTTTTGGTACAAAATTATTAATTTTTACATCAACACAAATGAAAAAAAATATATATTTAAATATATAAGAGAAAATTTTAGAAAGTGTTTAATTTTAAATGAGTTCTTGCAAATTTACCAGTTTTACCTATTCGGTACACATATATATATAGGACAGAGTAAGATGATGAGAATAACAAAAAAAAAAAAAAAATAGGTGGCGAAAGATTGGATATCAGATTAGAGGGAGAGAGTATGGAGGAGGTGAATGTATTCAGATATTTAGGAGTGGACGTGTCAGCAGATGGGTCTATGAAATATGAGGTGAATCATAGAATTGATGAGGGGAAAAAGGTGAGTGGCGCACTGAGGAGTCTGTGGAGACAAAGAACTTTGTCCATGAGGGGAATGTATGGGAGTATAGTTATATCAACACTCTTGTATGGGTGTGAAGCATGGGTGATGAATGTTGCAACGAGGAGAAGGCTGGAGGCAGTGCAGATGTTCGGACATGTAGAGAGGAAGAAACAAAATAGAATGACTTCGAGAGTGTATTAGTCAGTAGTGGAGGGAAGGCGGGGTAGGGGTCGGCCTAGGAAAGATTGGAGGGAGGAAGTAAAAGAGGTTTTGTGTGCGAGGGGCTTGGACTTCCACCAAGCATGCGTGAGCGTGTTATGAGCGAATGGAGACAAGTGGTTTTTAGGCCTTGACGTGCTGTTGGAGCGTGAGCAAGGTAACATTTATGAAGGGATTCAGGGAAACCGGCAGGCCGGACTTGAGTCCTGGAGATGGACAGTACAGTGTCTGCACTCTGAAGGAGGGGTGTTAATGTTGCAGTTTTATAACTGTAGTGTAAGCGTGCCTCTGGCAAGACAGTGATGAAGTGAATGATGATGGAAGTTTTTCTTTTTCGGGCCACCCTGCCTTGGTGGGAGAAGGCCGATGTGTTAATAAAAAAAAATAATATATAGTACGTACATACATACATACACATTGATTGAGATCCCACTGAGGATGGAATTCGCACCCATGCCATGACCTGGCCTTTAGCAAGCATCTGAGTACTAGTGTGACTAGTACTCAAGTCGAACCAAAACGTCGTCGTAAAGTTTCCATCACCGTTTGTTTCTTCTATGTGCGAGGTATTTGTGTACTGGAAGGTGAAGAGTTTTAGTCTATTATTTGTAAGATAAACTCGCTGTTATTCGATCCTTAGCATGTAAGCAAAACACGGTGTTGTGTGTACTTGTTAGAGAGGCGGTGGAGCATCCTAGCAGCATCCCTTCTCATCATCTGGCCACAAACAAAAGTCAGGAGATATCTTGGTGACAACATCAGTACTTGTGGCTTAATTAATGCAGTAGTTGCTCGACACCAACACTAGCGGATCCTCCTCACCAGGGTATTGTAGACAAACAATTTACAACAATTCTCAACAACTTTCATTTATGCTTAAAGTTATAATAAAAACTCGGCGGACTAGTTAGTGAATGACTGTGACGCCGCCGCCGCAGCAGCAGCAGCAGCAGCAGCAACGTTGGAAAGCATTCCAAATCCCCTTGCCCAGTCCGGACACTGATGTCCCAATAAAGAAAATGAAGCGTATGACAAGTACACCCGTTAATACTGTTAATGGTGTGTGTGTGTGTTAGTTACCATTTTGTCCTAGGCACATGTCGATTAGACACTAGGCCTGTTGTATATATGTTTGTGTGTGTGTGTGTGTGTGTGTGTGTGTGTGTGTGTGTGTGTGTTCACAGTAATCATAGCTGTTATTTAGTACAATTCAGATCACAGCAGTGACGTACCGAGTCACAACTTTTTAACAGAGGCAAATACCAGGGCTGAGTCTGGACGGTCAGTATACGAGGTAGTCAAACCACAGCCAAGAGCTTGGCCGCGACGCAAAACTAGTTGGTCAAACTGGATGAGCTTGCTTATAATTAGGCTGAAAATCTCTAAGAATGTCTCGCGCAGCGGGTGAGTGAGCTGAGGCAGCGGGTGAGTGAGCTGAGACAGCGGGTGAGTAAGGTGAGGCAGCTGTTGGGATGGTGGCATTTTTGTCCGCCAGGAGAAATTACGAGAATCTCTCCTGGTGCCGCGAGAGGCACCAGGGAGGATTGTGACCCAGACTTCCTCTGTTTTTTTTTTTTTTTTTATTCGCCGGTATTCTCCCGGCCCGGGTCTTTTCCAAGTAATGGTGACCCGGCCTTGGCTCCCTATCTCGGGAGTGTCTCGAGACTTAAGTCTCCCATGGGAGGAGGTACAAATACCCCCTCATCTTTGGGACCAACTGTCCCCAAGCCTAGCCACATTCCCCGCCCTCACGGGGCTCGTAGGAAGAAGCTAGGCATCTGGTCTGCCATCTGCCCCGCCCCAAAGGGGTCCGTGGGGATGGCAGTCTTATGAGCTGCAGATGGTCGCAAGCTCAGGCTCTCTCCGCTGGTGTTGATGTCGTCAAGAAGTACACTGAAGGAGATTCAACTTACCCCAACAATTTATTGAGTTATTCTAGATTAAATCTACATAACGTTTATTTAATATCTCTTACATACATGCATACTTACCTATTTAAACCATAAATACTAGTAAATCTTATTTAGAGAAAAGTTGAACCAAATACTTGGTTGCAAGTTCTTGAAGAGTAGATGGGAGTAAATGGGAAAGGCAGATTAGGCAGTAAATAGGCAACACAGAGAAACAAAGGAAAACCGTAATATTAGGCTAACTTCTGAAAAGGAAGTTTCTGTCTAGATTCAAGAATATCGTGTATAATCTAGATGTTTGAGGAGAGGATTATTAAATCCGAAGGCTTTCTCCTCACCCTCAGCTCCTTCCGCTCTCTGCTAGCATACAAGCAGGAGGAAAGTATGTCAAACCATGCCATAGGTGTCCCGTAGCTCGATTTCTAGCGGACTCAACTCACACACTGAGATCCAGGGGTCGATCCCCGGTACGGCTGGAAACATTTGGACGTGTTTCCTTAAGACATCTGCTGTCCATGTTTACCTGGGCGTTAGTCGACTGGTGTGGGTCGCATCCTGGGACAAAAGTGACTTAATTTGCCCGAAATACTCTGCCTAACAAGGGGCCTTCTATATAGTAGTATGTAATTGATGTCAGCTAGGACTGTATACCTTGTACATATACTTGTAGAAATGAAGATTATTATTGTTATTATTATTATTATCATCATCGTCATCATCATCATTATATTGTACTGGAAAAGCCGCATCGAGTTTCCAGGAGAGTTAGAAGCGGAAGATGGAGAACATGGACTAAAAAACACCCCTGTTTTTTTTGTTAGTACCACAAGTGCTGGTTCACACCACTGTTACCCACAGAGCTGTGTGTACCAGTGGTTTCAATTCTATTTTCAACTAGATCTACTTGTGGATAGCGTAGTGCAGGTTGACGACCATCACTACTAGGACCACCACACTACCTCTCCTTTTACATCTAATAATATCATTATCATGATCACCTTGAGTGGCTCATTGTTAGCTGCTTTTCCTAATGTATATGATGGACAGGCGTCAGGAATTCGGTGATTTCACTTGGCTCCATGTAAACGAAAAAGGCAGAGAATGTTCGTTTGTTTCGTGACTGTAGTCAATTTGTTAGGTCTTCAGTTCTCTCTCTCTCTCTCTCTCTCTCTGTATGTGGCATTATATACCGGGGAAATTCTTTTCAGTTTCTGTTTCGTCACCTGCCGTCTTTCCGCTTTATTCTTAGGAATTTCCTGTCTGTTCTTCTGATTATCTATCTTCTGTTCTTTTTATTTTTTCTTTCCTTGGTGGAGGCGACTTTTGTCTCCTCCGTTGAAGAAAGAACAGTCATTCTTCGGTCCATGGCTTCATGTTCGCCTGGTAAGAGAGAGAGATGGATGGATGGATGGCAACGGGCTTATTTTCTCTGGATGTCTAGACGAGCTTCGTCTTAGGAAGAATACTGAGCGGACAGCAGTGATCCGGGTCGATGTCTGCGGTGCTTCATGGAAGCGGTTGAACAATTTCACTGAGCTCATCTGTGGTCTGCCGGTGAAGGGCCGGTGCCAGAGAGGCGTCTAAATGAGTTTACTTTCTCCGCCTCCTGGTCAACCTTCTCCACCTCGTCAACCGGCCTGTCTGTGACACTGGTGCACCCTTGACACTCCTGCTACCTTGACAGCAGCTCATCACCTTGTGGAGAACGTGAACAACTGACCCTCATTTACCTAGGTTATTCACACATGTATGATAATCGTACTTACGTGTACTGTTATGCAATAAGATAACAGTAAACAGGTGATATTACAATATGCATAACAACCACTGTGAAAAAATAGTGAACTTCCAAGCACTTTCGTGATTTATCACATTATCAGTGAACTGTGAAAATAACAGAACAGGAGAAGGTATAAACCTTTGTAATAGATACTGACAAGTTGTTTAGAAAAACACATAAGTAAACACTAGGACATATTTATTAGAAAACGTGAAGTGATCAAGGTCCCAGAACCGAAACGTTGTTTTAATAAATATGTCCTAGTGTTTGCTTACGTGTTTTTCCATCCCAAGGTCGAGATTTCATCTCACGTTTTCCTCTATGATGATGCGGGTGAGATGGTCAAGGACCTGTCAAACGTAGCTTATATTCTTCACAAGTTTTAACATTTAAACTTGTCCAGCCTATCTTAAATCCTCCCCAAATTTTATAAATTATAAATGAATCTAACTTGTATATTCCTAAACCAATATTCATATTAAATTCAAAACAACATTTTATACTTATATTTCCTTACAAACTTCTCCACAAACGTGTACTTGTTTCTCTGCTTCAAGATTACTTTATATTACTTTAGTTTAACTTTGCTTAGTAACTTTATTTTCCTTTATAATTAGGTTTAGAATTTACAATTTATTCGTAACTTTTATCTGACCTTTGTCTCATTTTCTTTATTTTCCCGTTGTAAGTACAGTGGACCCCCGGTTTACGATATTATTTCATTCCAGAAGTATGTTCAGGTGCAAGTACTGAACGAATTTGTTCCCATAAGGTATATTGTGAATTAGATTAGTCAATTTCACACCCCCAAACATACACGTACAAACGCATTTACATAAATACACTTACATAATTGGTCGCATTGAAAGCTGATCGTAAAGCGGAGGTTATATTTTCTAGAGGGGGAACTCAAATAGGTCTCGCTGCTTTGACTCCCCAGGACAGTGTCTAGATGACTCCTCTGTAAAGTACTTCCTCATCTGTGTGTGTATTAAAATGACTGTATTGTCTTCGCACTTTCATTTTCATTCCTCTAGGAGTTTGTTGTACTTGTTCAGTGGCAGGAATCACCGAGGAATCCTTGTCTCTACCTGTGTTTGTGTTTTGCTTTCTACGACAGTTCCCAGGGCAACACACAAGACAAAGACACTCAAAACAGTGTAGGAGTTTATTACAAGGACTTGTTTCGCTTAGTACTTTACCTTTGAAATACCTCTGACGAGTTTCGAGAGTCTTACTACTCTCGGAGCCCGGCCATGGGCCAGGCTCGTCTGGTGCTTGCCTGGTCAACCAGGCTGTTGCTGCTGGAGGCCCTCTGCCCACGTATTCATCACAGCCTGGTTGATCTGGCACCTGGTGAAGATACTTGTCCAGTTTTCTCTTAAAGAGTTCTACACTTGTTCCAGTGGTGTTTCTGATATCTTCTGGTAAGATGTTGAATATTCTGGAACCACGAATGTTAAGAGTGTTTCTTTATGTGTCCACTGCACTCGTGCTCCTCACTTGGTTTATTTTGCACTTCCTCCCATATCTTTCACTCCAGTATATTGTTATGACAGTGTGAATATTTGGGACCAGGCCCTCGAGTATTTTCCAGGTATATATTATCATATATCTCTCTCTCCTCCGCTCCAGTGAGTACGTGTTCCAGACTTTAAGGCGTTTCCAGTAATTTAAATGCTTTGCTGGTTCTATGTGGGCCGTAAACGATCTCTGTATTTGTTCCAGCTCTGATATTTCTCCTGCCTTGAACGGGGCCGTTTTATGTGTTCCTTTCGTTCTATTTAGTGATCCTCATGAGTTATGTATACAGTGTTCCTTTTGAGTTCTTCATTCTTACCATGCCTAAGCAACTAGAACTTATCACTATTAAATGTTATGTTGGTCTCTACTGCCCACTGGAAAACCATGTTTATATCTTCCTGTAATTTTTCAGTGTCTTCTACTGTAGTGACTTTCATGGTTATTTTAGTGTCATCTGCAAATGATGATAAAAAACTGTAACTGTAACTGCTATGAGGATGAGAAACAGCAGAGGTGCCAATACAGTGTCTTGGGGACTGAGCTTTTTACCTTGCTGATGCTGGATTTTGCTGTTTACTACTACTTTCTGTGTTCTGTGTGTTAGGAAGCCGAGAATCCATCTGCCTACCTTCCCCGTAATACCGATGGCCCTCATTTTGTGCGTTATCATTCCATGATCTCATGTGTCAAACGCTTTTGTAAAATCTGTGTATATTACATCGGCGTTTTGGTGTTTCACTGGAACACCGCTGGAATACAACAAGGAACACCAGTGGAGCACCACTGGAATACAACAAGCAACACTACTGGAATATAAGGAACATCACTGGAACACCACTGAAATGCAACAAGGAACACCATTGGAATATAACAAGGAACACCACTGGAATACAATAAGCAACACCACTGGAACACCATTGAAATGGTCTTGAGACCCTGGGTCCACCACAAGTCTTGGGACCCCGGGTCCACTAGGTGTCTGAAGTCATTGTCAAGGTGCGGTCTTTTTTTGTGAGCTACGGGTCACCTGTGTGGAGGTAACGGTGCGGCAGCCAGCTCCAGCCTGCTGTGACTGCTGCTGCTGCTGCTGCTGCTGCTGCTGCTGCTGCTGCTGCTGTTACTGCTGTTGCTGTTGATGCTGGTGATGGTACTGTTGCTGCTACTGATGTTGCTGCTGCTGCTGTTGATGTTACTGGTGTTGTTTTTTGCTGATGATTCTACTAGTGCTGTTGCTTCTGCTGCTGTTGGTGAGGATTGAGTGGTGGGGCTGTTGCTGTTGCTGATGCTGTTGAGTCCTGTTATGGTGGATGCTGGTTATAGAACTGCTACTGATGCTGTTCTTGCTGCTGTCAATGCTGCTGCTGTGGCTGTTATTGCTGCTGTCCCTGCTGGTGCTTCACCACACAGTGTTCTTACCACGCCCCTGCTGGTACATCTAGCAGTCATGTCTGGTCCGCACCTGCTAGCAAACTTTTGGTTTGTAATTACATTCTCTCTCTTCCCACTTATGGTAGAGGGTGGCGAGGCAGCTCTAATCCTCCACATGTCGCGTTCCTCCAAGCTCCCGGACCAGTCTTGTTGCGGTTTGTTAAGCTTTGTTGAGGTGGTTTGTATTTAGAGAGAATGGATCAAAGTAGAATGACTTGGAGAGCGTATAAATCTGTAAGGGAAGGAAGGCGGGGTAGGGGTTGTCCTCGAAAAGTTTGGAGGGACGGGGCAAAGGAGGTTTTGTGGGCGAGGGGCTTGGACTTCCAGCAAGCGTGTGTGAGCGTGTTAGATAGAAGTGAATGGAGAGGAATAGTTTTTGGGACCTGACGAGCTGTTAGAGTGTGGGTAATATTTAGTGAAGTGATTTAGAGAATCCGGTTATTTTTATATAGCCGGACTTGAGTCCTGGAAATAGGAAGTACAATGCCTGCACTCTAAAGGAGGGGTTTGGGATATTAGCAGTTTGGAGGGATATGTTGTGTATTTTTATACGTATATACTTCTAAACTGTTGTGTTCTGAGCACCTCTGCAAAAACAGTGATTATGTGTGAGTGAGGTGAAAGTGTTGAATGATGAAGAAAGTATTTTCTTTTTGGGGATTTTCTTTGTTGTTGGCGCACCCTGCCTCGGTGGGAGACGGCCTCTTGTTAAATATATATAGGGAGGTACCACCTCTCTCTCTCTCTCTCTCTCTCTCTCTCTATATATATATATATATATATATATATATATATATATATATATATATATATATATATATATATATATATATATATATATATATATATATATATATATATATATATATATATATATAATATAATATAAGAGAGTTTACAGAGAGTTTTACATTGGAAAAATTGATGGTAATTTTTCTTGCAAATACTAGCAAATACGCACTCCGGGGCCAGGAGCTATGAATCGACCCCGGCAACCAGAATTAGGTGAGTACAAGCGACCGAACATGTATGTGTATATTCACTACTCTGGGTTACCTTCTAATTCCTTTATTACTCTTTGTAATATTGTAGCTCTATGTGAACCTTGTGTGTAGTAGTTGTAGGTGACGTAGCCTTGTGTGTAGTAGGTGACGTAGCCTTGTGTGTAGTAGGTGACGTAGCCTTGTGTGTAGTAGGTGACGTAGCCTTGTGTGTAGTAGGTGACGTAGCCTTGTGTGTAGTAGGTGACGTAGCCTTGTGTGTAGTAGGTGACGTAGCCTTGTGTGTAGTAAGTGACGTAGCCTTGTGTGTAGTAAGTGACGTAGCCTTGTGTGTAGTAGTTGTAGGTGACGTAGCCCTGTGTGTAGTAGGTGACGTAGCCTTGTGTGTAGTAGGTGACGTAGCCTTGTGTGTAGTAAGTGACGTAGCCTTGTGTGTAGTAAGTGACGTAGCCTTGTGTGTAGTAGTTGTAGGTGACGTAGCCCTGTGTGTAGTAGGTGACGTAGCCTTGTGTGTAGTAGGTGACGTAGCCTTGTGTGTAGTAGTAGTAGTAGTAGGTGACGTAGCCTTGTGTGTAGTAGTTGTAGGTGACGTAGCCTTGTGTGTAGTAGTTGTAGGTGACGTAGCCCTGTGTGTAGTAGGTGACGTAGCCTTGTGTGTAGTAGGTGACGTAGCCTTGTGTGTAGTAGTAGTAGTAGTAGGTGACGTAGCCTTGTGTGTAGTAGTAGTAGTAGTAGGTGACGTAGCCTTGTGTGTAGTAGTAGTAGTAGTAGTAGGTGACGTAGCCTTGTGTGTAGTAGTTGTAGGTGACATAGCCTTGTGTGTAGTAGTTGTAGGTGACATAGCCTTGTGTGTAGTAGTAGTAGTAGTAGTAGTAGGTGACGTAGCCTTGTGTGTAGTAGTTGTTGGTGACGTAGCCTTGTGTGTAGTAGGTGACGTAGCCTTGTGTATAGTAGTTGTAGGTGACGTAGCCTTGTGTGTAGTAGTTGTAGGTGACGTAGCCTTGTGTGTAGTAGTTGTAGGTGACGTAGCCTTGTGTGTAGTAGGTGATGTGGCCTTGTGTGTAGTAGTTGTAGGTAACGTAGCCTTGTGTGTAGTAGGTGACGTAGCCCTGTGTGTAGTAGTTGTAGGCGACGTTGCCTTGTGTGTAGTAGTTGTAGGTGACGTAGCCTTGTGTGTAGTAGTTGTAGGTGACGTAGCCTTGTGTGTAGTAGTTGTAGGCGACGTAGCCTTGTGTGTAGTAGTTGTAGGTGACGTAGCCTTGTGTGTAGTAGATGTAGGCGACGTAGCCTTGTGTGTAGTAGTTGTAGGCGACGTAGCCTTGTGTGTAGTAGTTGTAGGTGACATAGCCTTGTGTGTAGTAGTTGTAGGTGACGTAGCCTTGTGTGTAGTAGTTGTAGGTGACGTAGCCTTGTGTGTAGTAGTTGTAGGTGACGTAGCCTTGTGTGTGTAGTAGTAGGTGACGTAGCCTTGTGTGTAGTAGTTGTAGGTGACGTAGCCTTGTGCGTAGTAGTTGTAGGTGACGTAGCCTTGTGTGTAGTAGGTGACGTAGCCTTGTGTGTAGTAGTTGTAGGCGACGTAGCATTGTGTGTAGTAGTTGTAGGTGACGTAGCCCTGTGTGTAGTAGTTTTAGGTGACGTAGCCTTGTGTGTAGTAGTTGTAGGTGACGTAGCCTTGTGTGTAGTAGATGTAGGCGACGTAGCCTTGTGTGTAGTAGTTGTAGGCGACGTAGCCTTGTGTGTAGTAGTTGTAGGTGACGTAGCCTTGTGCGTAGTAGTTGTAGGCGACGTAGCCTTGTGTGTAGTAGTTGTAGGTGACGTAGCCTTGTGTGTAGTAGCTGTAGGTGACGTAGCCTTGTGTGTAGTAGTTGTAGGTGACGTAGCCTTGTGTGTAGTAGTTGTAGGCGACGTAGCCTTGTGTGTAGTAGTTGTAGGCGACGTAGCCTTGTGTGTAGTAGTTGTAGGTGACGTAGCCTTGTGTGTAGTAGTTGTAGGTGACGTAGTCTTGTGTGTGTAGTAGTAGGTGACGTAGCCTTGTGCGTAGTAGTTGTAGGTGACGTAGCCTTGTGTGTAGTAGCTGTAGGTGACGTAGCCTTGTGTGTAGTAGTTGTAGGTGACGTAGCCTTGTGTGTGTAGTAGTAGGTGACGTAGCCTTGAGTGTAGTAGTTGTAGGTGACGTAGCCTTGTGTGTGTAGTAGTAGGTGACGTAGCCTTGTGTGTGTAGTAGTAAGTGACGTAGCCTTGTGTGTAGTAGTTGTAGGTGACGTAGCCTTGTGTGTAGTAGCTGTAGGCGACGTAGCCTTGTGTGTAGTAGTTGTAGGTGACGTAGCCTTGTGTGTAGTAGTTGTAGGTGACGTAGCCTTGTGTGTAGTAGTTGTAGGTGACGTAGCCTTGTGCGTAGTAGTTGTAGGTAACGTAACCTTGTGTGTAGTAGTTGTAGGTGACGTAGCCTTGTGTGTAGTAGTAGTAATAGGTAACGTAGCCTTGTGTGTAGTAGTTGAAGGTGACGTAGCCTTGTGTGTAGTAGTAGTAGTATGTGACGTAGCCTTGTGTGTGTAGTTGGTGACGTAGCCTTGGTGTATAGTTGGTGACGTAGCCTTGTGTGTGTAGTTGGTGACGTACCCTTGTGTGTATAGTTGGTGACGTAGCCTTGTGTGTGTAGTTGGTGACGTAGCCTTGTGTGTATAGTTGGTGACGTAGCCTTGTGTGTGTATTAGTAGGTGACGTAGCCTTGTGTGCATAGTTGGTGACGTAGCCTTGTGTGTGTAGTTGGTGACGTAGCCTTGTGTGTGTAGTAGTAGGTGACGTAGCCTTGTGTGTATAGTTGGTGACGTAGCCTTGTGTGTGTAGTAGTAGGTGACGTAGCCTTGTGTGTAGTAGTTGTAGGTGACGTAGCCTTGTGTGTGTAGTAGTAGGTGACGTAGCCTTGTGTGTGTAGTAGTAGGTGACGTAGCCTTGTGTGTAGTAGTTGTAGGTGACGTAGCCTTGTGTGTGTAGTAGTAGGTGACGTAGCCTTGTGTGTAGTAAGTGACGTAGCCTTGTGTGTAGTAGTTGTAGGTGACGTAGCCTTGTGTGTAGTAGTTGTAGGTGACGTAGCCTTGTGTGTAGTAGTTGTAGGCGACGTAGCCTTGTGTGTAGTAGTTGTAGGCGACGTAGCCTTGTGTGTAGTAGTTGTAGGTGACGTAGCCTTGTGTGTAGTAGTTGTAGGTGACGTAGCCTTGTGTGTGTAGTAGATGTAGGCGACGTAGCCTTGTGTGTAGTAGTTGTAGGCGACGTAGCCTTGTGTGTAGTAGTTGTAGGTGACGTAGCCTTGTGCGTAGTAGTTGTAGGCGACGTAGCCTTGTGTGTAGTAGTTGTAGGTGACGTAGCCTTGTGCGTAGTAGTTGTAGGCGACGTAGCCTTGTGTGTAGTAGTTGTAGGTGACGTAGCCTTGTGTGTAGTAGTTGTAGGTGACGTAGCCTTGTATGTAGTAGTTGTAGGTGACGTAGCCTTGTGTGTAGTAGTTGTAGGCGACGTAGCCTTGTGTGTAGTAGTTGTAGGTGACGTAGCCTTGTGTGTGTAGTAGTAGGTGACGTAGCCTTGTATGTAGTAGTTGTAGGTGACGTAGCCTTGTGCGTAGTAGTTGTAGGTGACGTAGCCTTGTGCGTAGTAGTTGTAGGTGACGTAGCCTTGTGTGTAGTAGCTGTAGGTGACGTAGCCTTGTGTGTAGTAGTTGTAGGTGACGTAGCCTTGTGTGTGTAGTAGTAGGTGACGTAGCCTTGAGTGTAGTAGTTGTAGGTGACGTAGCCTTGTGTGTGTAGTAGTAGGTGACGTAGCCTTGTGTGTGTAGTAGTAAGTGACGTAGCCTTGTGTGTAGTAGTTGTAGGTGACGTAGCCTTGTGTGTAGTAGTTGTAGGTGACGTAGCCTTGTGTGTAGTAGTTGTAGGTGACGTAGCCTTGTGCGTAGTAGTTGTAGGTAACGTAACCTTGTGTGTAGTAGTTGTAGGTGACGTAGCCTTGTGTGTAGTAGTAGTAATAGGTAACGTAGCCTTGTGTGTAGTAGTTGAAGGTGACGTAGCCTTGTGTGTAGTAGTTGTAGGTGACGTAGCCTTGTGTGTGTAGTAGTAGGTGACGTAGCCTTGAGTGTAGTAGTTGTAGGTGACGTAGCCTTGTGTGTGTAGTAGTAGGTGACGTAGCCTTGTGTGTGTAGTAGTAAGTGACGTAGCCTTGTGTGTAGTAGTTGTAGGTGACGTAGCCTTGTGTGTAGTAGTTGTAGGTGACGTAGCCTTGTGTGTAGTAGTTGTAGGTGACGTAGCCTTGTGCGTAGTAGTTGTAGGTAACGTAACCTTGTGTGTAGTAGTTGTAGGTGACGTAGCCTTGTGTGTAGTAGTAGTAATAGGTAACGTAGCCTTGTGTGTAGTAGTTGAAGGTGACGTAGCCTTGTGTGTAGTAGTAGTAGTAGGTGACGTAGCCTTGTGTGTGTAGTTGGTGACGTAGCCTTGGTGTATAGTTGGTGACGTAGCCTTGTGTGTGTAGTTGGTGACGTACCCTTGTGTGTATAGTTGGTGACGTAGCCTTGTGTGTGTAGTTGGTGACGTAGCCTTGTGTGTATAGTTGGTGACGTAGCCTTGTGTGTGTATTAGTAGGTGACGTAGCCTTGTGTGCATAGTTGGTGACGTAGCCTTGTGTGTGTAGTTGGTGACGTAGCCTTGTGTGTGTAGTAGTAGGTGACGTAGCCTTGTGTGTATAGTTGGTGACGTAGCCTTGTGTGTGTAGTAGTAGGTGACGTAGCCTTGTGTGTAGTAGTTGTAGGTGACGTAGCCTTGTGTGTGTAGTAGTAGGTGACGTAGCCTTGTGTGTGTAGTAGTAGGTGACGTAGCCTTGTGTGTAGTAGTTGTAGGTGACGTAGCCTTGTGTGTGTAGTAGTAGGTGACGTAGCCTTGTGTGTAGTAAGTGACGTAGCCTTGTGTGTAGTAGTAGTTGACGTAGCCTTATGCTCACCTAATTGTGATTGCAGGGGTCGAGACTCATCTCCTGGCCCCGCCTTTTCACTGGTCGCTACTAGGTCCTCTTCCTCTCTGCTCCATGAGCTTTATCATACCTCGTCTTGAAACTATGTATGGTTCCTGCCTCCACTATATCACTTGCCAGACTATTCCACTTCCTGACAACTCTATGACTGAAGAAATACTTCCTAACATCCCTGTGACTCATCTGAGTCTACAACTTCCAACTGTGACCCTTTGTTTCTGTGTCCCATCTCTGGAACATCCTGTCTCTGTCCACTTTGTGTATTCCTCTCAGTATTTTGTATGTCGTTATCATGTCTCCCCTACCCTTTCTTCGAAAGGACATTTCCCTTAGCTCTGGAACTAGCCTTGTTGCAAACCTTTGCACTTTCTCTAATTTTTTGACGTGCTTGACCAGGCGTGGGTGCCAAACTGGTGCTGCATACTCCACTATGGGCCAGACGTACACGGTGTACAGAGTCTTGAACGATTCCTTACTAAGGTATCGGAACGCTCTTCTCAGGTTTGGCAGGCGCCTATATGCTGCAGCAGTTATCTGGTTGATGTGTGCTTCCGGAGACATGCTCGGTGTTATGGTCACCCCAAGATCTTTCTCCTTGAGTGAGGTTTGCAGTCTTTGTCCTACCTAGCCTATACTCTGTCTGCGGTCTTCTTTGCCCTTCCCCGATCTTCATGACTTTGCATTTGGTGTAGTAGTAGGTGACGTAGACTTCTGTGTGGCAGTAGGTGACGTAGCCTTGTGTGTAGCAGTAGTAGGTGACGTAGCCTTGAGTGTGTAGTAGTAGGTGACGTAGCCTTCTGTGTGGCAGTAGGTGATGTAGCCTTGTGTGTAGCAGTAGTAGGCGACGTAGCGTTGAGTGTGTAGTAGTAGGTGACGTAGCCTTGCGTGTAGGAGTAGGTGACGTAGACTGTTGTAGTGAGTTACGTGCTGAACAGCTGTACTCGCTCACATGGACTCGTGGTCTCCCTCACCCACGCAAATGGCCATGTTCATATCCTATCCACAACTGTGCTCACGCCCACGTCAACGCTTACAGCTTCCTCCAATTTTACGCCCACACCTACTCAAACAGCTACGCTCACTGCCACGCCCATCAGTACGCCAAGGCATCAACAATGAGAGTCCATTAACACTGAGAGTCCATCAACACTGAGAGTCCATCAACACTGAGAGTTTATCACACAGAGAGCCTATCACACAGAAAGTCTATCACACAGAGTCAATCAACACTGAGAGTCCATCAACACTGAGAGTCTATCAACACTGAGAGTCTATCAACACTGAGAGTCTATCAACACTGAGAGTCTATCAACACTGAGAGTCCATCAACACTGAGAGTCTATCAACACTGAGAGTCTATCAACACTGAGAGTCCATCAACACTGAGAGTCCATCAACACTGAGAGTCCATCAATACTGAGAGTCCATCAACACTGAGAGTCCATCAACACTGAGAGTCCATCAACACTGAGAGTCCATCAACACTGAGAGTCCATCAACACTGAGAGTCCATCAACACTGAGAGTCCATCAACACTGAGAGTCCATCAATACTGAGAGTTCATCAACACTGAGAGTCCATCAACACTGAGAGTCCATCAATACTAAGAGTCCATCAGCACTGAGAGTCCATCAGCACTGATAGTCCATCAGCACTGAGAGTCCACCAACGCTAAGAGTCCATCAACACTAAGAGTCCATCAACACTAAGAGTCCATCAATATTGAGAGTCCATCAACACTGAGAGTTCATCAACACTGAGAGTCCATCAGCACTGAGAGTCCATCAGCACTGAGAGTCCATCAGCACTGAGAGTCCACCAACGCTAAGAGTCCATCAGCACTGAGAGTCTATCAGCACTGAGAGTCAACTAACACTAAGAGTCCATCAGCACTGAGAGTCCATCAGCACTGAGAGTCCACCAACGCTAAGAGTCCATCAGCACTGAGAGTCTATCAGCACTGAGAGTCCACCAACACTGAGAGTCCATCAGCACTGAGAGTCCATCAGTACTGAGAGTCAACTAACACTAAGAGTCCATCAAGTCACAAGAGCTTTGAAACTTCATTTTATTCTAGTTGAGAGTTGTACTTTGTATTTCTTCTGTAGTCGTAGTTATTCTTGCTGTTACTGTATTTATAGTCGTAGTTATCATTATAGCTACTGTATCTGTAGTGGCAGTTATCCTTGTAGCTACTGTAACTGTAGTTGTTATCCTTGCAACTGCTGCATCTGTAGCTGCAGTTATCCTTGCAACTACTGCAACTGTAGTTATTGATATCTTTGCAGCTATTGTATCTCTAGTTGCAACTACTGTAACTGTTCCTTGTAGGAACTGTATCGTAGTATTCCTTGTAGTCACGGTGGCTGTTGTAGCAATCCTTCCAGCTGCTGACGCTGCATTTGAAGTCACTCTCGTAGTTACTGACTCAAGGACAGAGGCCACTCTCCTAGTTACTGACTCAAGGACAGGCCACTCTCCTAGTTACTGACTCAAGGACAGAGGCCACTCTCATAGTTTTTGACTCAAGGCTAGAGGCCACTCTCGTAGTTACTGACTCAAGGCTAGAGGCCACTCTCGCAGTTACTGACTCAAGGACAGAGGCCACTCTCGCAGTTATTGACTCAAGGCTAGAGGCCACTCTCGTAGTTACTGACTCAAGGCTAGAGGCCACTCTCGCAGTTACTAACTCAAGGACAGAGGCCACTCTCGTAGTTACTGGCTCAAGGACAGAGGCCACTCTCGTAGCTACTGACTCAAGGCTAGAGGCCACTCTCGCAGTTACTAACTCAAGGACAGAGGCCACTCTCGCAGTTACTAACTCAAGGACAGAGGCCACTCTCGTAGTTACTGCCTCAAGGACAGAGGCCACTCTCGTAGTTACTGACTCAAGGTTAGAGGCCACTCTCGCAGTTACTAACTCAAGGACAGAGGCCACTCTCGCAGTTACTAACTCAAGGACAGAGGCCACTCTCGTAGTTACTGGCTCAAGGACAGAGGCCACTCTCGCAGTTACTAACTCAAGGACAGAGGCCACTCTCCCAGTTACTAACTTAAGGACAGAGGCCACTCTCGTAGTTACTGGCTCAAGGACAGAGGCCACTCTCGTAGTTACTGACTCAAGGCTAGAGGCCACTCTCGCAGTTACTAACTCAAGGACAGAGGCCACTCTCGCAGTTACTAACTCAAGGACAGAGGCCACTCTCGTAGTTACTGGCTCAAGGACAGAGGCCACTCTCGCAGCTACTGACTGAAGGACAGAGGCCACTCTCGCAGCTACTGACTGAAGGACAGAGGCCACTCTCGCAGCTACTGCCGCTACAGAGTAATCACTGTAGCATCATGGCGTGAGGACCGGGGGCAGCTAGCGTGCCAGCACCAAATTTCTTCTGATGCTCCTGGTTTCTCCAGGTTACGCACAACATAATACCAGTCTTGATATCATGAAATTATCCAGCACGATGTTCCCATCACAGTAATTAACCACTGACCCGAGCCTCAGATCACCGCCAATCTTATCCTTTCGAATAGATTTTTTTTTTTGGTTTCAATGAAGCGTAATTACGGCGGGAGTTTAACAAACAATGCGTGACTGGTCCCCTGTGGGCTGGGGTGTTGGGAAGACGCACCCCATGATGACGGATTGGGCACGCGTCGCTACCCTGGGGGCATCCTGGGGGCACCATTGTAACTACTGGACGTAATTGCTCAATGAGCATACCACAGAGTGAAAAAAAAGCTCAGGTAACACGTATTAAACGTTTCGTGCAGATGTGCAGGGGAGATGTGTAGGGATTGTGTGTGCATGTACACAAGTGACGTGTAGGAGTTGTGTGCATGTGCACAGGTGACGTGTAGGGGTTGTGTATGTGCACAGGTGACGTGTAGGGGTTGTGTATGTGCACAGGTGACGTGTAGGGGTTGTGTATGTGCACAGGTGACGTGTAGGGGTTGTGTATGTGCACAGGTGACGTGTAGGGGTTGTGTATGTGCACAGGTGACGTGTAGGGGTTGTGTATGTGCACAGGTGACGTGTAGGGGTTGTGTATGTGCACAGGTGACGTGTAGGGGTTGTGTATGTGCACAGGTGACGTGTAGGGGTTGTGTATGTGCACAGGTGACGTGTAGGGGTTGTGTATGTGCACAGGTGATGTGTAGGGGTTGTGTATGTGCACAGGTGACGTGTAGGGGTTGTGTATGTGCACAAGTGACGTGTAGGAGTTGTGTGCATGTGCACAGGTGACGTGTAGGGGTTGTGTATGTGCACAGGTGACGTGTAGGGGTTGTGTATGTGCACAAGTGACGTGTAGGAGTTGTGTGCATGTGCACAGGTGACGTGTAGGGGTTGTGTATGTGCACAGGTGACGTGTAGGGGTTGTGTGTGTATTTACACAGGTGACGTGTAAGGGTTGTGAGTGTATGTGCACACGTGACGTGTAAGGGTTGTGTGTCTATGTCCACAGATGACGTGTAGGGGTGATACGTGTATGTACACAGGTGACGTGCAGAGTTTGTGTGTATATGTACACAGGTGACGTTTAGGGGTTGTGTGTACATGTACGCAGGTGACGTGTACGTAAACTGTGTGCATACAGTTTACGTACACAGCCCAGTGCGTATATACACCAATGACAGGAGACCTGTGTGTACATACACAAGTGTATGTACACACAGGAGGCGATCATGGTCAAATGTGTACACACACTGATGGCCATGCTCATGTGTGCATGTGTACATCTGTGAGCGTTGAACTTGTTACCTGTATGAACCAGACTTGAGGTGCCCGTGTGCACGCGTCACTGACGATCACTGTGTGAGTGTGTGTGCACAATAAAGGAACAGACAAGTGTGATTATGTGCAGGTGAGTGACTTTCAGGTGCACATACGTACAGCTCTAAGTGTTCAGTGTACGTGAAGGGTAAGTGTACAATGATTTGTGCACAGCACGAGTGTACAGTGCAGGGGTACAGGACGAGTGTACAGTGCAGGGGTACAGGATGAGTGTACAGTGCAGGGGTACAGGACGAGTGTACAGTGCAGGGGTACAGGGCGAGTGTACAGTGCAGGGGTACAGGACGAGTGTACAGTGCAGGGGTACAAGGCGAGTGTACAGTGCAGGGGTACAGGACGAGTGTACAGTGCAGGGGTACAGGGCGAGTGTACAGTGCAGGGGTACAGGATGAGTGTACAGTACAGGTGTACAAGACGACTGTACAATGCAGGTGTACAGGACGAGTGTACAGTGCAGGGGTACAGGGCGAGTGTACAGTGCAGGGGTACAGGGCGAGTGTACAGTGCAGGGGTACAGGGCGAGTGTACAGTGCAGGGGTACAGGATGAGTGTACAGTGCAGGGGTACAGGGCGAGTGTACAGTGCAGGGGTACAGGGCGAGTGTACAGTGCAGGGGTACAGGATGAGTGTACAGTGCAGGGGTACAGGATGAGTGTACAGTGCAGGGGTACAGGATGAGTGTACAGTGCAGGGGTACAGGACGAGTGTACAGTGCAGGGGTACAGGATGAGTGTACAGTGCAGGGGTACAGGACGAGTGTACAGTGCAGGGGTACAGGATGAGTGTACAGTGCAGGGGTACAGGGCGAGTGTACAGTGCAGGGGTACAGGACGAGTGTACAGTGCAGGGGTACAGGATGAGTGTACAGTGCAGGGGTACAGGACGAGTGTACAGTGCAGGGGTACAGGACGAGTGTACAGTGCAGGGGTACAGGACGAGTGTACAGTGCAGGGGTACAGGATGAGTGTACAGTGCAGGGGTACAGGACGAGTGTACAGTGCAGGGGTACAGGATGAGTGTACAGTGCAGGGGTACAGGGCGAGTGTACAGTGCAGGGGTACAGGACGAGTGTACAGTGCAGGGGTACAGGATGAGTGTACAGTGCAGGGGTACAGGACGAGTGTACAGTGCAGGGGTACAGGACGAGTGTACAGTGCAGGGGTACAGGACGAGTGTACAGTGCAGGGGTACAGGGCGAGTGTACAGTGCAGGGGTACAGGACGAGTGTACAGTGCAGGGGTACAGGACGAGTGTACAGTGCAGGGGTACAGGACGAGTGTACAGTGCAGGGGTACAGGACGAGTGTACAGTGCAGGGGTACAGGACGAGTGTACAGTGCAGGGGTACAGGATGACTGTACAGTGCAGGGGTACAGGACGAGTGTACAGTGCAGGGGTACAGGGCGAGTGTACAGTGCAGGGGTACAGGATGAGTGTACAGTGCAGGGGTACAGGGCGAGTGTACAGTGCAGGGGTACAGGATGAGTGTACAGTGCAGGGGTACAGGACGAGTGTACAGTGCAGGGGTACAGGACGAGTGTACAGTGCAGGGGTACAGGACGAGTGTACAGTGCAGGGGTACAAGGCGAGTGTACAGTGCAGGGGTACAGGGCGAGTGTACAGTGCAGGGGTACAGGGCGAGTGTACAGTGCAGGGGTACAGGATGAGTGTACAGTGCAGGGGTACAGGATGAGTGTACAGTGCAGGGGTACAGGATGAGTGTACAGTGCAGGGGTACAGGGCGAGTGTACAGTGCAGGGGTACAGGACGAGTGTACAGTGCAGGGGTACAGGGCGAGTGTACAGTGCAGGGGTACAGGACGAGTGTACAGTGCAGGGGTACAGGGCGAGTGTACAGTGCAGGGGTACAGGACGAGTGTACAGTGCAGGGGTACAAGGCGAGTGTACAGTGCAGGGGTACAGGGCGAGTGTACAGTGCAGGGGTACAGGACGAGTGTACAGTGCAGGGGTACAGGGCGAGTGTACAGTGCAGGGGTACAGGACGAGTGTACAGTGCAGGGGTACAGGGCGAGTGTACAGTGCAGGGGTACAGGACGAGTGTACAGTGCAGGGGTACAGGACGAGTGTACAGTGCAGGGGTACAGGGCGAGTGTACAGTGCAGGGGTACAGGACGAGTGTACAGTGCAGGGGTACAGGACGAGTGTACAGTGCAGGGGTACAAGGCGAGTGTACAGTGCAGGGGTACAGGGCGAGTGTACAGTGCAGGGGTACAGGACGAGTGTACAGTGCAGGGGTACAGGGCGAGTGTACAGTGCAGGGGTACAGGACGAGTGTACAGTGCAGGGGTACAGGACGAGTGTACAGTGCAGGGGTACAGGACGAGTGTACAGTGCAGGGGTACAGGACGAGTGTACAGTGCAGGGGTACAGGACGAGTGTACAGTGCAGGGGTACAAGGCGAGTGTACAGTGCAGGGGTACAGGGCGAGTGTACAGTGCAGGGGTACAGGACGAGTGTACAGTGCAGGGGTACAGGACGAGTGTACAGTGCAGGGGTACAGGACGAGTGTACAGTGCAGGGGTACAGGACGAGTGTACAGTGCAGGGGTACAAGGCGAGTGTACAGTGCAGGGGTACAGGGCGAGTGTACAGTGCAGGGGTACAGGACGAGTGTACAGTGCAGGGGTACAGGGCGAGTGTACAGTGCAGGGGTACAGGACGAGTGTACAGTGCAGGGGTACAGGACGAGTGTACAGTGCAGGGGTACAGGACGAGTGTACAGTGCAGGGGTACAGGACGAGTGTACAGTGCAGGGGTACAGGACGAGTGTACAGTGCAGGGGTACAAGGCGAGTGTACAGTGCAGGGGTACAGGGCGAGTGTACAGTGCAGGGGTACAGGATGAGTGTACAGTGCAGGGGTACAGGATGAGTGTACAGTGCAGGGGTACAGGACGAGTGTACAGTGCAGGGGTACAGGGCGAGTGTACAGTGCAGGGGTACAGGATGAGTGTACAGTGCAGGGGTACAGGGCGAGTGTACAGTGCAGGGGTACAGGATGAGTGTACAGTGCAGGGGTAAAGGGCGAGTGTACAGTGCAGGGGTACAGGAGGAGTGTACAGTGCAGGGGTACAGGATGAGTGTACAGTGCAGGGGTACAGGACGAGTGTACAGTGCAGGGGTACAGGGCGAGTGTACAGTGCAGGGGTACAGGACGAGTGTACAGTGCAGGGGTACAGGACGAGTGTACAGTGCAGGGGTACAGGGCGAGTGTACAGTGCAGGGGTACAGGACGAGTGTACAGTGCAGGGGTACAGGACGAGTGTACAGTGCAGGGGTACAAGGCGAGTGTACAGTGCAGGGGTACAGGGCGAGTGTACAGTGCAGGGGTACAGGACGAGTGTACAGTGCAGGGGTACAGGGCGAGTGTACAGTGCAGGGGTACAGGACGAGTGTACAGTGCAGGGGTACAGGACGAGTGTACAGTGCAGGGGTACAGGACGAGTGTACAGTGCAGGGGTACAGGACGAGTGTACAGTGCAGGGGTACAGGACGAGTGTACAGTGCAGGGGTACAAGGCGAGTGTACAGTGCAGGGGTACAGGGCGAGTGTACAGTGCAGGGGTACAGGACGAGTGTACAGTGCAGGGGTACAGGGCGAGTGTACAGTGCAGGGGTACAGGACGAGTGTACAGTGCAGGGGTACAGGACGAGTGTACAGTGCAGGGGTACAGGACGAGTGTACAGTGCAGGGGTACAGGACGAGTGTACAGTGCAGGGGTACAGGACGAGTGTACAGTGCAGGGGTACAAGGCGAGTGTACAGTGCAGGGGTACAGGGCGAGTGTACAGTGCAGGGGTACAGGATGAGTGTACAGTGCAGGGGTACAGGATGAGTGTACAGTGCAGGGGTACAGGACGAGTGTACAGTGCAGGGGTACAGGGCGAGTGTACAGTGCAGGGGTACAGGATGAGTGTACAGTGCAGGGGTACAGGGCGAGTGTACAGTGCAGGGGTACAGGATGAGTGTACAGTGCAGGGGTAAAGGGCGAGTGTACAGTGCAGGGGTACAGGATGAGTGTACAGTGCAGGGGTACAGGATGAGTGTACAGTGCAGGGGTACAGGGCGAGTGTACAGTGCAGGGGTACAGGATGAGTGTACAGTGCAGGGGTACAGGATGAGTGTACAGTGCAGGGGTACAGGACGAGTGTACAGTACAGGTGTACAAGACGAGTGTACAGTGCAGGGGTAGAGGACGAGTGTACAGTGTAGGTGTACAGGACAAGTGTACAGTGAAGGTGTACAGGACGATTGTACAGTGCAGGTGTACAAGACGACTGTACAATGCAGGTGTATAGGACGAGTGTACAGTGCAGGTGTACAGGACGAGTGTACAGTGCAGTTGTACAGGACGAGTGTACAGTACAGGTGTACAAGGCGAGTGTACAGTACAGGTGTACAAGACGAATGTACAGTGCAGGGGTACAGGACGAGTGTACAATGTAGGTGTACAGGACGAGTGTACAGTGCAGGTGTACAGGACGAGTGTACAGTGCAGGTGTACAGGACGAGTGTACAGTGCAGGTGTACAGGACGAGTGTACAGTGCAGGTGTACAGGACGAGTGTACAGTGCAGGTGTACAGGACGAGTGTACAGTGCAGGTGTACAGGACGAGTGTACAATGCGGCGTCTACTCATTACTAGTAAACATTAACAGAAGGGGTTGAAGAACCAAACCTTGCAGAGCCCCACTCATCACCAGTGCCCACTCTGATACCTCCAGAACCACTCCTTGCACTGAACCACCCACACGGACGGTGAATCAAGCCTTCTGAACCACTCCTTTCACTGTCTCACGCTGGTTCATAGCTTCAAGATATACAACAACATACTACCGTATAACCTGTATATCTCAGTGATATACCAGAGGCGCACTCATGCGTGTATAACAGCGTATAACGGGAGCATTGAAGTATGCGTATGAGGCTGGTATGAAGGCAGACAGCCGTTAAGGTCTGTCTGCAGTCACAGCAGATAGTGTCTATGTGATACGCATGAGAACAAGGAGCGTCTCGTTCCATGGACGAGCACACGGTCAGGAGCACACGGTCAGGAGCACACGGTCAGGAGCACACGGTCAGGAGCACACGGTCAGGAGCACACGGTCAGGAGCACACGGTCAGGAGCACACGGTCAGGAGCACACGGTCAGAAGCACACGGTCAGGAGCACACGGTCTTGAGCACAGGGTCAGAAGCACAGGGTCAGGAGCACACGGTCAGGAGCATTCGGTCATGAACACACGGTTAGGAGCACATGGTCAGGAGCACACGGTTATAAACACACTGTCAGGAGCGTCCCTCCCTCTTTCATCCATACCCTCCTACCAGCGTCCCTCCCTCCTTTATCCATACCCTCCTGCCAACCTCCCTCCTTTATCTATAACCTACTGCCGGCTTCCCTTCCTCTCTCCTTTCCTTACTTCTCTCCTTCCTACCAATCTCCTCCTCCCTCCTTCCCCACTGGCTGACCCACCACAACGCTTAATCAACGGTCACCATCACACATCCTTAGCTCCTCCAGTCTCCTTCATCTCACTCCACTCAACACTCAGATCACTATCAGTAGGGAACAACCAGGCCTTCTTATTTTTGTAATTAGCATAAGATAAGCCGCACTGCTCAACACTTGCCTGATTCTGATAGTTCTGGATGAATTTTACACACTGATATGTTGCTAGCATATGACTTCCAGCAAGTCTAGAGGTGTTTTACACATTAATATGTTTCCAGACTAGAACTTCAAGCATGTCTTACACACGGACATGTTGCCCGGCTATGACTTCCAGGAGGTCTGGATGTGTCTTACACACTGATAAATTGCCAGCATATGACTTCCAGCAAGTCTAGAGGTGTTTTACATATTAATATGTTTCCAGACTATAACTTCCAGCAGGTCTTACAGACGGACAAGTTGCCCGGCTATGACTTCCAGCAGGTCTGGAGGTGTCTTACACACTGACATGTTGCCATGATATGACTTCCAACAGGTCTGGACGTGTCTTACACACTGACATGTTTGCCAGGATATGACTTCCAGCAGGTCTGGAAGTGTCTTACACGTTAATATGTCTCCAGTCTATGACTTCCAGCAGGTCTTATACACTAACTTGTTGCCAGGATATGACTTCCAGCAGGACTGGAGGTGTCTTGCACACTGACATTTTGCCAAGATATGATTATCAGCAGGTCTACAGGTGTCTTACACACTGACATCTTACCAGGCTATGACTTCCAGCAGGTCTGGAAGTATCTTACACGTTAATGTGTTTCCAGGCTATAACTTACAGCAGGTCTTATACACTAACATGTTGCCAGGATATGACTTCCAGCAGGACTGGAGGTGTCTTACACACTGACATTTTGCCAAGATATGATTTTCAGTAGGTCTACAGGTGTCTTACACGCTGACATGTTGCCAGGATATGACTTCAGCAGGTTTGGAGATGTCTTACACACTGACATGTTGCCAGGATATGATTTCGAGCAAGTCTAGAGGTGTCTTACACTCTGACATGTTGCCAGGATATGACTTCCAGCATATTCGGAGGTGTCTTACACACTGACATGTTGCCAGAATATGACTTCCAGCAGGTCTGGAGGTTTCTTACACATTCTACCCATTTGCATACCAAATTTACACTGGACGCTTCCCACAACAGTCGGCTAACGTACAGGTACCTATTTTAGCCGCTGGATGGGCAGTGCCTCAGGGCCCTTCATGTGATATCCTTAGTCTCTCCACTTTCTCTAGTCCTTCTATTAACTACTCTCCCAGTTCCTTTCCTACCTCCTCACTGCTCTCTCTCCACTCCATACTTTCCTCTCCCTCCTCTCCTACTCTTTCATTCTTTATGTTTCTCTCATTCTCTTCCGTTTCTGATCTCGTAGAGAAATCTGCCCCACTATCAGTATTACAAACTCTTCAACCGTCATTACTACTGCCACATTCTCCACTCACCATCACCGCCGCCACCCTCACCACTATCACTAACACACTCACCATCACCCCTTACCTACAACTCTGCCCTTCCCTAACCTCTCCTCTCTTCAGGCATTCACCCTCCCCCTGTTTTTCTCTCATCTCATTTCTTCCTCTGCCTCATCCCTATCCATCTCTCTCCAAACATTTTTATTTCCTCTCCCTTTTTTTCCATTCTTTAGTATCCCTCTCTGGACTTTTTACTTCACAAGGTCCTGGGTTCGATTACCTGGAACAGACAAACATTTGGCCATGTGTTCTTACCCCTCCGTTGTCCCTGCCCACCTAGTAAACACAGGGACCTGTGTGTTATCTGACTGCTATTTGGCACATCTAGTGGAAAAATATGCTAGAAATCTCCGAACCTGCTGGAGTGTTTTATCCTGTGTAAGAAAACACTGTAGTCTACCTACCTGGAGTCTACCTGAAGGACATTCCGGGGATCAACGCCCCCGCGGCCCGGTCCACGACCAGGTCTCCCGATGGCTCAGGGCCTGATCAATGAGGCTGTTACTGGTGTCCGCACGTAGTTCAACATACGGGCCACAGCCCGGCTGATCCGGCACCGACTTTAGATATCTGTCCAGCTCCTTCTTGAAGACAACCAGTGGTCTGTTGGTAATGCCCCTTATTGCTGTTGGGGAGGCTGTTGAGCAGTCTTGGGCCACGGATACTTATCGTGTTTTCTCTTAGTGTACCAATGGCGCCCCTACTTTTCACTGAGAGTATGTTGCATCGCCTGCCAAGTCTTTTGTGTGTAAGAAAACACTGTAGTCTTATTTGTAAGAAACTCGGTCTCGCTGGAAGTAATCAAATGTTAAGTAAAGGATATCCCTGTACTCAGTGTTAGTAATTAAGATGAAGGCTTCCCATCCTCCTCTTCTCTTTCCCTTTCTTCCTCTTTCACTTTCCACTTATCACACAATTATCAAATAAAATCTGTTGGCTGAATGACTAAGTTGAGGAAACACTTGCAGACATTATCACAATCACAGAAACCAAGTTGACAAAAGTGATAGCAGAAGCCATCTTAAGGAGAGATTATTACACGAGACAAAATTGATGGTAGAGAGAAGAGATGGAAGATATTATATATTTGAAGCAATTATGATATCAGATTGCAAAGATATTTTGATTACAAAACAAAGAAATTCATTATGGATGTCCTAAAATATTTGTAGTAGCCATATACAATCTGCAAGTAAATAGAAGATCAAGACTGGAGAATGACAGAAAAATTCAACAATAACTACAAGAAAAAAAAATCTATAGCAACTGTCATCTTCAGTCGTGGTGATATATTACCTGTAAGTTACTTGTAGTCATTTACGGGGGTTTGTACTCCAGCGGCCTAGTTCCAGACCAGTGTCCAGGTTGCTGGACTCATCGACCGAGCTGCTGGCACCTGACGCACGTAACCCTAACATATGCACCACAGCCCGGCTGGAAAAGAACTGACTTGAGAAACACCACGTTCACTCTGGAAGACATCTAGAGGTTTCCTGGTAATTCCCTCTATGAATGGAGGGGGAGTATTGGAAAGTCTAGGTCCCCTTACACTTATTGAGTTCTTTATGTACTGAACACAACACTGCTGTTCACTGGATGTATTTTACAGTCTATCGAGCCTCTTGTTTTCCTAGTGAGTGGCCTCAGTGTGCAGTTTGGAGTTTACCTGGAGAGAGTTCCGGGGGTCAACGCCCCCGCGGCCCGGTCTGTGACCAGACCTCCTCCAGATCAATTCCACCAGAATTTTCAACCTGCGGATCATGACGAATCTTCCTCTCATTTCCAGTAGTTTAGATACTTGACTGAATTTATATGAACTGTGAAGGTTCTCTGTACGTTTTCCTGTTATGCAGTTTCTCCTGCCCTGGAGAATGTCGTCAGTACACAGCAACATTCCAGCCTAGACAGAACATGTGATTTGAAGTGAATCATTGTTGGCTGGGCATCTGTTGTTTTGAATTTTCTAGATAGCCAGCGTCCTCTCCTTGCTGATGCAATAATGATATTGTTGTAGCCCTTGAATGAAATCCTCAGACATTGTCACTCCCAGGTCTTTCGCATTGAACTTCTAGTTTATTTGAATGATTTGAATTTGTCTTGCACTTCGTTTCGATCCTTATTTTCTTCAGTTTTAATGTGGTTTAATAAAGGAAATTTGTCTACGTGGCTTAATAAAACTTGGGTTATATCTAGTCAACAGCAACGGATGATACAGTGCTATCGAGCACTGTCTTGAGGACACAGAGCTTTTAATTCACACATAAGTGATGTAGTGGAGGTAAGAACCATACGTAGCTTTAAGATGAGGTATGATAAAGCTCATGGAGCAGGGAGAGAGAGGACCTAGTAGCGATTAGTGAAGTGGCAGGGCAAGGAGCTGAATCTCGACCCCTGCAACCACAGTTAGGTGAGTACACACACACACACACACACACACACACACACACACACAGAAACAAACACACACTCACACACACAAACACACACCCACACACACACACACACACAAACACACACAAACACACACACACACACACACACACACACAAACACACTCACAAACACACACACACACACAAACACACACACACACACACACACACACACAAACACACTCACAAACACACACACACACACAAACTCACACACACACACACGCACACACACCGACTCATTAAACAGCTGGAGACCAATTTCAAACTTTTAAAGCTAAGGTGGAGACTAAACGTGACAGGGGCGCAGAAGAGAGTGGCAACAAACCGAGCCCCGTAGAGCTCACAATCCCACGAGAGTCACTTGACCAGAGCGCCCTTACCGACCCCAGGCACCTGTCGTCCTCCACCAGCAGGGAACCAAAGCATCAACCTTCATGTCGTTATCTGCGCTACACACTGGGAAATTAACTTGATTTCTGAGGATAGGTGGGGGGAGGGGGGAGAGGGGAGGGGGGAGGGGGAGGGGGAGGGGGGAGGGGGAGGGGGGAGGGGGAGGGGGGAGGGGGGAGTGTCGGCTTTTAGGGGCTGTAAGAAGAGAGGGGTGGGGGGTCAGGGGCTCTGAGAAGACACCGGAGGAAGGGTGGTGAGAGGTGAGGTAGGGTGGTGAGAGGTGAGGGAGGGTGGTGAGAGGTGAGGGAGGATGAGCTAGGGTGAAGGAAAGTGAGCTAAAGGGGGAAAGGGTGAACTAGGGTGACGGAATCGAGAGTGAGCTAGGGTGAGGGAAGGGAGCTTGAGTTACGGTGGGGGAGGGAGGGAGGGAGTGAGCTAGGGTGAAGGAGGGAGAGGGTGAGGGAGGCTGGGCTTGTATGAGGGAAGGGAGAGTGAGCTAGGGTGAAGGAGGGAGAGGGTGAGGGAGGCTGGGCTTGTATGAGGGAAGGGAGAGTGAGCTAGGGTGAGGGAGGGTGAGAAAGGTTGTGATATTTCATCAAATTTGAATTCATCAGCAGTGTGCTGTCACACTGACAGTTACACTGACAGTTACACTGACAGCCACGCTGAGTTATACTGACAGTTACACTGACACTTACACTGACAGTTACACTGACAGCCACGCTGAGTTATACTGACAGTTACACTGACAGTTACACTGACAGTTACACTGACAGCCACGCTGAGTTATACTGACAGTTACACTGACACTTACACTGACAGTTACACTGACAGTTACACTGACAGTCACGCTGACAGTTATACTGACAGTTACACTGACACTTACACTGACAGTTACACTGACAGTTCCACTGACAGTCACACTGACAGTTATACTGATAGTTACACTGACAGCCACGCTGACAGTTATACTGACAGTTACACTGACAGTTACACTGACAGTCACGCTGACAGTTATACTGACAGTTACACTGAGTTACACTGACAGTTACACTGACAGTCACACTGACAGCTACACTGACAGTCACACTGACAGTCACACTGACAGTTACACTGACAGCCACGCTGACAGTTATACTGACAGTTACACTGACAGTTACACTGACAGTCACACTGACAGTCACACTGACAGCTACACTGACAGTCACACTGACAGTCACACTGACAGTCACACTGACAGTCACGCTGACAGCTACACTGACAGTCACACTGACAGTCACACTGACAGTTACACTGACAGCCACGCTGACAGTTATACTGACAGTTACACTGACAGTTACACTGATAGTTACACTGACAGTCACACTGACAGTTACACTGACAGTCACACTGACAGTCACACTGACAGTCACACTGACAGTCACACTGACAGTTACAATGACAGTTACACTGACAGTTACACTGACAGTTACACTGACAGTCACACTGACAGTCACACTGACAGTCACACTGACAGTTACAATGACAGTTACACTGACAGTTACACTGACAGTTACACTGATAGTTACACTGACAGTCACACTGACAGTTACACTGACAGTCACACTGACAGTCACACTGACAGTCACACTGACAGTTACAATGACAGTTACACTGACAGTTACACTGACAGTTACACTGACAGTTACACTGACAGTTACACTGACAGTTACATTGTGGGAACAAAAGCTTATGTTTCCCTGTCATAATCCATCACACGAGATGTTGGAATGTGTCAGCCTGAGCTGGGAGACTCCAGTAGTGTCAGTCTGAGCTGGGAGACTCCAGTAGTGTCAGCCTGAGCTGGGAGACCAGTAGTGTCAGCCTGAGCTGGGAGACTCCAGTAGTGTCAGCCTGAGCTGGGAGACTCCAGTAGTGTCAGTCTGAGCTGGGAGACTCCAGTAGTGTCAGCCTGAGCTGGGAGACTCCAGTAGTGTCAGTCTGAGCTGGGAGACTCCAGTAGTGTCAGCCTGAGCTGGGAGACTCCAGTAGTGTCAGCCTGAGCTGGGAGACCAGTAGTGTCAGCCTGAGCTGGGAGACTCCAGTAGTGTCAGCCTGAGCTGGGAGACTCCAGTAGTGTCAGCCTGAGCTGGGAGACTCCAGTAGTGTCAGCCTGAGCTGGGAGACTCCAGTAGTGTCAGCCTGAGCTGGGAGACTCCAGTAGTGTCAGCCTGAGCTGGGAGACTCCAGTAGTGTCAGCCTGAGCTGGGAGACCAGTAGTGTCAGCCTGAGCTGGGAGACTCCAGTAGTGTCAGCCTGAGCTGGGAGACTCCAGTAGTGTCAGCCTGAGCTGGGAGACTCCAGTAGTGTCAGCCTGAGCTGGGAGACTCCAGTAGTGTCAGCCTGAGCTGGGAGACCAGTAGTGTCAGCCTGAGCTGGGAGACTCCAGTAGTGTCAGCCTGAGCTGGGAGACCAGTAGTGTCAGCCTGAGCTGGGAGACTCCAGTAGTGTCAGCCTGAGCTGGGAGACTCCAGTAGTGTCAGCCTGAGCTGGGAGACTCCAGTAGTGTCAGCCTGAGCTGGGAGACTCCAGTAGTGTCAGCCTGAGCTGGGAGACCAGTAGTGTCAGCCTGAGCTGGGAGACTCCAGTAGTGTCAGCCTGAGCTGGGAGACCAGTAGTGTCAGCCTGAGCTGGGAGACTCCAGTAGTGTCAGCCTGAGCTGGGAGACCAGTAGTGTAAGCCTGAGCTGGGAGACTCCAGTAGTGTCAGCCTGAGCTGGGAGACCAGTAGTGTCAGCCTGAGCTGGGAGACTCCAGTAGTGTCAGCCTGAGCTGGGAGACCAGTAGTGTCAGCCTGAGCTGGGAGACCAGTAGTGTCAGCCTGAGCTGGGAGACCAGTAGTGTCAGCCTGAGCTGGGAGACCAGTAGTGTCAGCCTGAGCTGGGAGACCAGTAGTGTCAGCCTGAGCTGGGAGACTCCAGTAGTGTCAGCCTGAGCTGGGAGACCAGTAGTGTCAGCCTGAGCTGGGAGACCAGTAGTGTCAGCCTGAGCTGCGAGACCAGTAGTGTCAGCCTGAGCTGGGAGACCAGTAGTGTCAGCCTGAGCTGGGAGACCAGTAGTGTCAGCCTGAGCTGGGAGACCAGTAGTGTCAGCCTGAGCTGGTAGACCAGTAGTGTCAGCCTGAGCTGGGAGACCAGTAGTGTCAGCCTGAGCTGGGAGACCAGTAGTGTCAGCCTGAGCTGGGAGACCAGTAGTGTCAGCCTGAGCTGGGAGACCAGTAGTGTCAGCCTGAGCTGGGAGACCAGTAGTGTCAGCCTGAGCTGGGAGACTCCAGTAGTGTCAGCCTGAGCTGGGAGACCAGTAGTGTCAGCCTGAGCTGGGAGACCAGTAGTGTCAGCCTGAGCTGGGAGACCAGTAGTGTCAGCCTGAGCTGGGAGACCAGTAGTGTCAGCCTGAGCTGGGAGACCAGTAGTGTCAGCCTGAGCTGGGAGACCAGTAGTGTCAGCCTGAGCTGGGAGACCAGTAGTGTCAGGCTGAGCTGGGAGACTCCAGTAGTGTCAGCCTGAGCTGGGAGACCAGTAGTGTCAGCCTGAGCTGGGAGACCAGTAGTGTCAGCCTGAGCTGGGAGACCAGTAGTGTCAGCCTGAGCTGGGAGACCAGTAGTGTCAGCCTGAGCTGGGAGACCAGTAGTGTCAGCCTGAGCTGGGAGACCAGTAGTGTCATCCTGAGCTGGGAGGCCAGTAGTGTCAGCCTGAGCTGGGAGACCAGTAGTGTCAGCCTGAGCTGGGAGACCAGTAGTGTCAGTCTGAGCTGGGAGACCAGTAGTGTCAGCCTGAGCTGGGAGACTCCAATAGTTTCAGTCTGAGCTGGGAGACTCCAGTAGTGTCAGTCTGAGCTGGGAGACTCCAGTATTGTCAGTCTGAGCTGGGAGACTACAGTACTGTCAACCTGAGCTGGGAGACTTCAGTACTGTCAACCAGAGCTGAGAGACTCCAGTACTGTCAGCCTGACCTGGGAGACTCCAGTACTGTCACCCTGAGCTGGGAGACTCCAGTACTGTCAGCCTGAGCTGGGAGACTTCAGTACTGTCAACCTGAGCTGGGAGACTTCAGTACTGTCTGCCTGAGCTGGAAGAATTCAGTACTGTCAGCCTGAGCTGGGAGACTTCAGTACTGTCAACCTGAGCTGGGAGACTTCAGTACTGTCAGCCTGAGCTGGGAGACTCCAGTACTGTCAGCCTGAGCTGGAAGACTCCAGCACTGTCAGCCTGAGCTGGGAGACTTCAGTACTGTCAGCCTGAGCTGGGAGACTTCAGTACTGTCAGCCTGAGCTGGGAGACTTCAGTTCTGCCAACCTGAGCTGGGAGACTCCAGTACTGTCAGCCTGAGCTGGGAGACTTCAGTACTGTCAGCCTGAGCTGGAAGACTCCAGCACTGTCAGCCTGAGCTGGGAGACTTCAGTACTGTCAGCCTGAGCTGGGAGACTTCAGTACTGTCAGCCTGAGCTGGGAGACTCCAGTACTGTCAACCTGAGCCGGGAGATTCCAGTACTGTCAGCCTGAGCTGGGAGACTTCAGTACTGTCAACCTGAGCTTGGAGACTCCAGTACTGTCAGACTGAGCTGGGAGACTCCAGTACTGTCAGCCTGAGCTGGGAGACTTCAGTACTGTCAACCTGAGCTGGAAGACTCCAGTACTGTCAGCTTGAGCTGGGAGACTTCTGTACTGTCAGTCTGACCTGGGAGACTCCAGTACTGTCAGACTGAGCAGGGAGACTCCAGTACTGTCAGTCTGACCTGGGAGACTCCAGTGCTGTCAGACTGAGCTGGGAGACTCCAGTACTGTCAGCCTGAGCTGGGAGACTTCAGTACTGTCAACCTGAGCTGGGAGACTCCAGTACTGTCAGACTGAGCTGGGAGACTTCAGTACTGTCAGACTGAGCTGGGAGACTTCAGTACTGTCAACCTGAGCTGGGAGACTCCAGTACTGTCAGACTGAGCTGGGAGACTCCAGTACTGTCAGCCTGAGCTGGGAGACTTCAGTACTGTCAGACTGAGCTGGGAGACTTCAGTACTGTCAGACTGAGCTGGGAGACTTCATTACTGTCAGACTGAGCTGGGAGACTCCAGTACTGTCAGCCTGAGCTGGGAGACTTCAGTACTGTCAGACTGAGCTGGGAGACTTCATTACTATCAATCTGAGCTGGGAGACTCCAGTACTGTCAGACTGAGCTGGGAGACTTCAGTACTGTCAATCTGAGCTGGGAGACTCCAGTACTGTCAGACTGAGCTGGGAGACTTCAGTTCTGTCAGACTGAGCTGGGAGACTTCAGCACTCTCAGACTGAGCTGGGAGACTTCGGTACTGTCAATCTGAGCTGGGAGACTCCACTACTGTTAGACTGAGCTGGGAGACTCCAGTACCGTCAGACTGAGCTGGGAGACTCCAGTACTGTCAGACTGAGCTGGGAGACTTCAGTACTGTCAATCTGAGCTGGGAGACTCCAGTACTGTCAGACTGAGCTGGGAGACTTCAGTAGTAAAGGAGGAGGAGTGGGAGGATGATAGAGAAATGAATGCTGGATGGAAGGAGGAATGGAGGAGGAAGATGGAGGGAGGGAGGAAGGGATAGTGTGGAAGAGAGAGAGAGAGAGAGAGAGAGAGAGAGAGAGAGAGAGAGAGAGAGAGAGAGAGAGAGAGAGAGAGAGAGAGAGAGAGAGAGAGAGAGAGAGAGAGAGAGAGAGAGAGAGAGAGAGAGAGAGAGAGAGAGAGAGAGAGAGAGAGAGAGAGAGAAGTGTTAGATGCATGTTAGGAAGGTAAGTGAGAGAGCCAGCTGAAAGAAAGAAGAGATACAGGGGCGCATACAAATGATTCCTGCCAGCAACACCAGAGGACGAGGAGGACGAGGAGGACGAGGAGGACGAGGAGGACGAGGAGGACGAGGAGGACGAGGAGGACGAGGAGAGTAAGTGTGGCTGGAGTGCAGAAGAAGGTAGGCTGAGAGAGCAGCAATAACACATGAGGTTACACAGCTGATGCTATCACACACAACAACATTAAGCAATAAGAGTTAAGTAAGTGATAAAGATTTTTATTGGTGAAGGACGAGTAGTCATGGAGGACGAACAGCCATGGAGGACGAGCAGCCATGGAGGACGAGCAGCCATGGAGGACGAGTAGTCATGGAGGACGAACAGCCATGGAGGACGAACAGCCATGGAGGACGAGCAGCCATGGAGGACGAGCAGCCATGGAGGACGAGCAGCCATGGTGGACGAACAGCCATGGAGGACGAGCAGCCATGGAGGACGAGCAGCCATGGAGGACGAGCAGCCATGGAGGACGAGCAGCCATGGAGGACGAGCAGCCATGGAGGACGAGCAGCCATGGAGGACGAGCAGCCATGGTGGACGAACAGCCATGGAGGACGAGCAGCCATGGAGGACGAGCAGTCATGGAGGACGAACAGCCATGGAGGACGAGCAGCCATGGTGGACGAACAGCCATGGAGGACGAGCAGCCATGGAGGACGAGCAGTCATGGAGGACGAACAGCCATGGAGGACGAGCAGCCATGGAGGACGAGCAGCCATGGTGGACGAACAGCCATGGAGGACGAGCAGCCATGGAGGACGAGCAGTCATGGAGGACGAACAGCCATGGAGGACGAGCAGCCATGGTGGACGAACAGCCATGGAGGACGAGCAGCCATGGAGGACGAGCAGCCATGGAGGACGAGCAGCCATGGAGGACGAGCAGCCATGGAGGACGAGCAGCCATGGAGGACGAGCAGCCATGGAGGACGAGCAGCCATGAAACAATCTTATTGGAAAATATCTTAATATGAATTAATATATCTGGAAGCGGAAAAGGAACTTTCAGTGTCAAGAACTTTACTTCGGAACAGAACTTGCTACGACGTCTTTATTTCCAAGTTTTTATTAATTGTTTATTCATTTATTTGTCTGTCGTGAGCTTTTGTTTTCCACTTCTTTGGGGCAGAATTATTTAGAGTATCTGATATATCAATACTAAATTTTAATTATTTAAGATTCTTCTTACTTTTTTTCTTAGAATTTTTTATTGAAGATCCGCTTAATTATATACTTATTTGTGTTGTTATTTTGATAACAATATTCCTTGTTAATTACCCTCTGATAATTAATCTTCTGTTTTTATTGGAATTAAAAATTATGATTATTATGCTACTATATATATATATTATTTTGCCTCGGTTTAGTATACATGTTGATTATGTATTTTTTTCGTTGGGTTTTGTGTTTATTGTTATTTTGATTATTATTTTGTGAGGTAGGTCGTTGCTGGGAGGGATGACTGAAGAGACACGTAGTGTATTCTTCTCAGTTGGTGAGATGTCAACACCAGTCAGTTCACTGGGAGAGGAGGACTTTTATGTAAGGGATGGGGAGTATTGCAGGCGAAACGTGTTGCTTTTGTTATGGCTATGTATTACTGTATGTTTTGTTTCTCCTTTTCATTTTATTTTTTTTGATAATCTAGAGCGGAGTTTTGTTAACTGGAAATGAGGATTTTTGTTTGGCATTCAGATGGAGGGCGGTCGTACTGAAAGGGAATAATTGTGAGCTTTGGTGTAGATTTTGTTCACCACTGTGATTCCAGGGAGGTATGTCAGCCGTCTCTCTAATCTGTAGAGTTCAGTGCTACTACTTGCAGCAGAGGTGGAGAGGGGTCCGAGGTTTTCTTGCGCATTATATGTGTTTCTTATGAGAACGCAGTTAACCAGGGAGTGAGACCGAGAGAAAGAGTAGGGTGTCCTGGTGGCTGGTTCAGTGGAACACGCAATAGCTCGATTTTTTACGGGATTATGGTTTCCTTGGGTAGAACTCGCAATGAATGCTTATGGTAAGGGAACCAGTTCGATGCTGTGTAAGGATGTAAGGATGCGTGCTACAGTTTGGATAGGCATAAGGGTTAGGATAAAATGATCTGAGAATCTAGGATATTCTTAGACTTTATCCTATTTATTAGCCAAGTTAAAAGAGGTAGAAGGGGAGACTTCACAAGATGGAACTTTCACTGACGACAACAAAGAAATGAATGGAATATTGGTCTCAATATGATATTGTGTTAAGTGAGCCCTTAATCTGACTAATGGTCGATAATCTAAACTAATTCTTCAGGAACATGCCAGTATCTCCAGATTTACTGACATAACCTTATCACCACCAGACTTCGAAAAACCCACTGGCAACATGCCAATGCACTCTGCCCCAGAAACCCCTTCATGTGTCTTAAATATTCTATACAGAGGGAACCTAATACGTAGGTCATGCCGTTGTCATTAACAACAGATACAATCACAGTTTTCTCAGACCGATAGCACGAACGTCCCTACATTACAAAAATCTTTGAAAAAGTCCTATAAATGAAGATCATAAATCAACTGGATTCCCAAACTGCATAACGTAAGGTAGGTAAGACACAAAGGCAACAGTTAAGCATCTTTATTCCGAAACGTTTCGCCTATACAGTAGGCTTCTTCAGTCGAGTTCAGACAAGTTGGCAGGAGCAGTAGAGATGTGAAGACAGTGTAATCAGTCCATTCTGATATTCATAACTCAGGGCAGCATGGGTTTATAGCAGGTTGCTCCTGCCTCTTTCCACCACTGGACCACTATGACATAGTCTTGGATGCACTAGAAAATATACAGAATGCAGATATAATATACATAGAGTATGCAAATGCCTTTGAGAAGTGGGACCATGGCGTAATACCGACAAAAAATTGACTGCCAAAGGAGTAACTAGAAAAATAGGCAGTTATATTTTATTTATTTTTTTTCAGTAGAACGCAAAGAGTAATAGAAAACAAAGTTAAATCAGAGGCTGCCACAGTGAAAACTCTGTCCCACAAGGCACTGTTCTCGCCCCCATTATTTTCTTCATCCACATTTCTGACATAGAAAGACGTAAATCATAGCACCGTGGTTATGTGTGGATAGTGGTCACATAATGTGGTGATGATCGCATATGGGAACTGGTGAGTAGCCATGGAGGACGAGTAGTCATGGAGGACGAGTAGTCATGGAGGACGAGTAGTCATGGAGGACGAGTAGTCATGGAGGACGAGTAATCATGGAGGACGAGTAATCATGGAGGACAAGTAGCTATAGAGTAAGGGCGAATAGCCCTGGGGGAAGGACGAGTAGCCATGGAGTAAGGACGAATAGCTCTGGGGGCAGGATGAATAGCCATGGAGTAAGGGCGAATAGCCCTGGAGGAAGGACGAGTAGCCATGGAATAAGGACGGGTAGCCCTGGAGGAAGGACGAGTAGCCAGTGAGTAAGGACGAGTAGCCCTGGAGGAAGGACGAGTAGCCATGGAGTAAGGACGAATAGCCCTGGAGGCAGGACGAGTAACCATGAAGTAAGAACGAGTAACCATGGAATAAGAACGAGTAACCATGGAGTAAGAACGAGTAAACATGGAGTAAGAACGAGTAACCATGGAGTAAGAACGAGTAACCATGGAGTAAGAACGAGTAATCATGGAGTAAGAACGAGTAACCATGGAGTAAGAACGAGTAACCATGGAGTAAGAACTAGTAACCATGGAGTAAGAACGAGTAACCATGAAGTAAGAACGAGTAACCATGGAGTAAGAACGAGTAACCATGGAGTAAGAACGAGTAACCATGAAGTAAGAACGAGTAACCATGGAGTAAGAACGAGTAACCATGGAGTAAGAACGAGTAACCATGGAGTAAGAACGAGTAACCATGGAGTAAGAACGAGTAACCATGGAGTAAGAACGAGTAACCATGGAGTATGAACGAGTAACCATGAAGTAAGAACGAGTAACCATGGAGTAAGAACGAGTAACCATGGAGTATGAACGAGTAACCATGAAGTAAGAACGAGTAACCATGGAGTAAGAACGAGTAGCCATGAAGTAAGAACGAGTAACCATGGAGTAAGAACGAGTAACCATGGAGTAAGAACGAGTAACCATGAAGTAAGAACGAGTAGCCATGAAGTAAGAACGAGTAACCATGAAGTAAGAACGAGTAACCATGGAGTAAGAACGAGTAACCATGGAGTAAGAACGAGTAACCATGGAGTAAGAACGAGTAACCATGGAGTAAGAACGAGTAACCATGGAGTAAGAACGAGTAACCATGGAGTAAGAACGAGTAACCATGAAGTAAGAACGAGTAACCATGGAGTAAGAACGAGTAACCATGGAGTAAGAACGAGTAACCATGAAGTAAGAACGAGTAACCATGGAGTAAGAACGAGTAACCATGGAGTAAGAACGAGTAACCATGGAGTAAGAACGAGTAACCATGGAGTAAGAACGAGTAACCATGAAGTAAGAACGAGTAACCATGGAGTAAGAACGAGTAACCATAGAGTAAGAACGAGTAACCATGAAGTAAGAACGAGTAACCATGGAGTAAGAACGAGTAACCATGGAGTATGAACGAGTAACCATGAAGTAAGAACGAGTAACCATGGAGTAAGAACGAGTAGCCATGAAGTAAGAACGAGTAACCATGGAGTAAGAACGAGTAACCATGAAGTAAGAACGAGTAACCACGAAGTAAGAACGAGTAACCATGGAGTAAGAACGAGTAACCATGGAGTAAGAACGAGTAACCATGAAGTAATAACGAGTAACCATGAAGTAAGAACGAGTAGCCATGAAGTAAGAACGAGTAACCATGAAGTAAGAACGAGTAACCATGGAGTAAGAACGAGTAACCATGGAGTAAGAACGAGTAACCATGGAGTAAGAACGAGTAACCATGGAGTAAGAACGAGTAACCATGGAGTAAGAACGAGTAACCATGAAGTAAGAACGAGTAACCATGGAGTAAGAACGAGTAACCATGAAGTAAGAACGAGTAACCATGGAGTAAGAACGAGTAACCATGGAGTAAGAACGAGTAACCATGAAGTAAGAACGAGTAACCATGGAGTAAGAACGAGTAACCATGAAGTAAGAACGAGTAACCATGGAGTAAGAACGAGTAACCATGAAGTAAGAACGAGTAACCATGGAGTAAGAACGAGTAACCATGAAGTAAGAACGAGTAACCATGGAGTAAGAACGAGTAACCATAAAGTAAGAACGAGTAACCATGAAATAAGAACGAGTAACCATGGAGTATGAACGAGTAACCATGAAGTAAGAACGAGTAACCATGGAGTAAGAACGAGTAACCATGAAGTAAGAACGAGTAACCATGGAGTAAGAACGAGTAACCATGGAGTAAGAACGAGTAACCATGAAGTAAGAACGAGTAACCATGGAGTAAGAACGAGTAACCATGGAGTAAGAACGGGTAACCATGAAGTAAGAACGAGTAACCATGGAGTAGGAACGAGTAACCATGGAGTAAGAACGAGTAACCATGAAGTAAGAACGAGTAACCATGGAGTAAGAACGAGTAACCATGAAGTAAGAACGAGTAACCATGGAGTAAGAACGAGTAACCATGGAGTAAGAACGAGTAACCATGGAGTAAGAACGAGTAACCATGGAGTAAGAACGAGTAACCATGGAGTAAGAAAGAGTAGTCAAGCCTTTGACTCACTATTCAGACATGTTACCATGGTTACACACTGAGGTTAACATTAACAATTATGATTTCACATTTAACGTATATGTTATTTAAAAATCGAATTATTTCTTATTGTTTAAACAATCGCATCTTAGAATATACTGAAACAACAACAATATATCACGTGAAGTAACGTAATTGAAACTAAACTAGACAGGAAAACTTCTCCAGTAAGAGCACTGAAGGATGGACTAGTGGTCCTGTATGCAGCTGCTGGCCCAGATCTTCAGAAAATAACATCTCCACTTCTTCCCTGTCTCCAGTATTCTGTATTGGGATGAAGATGTCACCGACTGGTGCAAAGTCTTTATATATATACACAGATGTTTCACCCCATGTATTAATTTCCTGACGGGTGTTTGTCAGGAGTGGCAGACTACATGTATAAGACCACCTGTGAAGATGGCTAAATATTTCCATTTTTGAGGGCAAATCTGGAGGCCTAACAATAACAGACCAGTGATCTTGACTAATGCAATATTGGTGACATACATATCACTGTTATCGAAAGATTTGCTTGCATAGCATATCTTGTTAGAGTTTCTTGGTGACTGCCTGATCAACCATACTGTCTCAGCTTGTAGCTCACAGCCCCACATAGCCACCAGAGCTGGACTGATCAGTCACCTCCCAAGAAAACTTTGGTGAATCTCTAGAGAATACGTAACTCCATCATCGCCGCTTGAGGATCAGGAAATCATGTCCCACGAACTCAACAGACGACCACGATCCATTCACGGATAACAAGGCAGTACAGAGATCAACAAATTATACATATCCCTGAACTGCAAGAAAACCATTAACACAACACCCACACGTTAGAGGAGACAGGAGTGAGAGGCACATTACCAGCCTGGTCAAAGACACTGATGGATGAATATTAATAATGGGTCAGTGTAACTAGGAGGTCCCATACCTCCTAGTATATGTAAATTAGAGGACACAGTAACAGAAGAATGCAGCTACAAGAGAACACAGTCACAGAGGGACACAGACACAGTAAAGACATTTAAAGACATTCTCAACAGTGTTAGCATCTGACTCTCACAACAGACCAATGTCTCGTGCAACTAACATTACAGTATTTCAGTCAGTGAGCAAGTCAAAGGTTAGCAGAAGAATAAGAGAGAAGATGAAAGAATGGGAAGTGAGAAGGAGAAACAGAGGTGACAGGGAGAAGGAAGTGGAATTTGGAGAGGGAAAATAAACAAAACAAACAGTTAACTTTATTGCTACAAAGTAGCGTGCTGTACAGTTTACAATTATGGTAACTAACATGTGTAAAATAATGTGCAGAAAGCCTCCTGTTATGTAAAGAATTTTAGGCTGCCTTAAATCTAACATAATTACCAGACAGTGAGACACAGTACATGAGAATAAGAATATTTAGTTTATACAAATGCTGAAGGTATTTAGTAATTCAATAAATAAAATATAATTGAAGATATATTAAGGATCAAGTTAGGTACATAAACTGATACAAAAAAAAATTGTGTTTTTAGTAATAAATGAAAGGTGAGGAAGGATGGGACAAAAACAGGGAAAATAATAGATGGAAGACAAGGTTTCAGGATTCGTTCGGTATAATAAACTACTGTCAGGATCACATTAAGATAAGGTGGTGTTTTATGACGGTAGTTTAGCAGTGGTTGGCAGACAGGAAGACTCTGGAATCTTCAGGCAAAGAGTTCTAGATTTTAGGTCAATTTTTGCACACTTAAGTTTTTACGCAGGTTGAGTCGGACACGAGGAATATCATAGAAATTTCTGTGTCTCGTATTATGCCTATGAGTTCTGCTGCAGCCATCAGGAAAGAGCTTCAGGGTAAGATTGATATAAGAATTGACTGTACCATAAATGTAGTATGTACAGTGGTATGAGTGATTTTTGTGTACATTAAATAGGTTTAGGCTTTTGAATAGAGAGAAGTGTGTTGCCTGGCAGTAAACTGGGTGATCATCCATACAGCCGCTTTTTGTTGAGTTATTATTGGCTTTGGGTGACTTGCTGTAGTGTATCCACAGGCATGAATAGCATAGGCGAGGTAGGGATGGATAAGAGAGAAGTATAATGTTAAGTAGTGATGTTTGATGTACATAGTAACTTGTCTTGGAGGGGATGCCAATTGATTTCGATACTTTTTTTATGTACTGAATGTGGGTGCTTAATTTTAATTTGCAGTTTAGGAACAGACCGAAGAATTTCTCTTCATTCTGTCTTGCAGTGTGAGAGCCATTGATAATACCATTTAGTTGGACATTCATAGGTCTGTTACTAAACATCATGTAGAAGGTCTTGTCAATGTTAAGATTGAGTTAATTGGTAGTCATTAAGGTGGATATGTTATTAACTCCTCATTAACAGTGTTGTTGAGAGAATTAGGATTTGGGTGGAAGACGACAAAAGTTGTGTCGTCAGCAAGAAGAACATGTCTAAGTTATTGAGATGCACTTAAAAGCAGAGGGTTGAGAACACTGCCTTCGGGCACCCCTATGACGATAGGTCACATTTACGAGTTTATGCCCTTGATGGAGACATACTGGTGTCTGTTAAGGTAGGACTCTAGATATGCTTTGATACCGTAATGTTCAAGTTTAAGGTGCAGAATGTTGTCCTCTGCTGTATCGAAATCTTTCCCAGGGTTCATTTTTAAGAGGTGCCTAAAGAAAGTTTTTTTAGCTGCATCGTTTATGGTTTTATTTGATCTGGAACCATACTGGGAGGGGTTGGGTATATTGAGTGATGCTAGAAAAGAGTATAATCTCCTGTGGATTAAATTTTCGAAAATTTGGTAAAGCAATGGTAAGTCAAATATAGGTCTAAAGTTATTCACGTTGGTTGGGTCTCCACCTTTATATTGGTATAACCTTTGTTGTCTTAATCATTGTCGAGAATGTGTTGGTTTCTAATGATTTACACAGATAATCCACACATAGGAGAATGAAACTCGTGACGACGTTTTGGTTCGACTTGGGCCATTAACAAGTCAGTGGTCCAAGTCGGACCGAAACCTCGTCATAAGTTTTATGAATTATTGTTATTATTATTATTATTATTATTATTATTATTATTATTATTATTATTATTATTATTATGTGAGCAAATTACCTGCATGAGGTTTACAGGGTATTACCTGAATTATTACAGGCAAGTAATTTTGGTAAGATAAGTTGGACTTAAGTCACAGTAGGTCGCAGAACTGAAACTCCCTCGATGCCCACTTCACCACTCTCACAAAAAGCTAGATCCGACATTAAATTAATAATTACAATATTAAAACCAGATACTCTGGTAAATTAAAGTTGCTGATTGTATATGATTAGGTTTGCAGGGTACACAAAAGGAATTCGTATTGCCACTTAGCATTTAATTGCTGTAGATGCTCACACTACAACACCTGCCTGACACCTAGACCCTACACTGGCCAGTTAGAGATCTAAATGCAAGGACTAATGGCACACTTCCCTGTGAGTGATGGTCGTATTCCATATCTTCCGCCATCCACACGTAATTCTTGAGGTTCCACAAATTTCCTGTCCCAATTCTTCAGTAAGGGACATTAACACAGGTTCCTAATTACAAATTCAGGCCGAAACTCCCCAATTCGGCTCGGAAGACGCCGGATTATTAGCAGAATTTCCCACAACTAGTGCCCACAAATTACAAATGGCGTCCCCTTCCGCAGCTTCACTCTCCCGGCTGTTCTACCTCCCCCTTCACTCGAAATTTCTCAAAGGGTCCAAATAGCATCACATTTAATACGCAATTATTACATTATTCATTTACATTTTCTACATTTAGGAAATTATGCAAAAATACTTCTACAAGTTTCATTCTCGTATGTCCGGGTTATTTGTGTATTGTTCCAGTCACGGTATTGTGCCTTTTCATTCTTTCTAATTATTTTTTGAACAGTGTTGCAGTGGTGGATGAACGTGTTATTGCTGTTCTTACTGCTGAACAGCGGTTTAGTGCCGATGAAGGTAGCGTAGGTAGCAATGATACGGCCGTGGACTAGTTTGGCTTTAATTGGGTAGGAGTGAGTACACAACGGGCAGTGTGAGGGAGTGACCGCAAGCCAGTCCGTGGAGGGGGAGCACTTGTGTCTGTCAAGTCGGTCGGCCTAGGAGTGAGAGAGGGTGGGCTGTGCTTCCCACTGACCTGGGTGAGCCTACAGAGGGCAGCACTGAATGCCGCGAAATATGAACTAGTCAGAGCAGACAGCTAGGCTGTGTGCTCTGACAGTACAGACTGTCTACAGAACGTACGTGAGCTGCTATTTTGAACAATAGTCGTTGTACTTGTGTTAACTTTCCTGAGTTGCTTTTCAGTGAGTTTATTATTATCAAAAAAACATGAGCAGGATTAGTTGAAGCCAGATAGAAGGAGTCTGGAAAACTTCCGACAAGGTAGTCACTCGCCCGAGCTCTGGAGCTTGGGATTTTGCTAGCTAAACTTCACCCTATGATAGTAAGTTTATTCAGACACAGGTACACATAAATACAATTTACGTAATGTAAATTACCTAGCATAACCCAAAAAAGTCACTTGTGTTGGATATTTCAGTGGGCTGGAGATGTGATACATCGGGTTTGGCTAGGTTATCTTTATCTGGTGTTAGTCAAGTTCCGTTGGAGGTCTTCTTCATATTACCTCATATTTCACGGTATTGTGCCTTTTTTGTTATTCACTGAACCTGCTAGCATAATACAGTTATTTAGATTGGGAGGTGGATAACAGAGAAGAATGAGTGGGCATTAGGAAGGTAGGAGGAACGTACATGAGTGGGGAAGAGAAAGAACGAAGGGAAGAAAACTTGGGAAGAGGGAAATGGAGACGGAGGAGAGAGAGGAGGTGGGAGGCAAAGAAGAAGGGAATGGAGAGGGAGGGATAAGAGGGGCGTGGGGAAGAGAAGGGAGACAGGAGCACTCTTCCGGACCAACTACCAGGGACAAAAGGAGGGGCTAGACCCGTCCCTCCGCCACCATGTTGGGTCCCGCCGCACCCTTGTACCTGCCCAGGCAGCTAGCCACGATACACGTACCCCCTCCAGTAAGGTACCCACAGAGACGGTACCTACAGAAAAGATGCATCCTTGTACCCGTCCAGGCGATATCCACATCATGGTACTGTACAAGAGTCGTACATAAGGCACACACAACATTATACAAGAATCATATTAAATTATTAGACTTATATTGAAAAAATAAGATTCCGGGTTAAGTTGAATTGGTCAAGTTTTAACGAAGCCTCAGAATCACAAATACATACTAGAGTTTCAGACGAAGGTCAGACAAATACACAGGAGGGTCACAAACACAAGTCATACACACAGGTGGGTCACAAACACAGGTCAGACAAACACACAGGTGGATCATAAACACAGGTGGGTCACAAACATAGGTGCATCACAAACACAGGTCAGACAAACACACAAGTGGATCATAAACACAGGTGGGTCACAAACATAGGTGCATCACAAACACAGGTCAGACAAACACACAGGTGGATCATAAACACAGGTGGGTCACAAACATAGGTGCATCACAAACACAGGTCAGACAAACACACAGGTGGATCATAAACACAGGTGGGTCACAAACATAGGTGCATCACAAACACAGGTCAGACAAACACATCATCTGATTTTCTCTTCATTTTAATTTTCCCACTAATACTATTTTCTCACTATTAGTGAGAAAATATGTACCTGTGACCTGTTGCTGCTAGCGGCTCGCATGCCCATGTAACCATCACACCGTGGTAATATTTCTGATACCAGTTGTTAATAGGTTGGAGTCCTGGACCACGGATATTGACGTAGTGTTCTCTTATGGGTTCCTCCTAAATTTCTGACTCTGGGATCTTGTTATTGTAGTGTGCAACCGGGGTCGACGTCATCCTGTAGTCTGCATTTATCTCTCTCCCGCTGCAGAGAGTATATTGCAAGATCATTGATATTTTGTTGATTGTACGAGAGTAGTGAATGACCTCTGTAGATTACCCAGGAGACGATACTACTCTTGTAGGTCATGTCAACTACCACTACACTACACTTGTAGGTCATGTCAACTACCACTACACTACACTTGTAGGTCATGTCAACTATCACTACACTACACTTGTAGGTCATGTCAACTATCAGTACACTACACTTGTAGGTCATGTACACCTCCATAACACTACACTTGCATGTCATGTCAACTACCATAACACTACACTTGTATGTCATGTCAACTACCATAACACTACACTTGTATGTCATGTCAACTACCATAACACTACACTTGTAGGTCATGTCAACTATCAGTACAGTACACTTGTAGGTCATGCAAACCTCCATAACACTACACTTGTAGGTCATGTCAACTACCATAACACTACATTTGTAGGTCATGTCAACTACCACTATCCTACACTTGTAGGTCATGTCAACCTCCACTATAATACATTACCTCTTCCCATTTGACTTCGAAGAAGCCACTGACTGCATGCCCATGCACTCCACCCCAGGACCAAGCTCGTCGGACTCCATGTACACTAAGGATTGTAAGGGACCATTATCTCGTATCTTCAATATTTTATGAAGAAGAATGGGACACTTGTGCGACATTTTGGATCTTTATTTGGGAAACGTTTCGACAGCCACTAACTTCTTCAGTCCAATACAGAGAAGAACGGTGGAAGATGAGGAGGAGTTTGATATAATCAGTCCCTGAGCTATCTCGATGTGTTCAGTCCATCGGGTCCAAGCTGAGGGACCGATAACTTCAAACTCTTTCTCACCGTCCACTGTTCTTCTCTGTATTGGACTGAAGAAGCCACTAGCTGGTGAAACGTTTCCTAAATATTTCCAAATATTTAAGAACCTCATTCTTCACCTTGTCAGTTTTCTAAATCATTTATATTAAATTCTTTGTAGCAACAACCAGAACACCGGAGTCATCCAACAGTAAATTTAAACCACTAATATTGCCTTTCTCTACAAAGGTGGCAATAAACTTCATAAAAACTATAGACTGATACCTATGGCGTCCCACATTATCAAGATTTTGGAAGAGTTTTAAGAAGCAAGATTTCAAGTCATATTGAATGGCAGTAGATTGTACAACCATGGTCAACGTAGGTTCAAAAGAGGTCACTCCTGCTTCTCGCAGTTGCTGGATCATCACGACAGAGTCTTGAATACACTAGATGACAAGCACAATGCAAATGGTCAGTAGTGTACACTGACTTCCCTAAAGTTTTTGACAAGTGTGGCCATGGGGCAAGTGACCACAAAATGCGTGCAAAAACGATAACTGGAAAGGTAGGCTGATGGATATTTAGCTTCCGAACAAACTGAACCCAAGAGTAATAGTAAATAGAGTGAAATCAGGGCCTGACAAAGTGACAAAATTCTGTTCCTTAAGACACATACTTACCTCACTTGTCTTTGGGATTTTTAAGGTTAGCCACTCAGGATAATCTAAGAAAATCAGTGCGTCATCGAGGACTGTCTGTTTTATTTGCCTTGTGGTCCTCAATCTTGTTTCCCAGGATGCGACCCACACCAGTCGACTAACACCCGGGTGCCTACTTCCTGCTAGCCGAACACGGACAGCAGGTGTAAGAAAATATGCCCAATGTTTCAACCCGGCAGCGATTGAACTACGAACACCCAGTGTGTGAGTTGAGAGCGTTGCCTACCAGGCCATGGTAGACAGGGATATATCATCCTTTACACAAGAACATAAGAAAGTAGGAACACTGCAGAAGGCCTACTGGCCCATGCGAGGCAGGTCCAATTCTCCCACCTGCTTAAGCCAATGCCTTAACCTAGTCAGGTTAGGTTAGGTTGCAGACGATACCAGAATTTGCATGAGATAGGCGTCCAGGGAAGACACAGTTAGCCCAAGCTGATATAAATCATATCTTCCAATGGACCACTGACAGACAATATGTTGCTCACTGAGGACAAATTTAATTTATGTTACGGAAAGACTGACGAAATTAAATCAATATGGGAGAAGAAGACAAACTCAATCCGCTCAATAAAAAATAACTCAAATGTGAAAGACGTGGGAGGGATAATGTCAGAAGATCGAACATTCAAGGAGCAAAACAATGTTATTATTAAGTTGGAAATAAAATAATGGGTTGGATCACTACACTTTTCAAAACAGGAGATATTTAGCTAATGATGACACACTTAAGTAACCAATGATGACACACTTAAGTAACCAATGATGACACACTTAAGTAACCAATGATGACACACTTAAGTAACCAATGATGACACACTTAAGTAACCAATGATGACACACTTAAGCAACCAATGATGACACACTTAAGTAACCAATGATGACACACTTAAGTAACCAATGATGACACACTTAAGTAACCAATGATGACACACTTAAGTAACCAATGATGACACACTTAAGCAACCAATGATGACACACTTAAGTATTACTGTATATTAACCGCTTTCAAGAATGCAAGCAACACTGCAGAACCTGAAAATGTATAGAGAAACTTCAGAATCACTGAAAGTTCAACAACTATCTAGATCACTGGGAGCGCTTGAACTCAACGAACTGTACTCCTTAGAACGTAGGCGAGAAAGACATATCATATTCTACTATATACTTGAAAGATTCTGGAGTAATTGGCACCAAAAATGTAAACCGAAATTACAATACATGAAAGCAAAAGGTTTAGCAGACGCTGCAACATACATACGGTGAAAAGCAGATGCGTGATGAGTACACTCAGATTGGACTCAATAAGTTTAAAGGGCCCACGACTCTTCAACACTCCCCCTTCATGCATATGGGAAACTATCAACGTACCCCTAGATGTCATCGAGTGAGAACTCGATAAATTCCTCAAAATTCCCGATGAGACAGGCTGTGGTGAGTACCTTGGTCTGTTGAACTCCTGGAGGTGGCCACCAACACAGCAACAGGAATCCTAGTCTGGGACTAGGTAGGTAAGCAAGGAGGGAAGGAAGGAGGTAGATAGGTAGGTAGGTTAAATATTAAATAGCTTAATTTCTCTAAGAAGATAATGTCATTACTTATTAATCGACCTGTTGTCTGGCAATGACCTCCGGAAGCCGTACACAAGATTCGCCATTTCTGAATCTGTTTAGATTGCTGTTTAGGAAATCAGTTCCGATTTTCTACATTATATTACAGGGTATGTGTGACAGTGACACTACAGGCGACCTACAGGTACAGATAACCAGGTAATACTACACATCCAGGTCACTGCAGGTACAATTGCTGTGGATTACCACCACTAATGCAGCTCTCAGTCAAATTATAATCAGTAAATTTACTTACATAACTTACATCTATAATGAATATAGCACTAATTTTTTTTCAGTCTCCTCTTAGCTTAAGAGTCACCCCGAGCTTTCAGGGGTGATCGCCCCCTCTCTTCGGTGCCTGACCAGACATCACGACTTACAAGAAAAGAAGCGAGTATGTCTTTCTCCAATTAAACTTGTGTAATTTAAACGCTTTTACAAAAAAACGTTTAATATTATTGCTTTGAGTATTGAAGATCAACATTATTATTATTATTATTATTATTATTATTATTATTATTATTATTATTATTATTATTATTATATTTAGTGCAGAGTATGTTTGGTTTACATAGTGTAATCGGTAATGACTCGTCACTCCTGTTAATCGCGAATATAGTTTTGCCTTCAGATGGCCACACAGCTGACACCGGGGACGTCAGCCACCTAGTGAGTCAGCCAGGGAGCCATCCAGGGAACTATCCAGTGAGCCATTCAGGGAACTATCCAGTGAGCCATCCAGGAAACCATCCAGTGAGCCAGCCAGTGAGCCAGCCAGTGAGCCAGCCAGTGAGCCATCCAGGGAATCATCCAGTGAGCCAGCCAGTGAGCCAGTCAGTGAGCCAGCCAGTGAGCCATCCAGGGAACCATCCAGTGAGCCAGCCAGTGAGCCAGTCAGTGAGCCAGCCAGTGAATCATCCAGTGAGCCAGCCAGTGAGCCAGCCAGTGAGCCAGCCAGTGAGCCATCCAGGGAATCATCCAGTGAGCCAGCCAGTGAGCCAGTCAGTGAGCCAGCCAGTGAGCCATCCAGGGAACCATCCAGTGAGCCAGCCTGTGAGCCAGTCAGTGAGCCAGCCAGTGAGCCAGCCAGTGAGCCAGCCAGTGAGCCAGCCAGGGAACAATCCAGTGAGCCAGCCAGTGAGCCAGCCAGTGAGCCAGCCAGTGAACCATCCAGTGAGCCAGTCAGTGAGCCATCCAGGAAACCATCCAGTGAGCCAGTCAGTGAGCCATCCAGTGAGCCAGGCAGGGAACGAGCCAGTGAGCCAGCCAGTGAGCCATCCAGTGAGCCAGGCAGGGAGCCAGCCAGTGAGCCAGTCAGTGAGCCATCCAGGAAACCATCCAGTGAGCCAGTCAGTGAGCCATCCAGTGAGCCAGCCAGTGAGCCAGCCAGTGAGCCAGCCAGTGAGCCATCCAGTGAGCCAGCCAGTGAGCCATCCAGTGAACCATCCAGTGAGCCAGCCAGTGAGCCAGTTAGTGAGCCATCCAGGGAACCATCCAGTGAGCCAGCCAGTGAGCCATCCCGGGAACCATCCAGTGAGCCAGTCAGTGAGCCATCCAGGAAACCATTCAGTGAGCCAGTCAGTGAGCCATCCAGTGAGCCAGGCAGGGAGCCAGCCAGTGAGCCAGTCAGTGAGCCATCCAGGAAACCATCCAGTGAGCCAGTCAGTGAGCCATCCAGTGAGCCAGGTAGGGAGCCAGCCAGTGAGCCATCCAGTGAGCCATCCAGTGAACCATCCAGTGAGCCAGCCAGTGAACCATCCAGTGAGCCAGTTAGTGAGCCATCCAGGGAACCATCCAGTGAGCCAGCCAGTGAGCCATCCCGGGAACCATCCAGTGAGCCAGTCAGTGAGCCATCCCGGGAACCATCCAGTGAGCCAGCCAGTGAGCCATCCCGGGAACCATCCAGTGAGCCAGTCAGTGAGCCAGCCAGTGAACCATCAAGGGAGCCAGCCAGTGAACCATCCAGTAAGCCGGCCAGTGAGCCACCCAATGAGCCACCAGGTGAACCACCCAGTGACCAAGCCATCTAGCGAACCACCTAGTAAACGAATCATCCAGTAAACCATCCAGTGAACCACAAAGTGACCGAGTCATCCAGTGAACCATTCAGTGAGCCACCCAGTGAACCACCCAGTGACCCACTCAGTGAATCACCCAGTGAACCAACCACTGAACCACCCAGTGAAACACTCTGTGAACCACATATTGAACCATCCAGTGAACCGCCCAGTGAACCACCCAGTGACCGAGTCATCCAGCGAACCACCCAGTGAACCACCCAGTGAGCCACCCAGTGAACCACCCAGTGAGCCACCCAGTGAACCACCCAGTGAACCACCCAGTGAACCACCCAGTGAATCACAGTGAGTCATTCAGTGAACCACCCAGTGAACCACCCAGTGAACCACCCCGTGAACCGCCCAGTGAGCCATCCAGTGAACCACCCAGTGACGGAGTCATTCAGTGAGCCACTCAGTGAACCACCCAATGAACCACTGTAAAATACCCAGTGAACCACCCAGTGAATCACAGTGAGCCACTCAGTGAACCACCCCGTGAACCGCCCAGTGAACCACCCAGTGAACCACCCAGTGAACCACCCAGTGAATCACAGTGAGCCACTCAGTGAACCACCCCATGAACCACCCAGTGAACCACCCCGTGACCCGCCCAGTGAACCATCCAGTAAACCACTCAGTGAGTCAACCAGTGAACCACTCAGTGACCGAACCACTCAGTAAGTTACCCATTAAACCATCCTGTAAACAACCCAGTAAGCCACCCATTGAACCACCCAGTGAGCCACCCAATAAAGAAACCAGGAACCAAGCCACCCATGTAGCCACCTACGAACCAATCCACTCAGGAACCAAGCCACCCAGGAACCAAGTGTTACAAAAAACGCGATTTCTAAAAAGCTTAGAGATCTCCAGTGAATACTAGAAAGGACTGCCCTTCTAGCATCCAGCCTGTTACTGGGTTTTCGTAACAATTAGTCAGTATCCTTGTCCAATTATCCATTAGAATTCAGTAAGAATTAATAGTGCTTCAGGATTACAACTGGTAGGCTACTAACTAGAGAAATTAAAATTTAATAAATTTATTAAGTCTGGAGGTATATTATCAAATTAAATTAAACACAGTAATCAACAAAATAAGAATAATCACTTCTCTCGTGTACAGTAGTATTGTGCTGAAAGCACATATCACATTTATAATTCTTAAGTACCGTCTGGTACATTAACATTTAATAAGATATTACAAATATGTACAAGTGTGTATGTATGTGTGTAAGTGCTCTAAGTAGTTCACTATGTCTCAAGACTCGACTAGACTTAAACAAGTGACTGACAAAGTCCTCAAATAAACTAACTTCTTAACCAACTGGCAATCAGAACAGTCTGCTTGAACATTAAAACGACTGATAAGCCGAACAACAATTATTACAACCTAGGATTTCAAATGGCCTGTTATCCCAGGTGTAATGGGAGCAAATAAACACAGTAGAAAAAGTTTAGACTTATATTATCCTTCACCAATTATAACAGCAATATGTACACTATGTACAGTGATAAATATAGTGCACTCCACGGTAAGCAAGGCAGAAATAGAAGCCACAAGATAGCAGACCGTGCTTCAACCAGCTCTAGAGTGGGAATGACAAGGGCAGACAGGAGAGCGGTATCCACATAACCTCTGCGATTGTCAATCCCACCTTCTTATTGGCTAGAACCTGGTCACTAGTTGAACGATGGGGCCCCATCATCAACTCTTAGCAACCTGGTTCGCTGGTTGGGGGAGATAGCCTGTAAATGAGGGTGTGTCCATGCGCCGAATAAAGGTTACGTACTCTTTGCATGCCACACCCCCACCCCCGAGAAGGCTCAGGATTAGGCTGCCACCTCCCAGTGGTAACCGTGCCGCCATGGCACAAAATAATGGGACCGCCTATCCTCTCCACCATCCAACTCTTAGATAGAGCTCAGCTTTCCTAGTGCCTGAAAGCCAAACCCTAAACTCAGAGTGAGACAGCAGTCAGATAAGCCAACATAGGTCCAAGATACAAGCGGACGGTAGCCCGTATCCCCTCACTAAAAAAAACCCCCACATCAGGGGATAAAAAAAAGAGCTTGAAAGGGGGGTTACCACAAATACATCCTAACCTAAATAAAATATTAAACTAGACTCTTGACAAAGAGTCTGCCAACACATTTTCTTTGCCGGCAATGTAACGAATTTTGAAGTTATAGGGCTGCAGCCTGAGCGTCCAACGCATAAGCCTTGTGTTGTGATTCTTCATGGCTTGGAGATAGACTAACGGGTTGTGATCACTGTAGACTGTGACCACCTGCGATGTCTGGCCCACATAAACATCGAAATGCTCCAAAGCCATTACCAGCGCGAGGGCTTCTTTTTCAATGGTAGAGTAAGCTCTCTGATGTGGCTGGAACTTAGCTGAAAAGTATGCTACAGGCTGCAACTCCTTGTTCCCGATTTGTAATAGTACCGCCCCAACCCCAGACTCACAAGCATCAACCTGTAATGAAAAAGGTTTGGAGAAGTCTGGAGACAGGAGAATGGGTGCAGAGCACAATAATCTTTTTGCTTTATTAAAAGCAGTGTTACAATCTGACGTCCAATTAAAGGGAACTTTATGACTGGTAAGAGAGGTAAGAGGGGCTACAATATCTGAGAAATTCTTACAGAATCTTCTGTAAAATCCTATCATGCCTAGGAAACGTTGAAGAGATTTCCTATCATGAGGAACTGGATAATCTTTAATCGAAAGAACTTTAGCAAGTTTAGGTGCAACATTACCACTACCTACTTCATGGCCTAGAAAAGTGATAGTGGCCTGGCCAAAGGAAGATTTAGATAAATTAACTGTTAATTGGGAATTCTTAAAGGTCTCAAACAGAGCTTTAAGTCTAAGTAGGTGTTGATCCCAAGTATCAGACACCACAACAATATCATCTAGGTATGCTGCCGTGCCTTCAAGTCCTTTAATAGCCTGATGGATGAGTTTCTGGAATGAAGAGGGGGAATTTTTCATTCCGAAGGGGGTAACTGTATACTGATAATGACCTCCTGGAATTACGAAGGCAGAGATTTCCTTCGCCTTATCTGTCAAAGGTACCTGATAGTAACCTTTAAGGAGATCTAATTTGGACACAAAAGTAGCCTTACCCACAAAGTCAATTACGTCATCCAGACGAGGAAGAGGGTAAGCATCTGTAATTGTGACCTCGTTCACTTTACGGTAGTCTGTGCACATACGAAACCCTCCATCAGCCTTCTTTACTAGGATGCACGGTGAAGCCCATGGACTAGATGACTCCTCCACTAAACCATGTTCTAACAAGAAGTCTACTTCCTGCTGAAGTAACCTTTGCTTTTCAGGATTAGCTCTGTAGGGGGAGAGTTTAATTGGTTTAGATTTTCCCACATCTACATCATGGTAACCTAACGTACATTTTTTCGGCACATCCGAAAAAATATTAGGATATGACTGTAGAAGCTCAGTTAAATTGGTTGCTTGTATTTCAGATAATCCATCCATTAACGGGCTAGGATCCTTGAGGAGGACAGAATTTGAAAGTTTAGTATTAATTTCAGAGATAGAGTGCAAAGAGTCAGAGTCGTCCTCAGAGGTAGAGGACAGAGTCATTACTGGGACTTTATCTGGTGTATGAAAGGCCTTGATTTGATTTATGTGGTAAGTTTTTGTTTTTGAGGTCTTATCAATGGGAGCTACCACATAATTTAAATCAGATAATCTACTTACTATCTGCATAGGTCCCGTAAATCTAGCTTTCAAGGTGTGGCCAGGTATAGGTTCCTGCACCAACACCTTGTCTCCTGGATGGAAGGAGCGGAATTGTGCACTTTTGTCATACCTCTGTTTCATCTTACTTTGAGCTATCTTTAGGTTAGCCGTGGCTAACTCACGTGCCACCTGCAACCTTGAAGACGGGTTGTAGAGTGCTGAGCTTACGTCTTCTCCCATCCATCCTTCTTTGAGCACCCGAAGAGGACCTCGTACATTGTGCCCAAAGATCAGCTCAAACGGACTATACCCTGTAGACTCTTGCACCGTCTCTCGTACTGAGAATAGCAACAACGGTAGAGATTCATCCCAATCTGTCGGAAAGTGCATGCAAAAACTTCTCATCATTGTTTTTAATGTTTGGTGGAATCTTTCCAAGGCGCCTTGGGACTGAGGGTGATAGGCAGTGGATAAGTTGTGAATTATCCCTAACCTAGTTAATACTTCCCTAAATGCTTTGGCAGTGAAGTTAGTACCTTGATCACTTTGTATAGTTTTAGGAATGCCAAAACAAGAAATGAATTTTGTTAAAGCTTTGAGAATAGCTTTAGTATTGATACTACGCATTGGGATCGCTTCAGGATATCTGGTTACTTTATCCATAATTGTAAATAAATACTGATTTCCAGACTTTGACTTAGGTAGTGGACCTACACAATCTATAATTAAATCTGCAAAAGGTTCTCCATCAGCAGGTATGGGTTGGAGAGGTGCAGGTTTAATAGAATGTCCAGGTTTTCCAACTTGCTGACATTCTCGGCAACACCTAATATGATTCTTCACATCTTTCTTTAATGTTGGCCAATAAAATTCTTTTGTGATTCTATACAAGGTTTTTGTAATTCCTAAGTGACCTCCTGATGACGTATTATGAGCTATATTTAATATCTGAGGTCTATACTTGGTTGGAACCACTAACCTGTCGTATAATTGCCGGCCCTCTGTCTCCTTACCAGTCTCAGTGCATACCAAATAATCATTTTTAACTTCATACTTGACTGGATGACCCAAAGAGGATTTACCCATGGCTGCCTCAAAAGTGAATTTTAACGAAGGGTCCTTACGTTGTTCCTCCCGGAAGGACAGTCCCTCGGGCATGGAAACAGAGACATCTGGGAATCCTGCAACCTGGGAATAGGAAGGCTTGATCGGGGTCTGTTCACTTGATTTACGAGACTCCGGCCGGTGTGTCTCATAAAACAACGTGGCTATTCCGAGATCGGAGTCGTCCAAGGATAGGTCAACATTCTCCCCAGACAACCCTTGGGATGTTGCCCGAGTTATGGCCAACACTGGAGAAGCATTAATCATTATAGGTTCAGGACACGAAGTAACAGTAGTAATGTTATTACCCAGTAATAACATGGCATTTTTCATGGGAAATCCTTTTGAGATACCTACAGTCAAGTACCCAGTGTAATATTTGCACTGTACATAAATTTTATGCAAAGGAACTGAATATATAGCTCCTCCGTAAGCTTCCAATAAAACTGAGGAATTCAAGGAAGTATTCTCTGAAAGGGGTAATATTCCTTCTCTGACAAGTGAGCAATATGCTCCAGTATCTCTAAAGGTATTTACTTTAGTTGGTTCTGAGTTTTCCTGAAGGGAAATAAGACTTTCGCAATAATAAGGGGCCATACCTTTTTCTACTTCTCTAGGGGACATGTTACTAGGGATATTAGAGATTTTCCCGATGGGTTGAGGTTTTTGGGGGCAGTTGGAACTGATATGACCTACTTTATTACACCTGAAGCAGACGACAGGCTTGCCCTTTACTCCCTGATGACGTTGCAAGTGGTGTCGTTCTGGCTGGTGCCTCTCTGGATATTGTTGTCGAGATGCTCCATAAGTAGTTTGCCTCTCCGCAGGGGGACCATATGTTGAGAAGCGTGGCTCACCAGGTGACTTGGTTGGATGTCGTAGACGCTCTCCCTCCGGCTGGCACTTCATTCTCCAATGTTGTCGATCTCTGCTCACGCCAGACTGTTGAAAAGAGAGATGGGACCGCTCGGACAAGGAGCGGTTCGTTTCGAAGGTATCAGCCAACCTGGCCGCCTCCAATGCAGTGGTTAAGTCACGATCCTGCAGAAAGACACGAACCTCTGGTCCCACAGACTCCAGCAGGTTATCAATCAGAATAAGCTGCACCAGCTCCTCAAAGTTAGAGACACCACTCGCTTTATACCAGCTGGTAAAAGCTTTGGTTTGCTGTCTCACAAAGTCCACCAGGGATTGACCAAGCTGCCGCCTGTTCAATTTGAAGGTCTTACGATATTTAGCTGGGATACATGTATATGCTCCCAACACTGTGGTCTTCACTACTTGATAATCAGAGAATTCAGCGTCAGTTAATACCGACGTAAATTCCTGTGCCTTACCCAATAATGCTGTATGAACCAACGCTGCCCAGTGCTGTTCCGGCCACCTCAAGGCTCGAGCCTGATTTTCGAAGCTTTCGAAAAATTGCTCTGGTTCGGCCTCATTGAAGCGGGGAACAAGCTGTACTGCTTTTTGTAAACTGAAATCGTTTACAGAATGCGAAAACTGCCTCCTTTCTCTTTCCCTATCAAATTCTTCCCTTGCGAATGCTCTCTGTTCCCTAGTTTGCTCAAGATTGATTTTTGCCAGCTCAAGTGCCAACGACGCTGATTCACCCTGAGACAACCCAGCTGCACTATACTGACCATTTTGCTCCGTAGGTATATCATCTTCCTCCTGCGAGAACATAGTAGTTTTTTCCCTAGCTCCCGTAAAGGGAGGAGTTTGATGTGCCATCTCTTCTTCAATAAGTATGTCAGCAATAAGTGAACGCAGTTGCGCAGCTGTAAGAGTGCGTTTATAGGGAATGCCAATGGAACGAGCAATTTGCCAACAACGCTGTAGGGACAATTTAGGTAGGTTATGCAAAGTATATGCCGACACCAGGCGTCTGACTCGTCTAGGTGGCATAAGTTATTCGCTATGCACAGTACGAATACCCCAACGTAACACGTTAATTTGCAGAACACGCTTAGCTATGCACAGTACGATTGCAGAATACGCATACAAGCAAAGCCGACTGCACACAAGATTGACCGTAGCGAAGCGAGCACACTGAACAAGCTAGTAGCGAGCTGTTGAACGATCACACAATAGCAAGGCTGATCATAAGCAACTGACACGCAAAATTTGTAAAGCGAAGCGAAACAGCAAGCTACACAATGTTCCTGCTACAAGCTTCACCCTAAGCTCAACCGTTTCTCTAAGTCCAGCTCTCGGACAGGCTACCCATATTACAACCTAGGATTTCAAATGGCCTGTTATCCCAGGTGTAATGGGAGCAAATAAACACAGTAGAAAAAGTTTAGACTTATATTATCCTTCACCAATTATAACAGCAATATGTACACTATGTACAGTGATAAATATAGTGCACTCCACGGTAAGCAAGGCAGAAATAGAAGCCACAAGATAGCAGACCGTGCTTCAACCAGCTCTAGAGTGGGAATGACAAGGGCAGACAGGAGAGCGGTATCCACATAACCTCTGCGATTGTCAATCCCACCTTCTTATTGGCTAGAACCTGGTCACTAGTTGAACGATGGGGCCCCATCATCAACTCTTAGCAACCTGGTTCGCTGGTTGGGGGAGATAGCCTGTAAATGAGGGTGTGTCCATGCGCCGAATAAAGGTTACGTACTCTTTGCATGCCACAACAATATAACAAGCAACTGCGACACAATCAGGAACAAGGAGATAACATAACGACACTAAGTAGGGACCATCAGCAGATCCTCCACAAAAGTCACCAAACTCCCATACTACTGAATCTAAGTTCAGCATAAGAAAATCCCCAACTGTGATAATACACAGATACCAGTACAAGTTAGGTCAGAAGCTACAGCTCAGGACCTGAGTTACTCAGAGTGTCTATGCGACACACAACCTCAGTACAACGTCGAAAATCACTAAGTCTATACAATGTTCTGTGAACAGAGTCCCACAGAACTAACAAGAATAATGAGACAGACAATCTGTCCAACCACCAAGAGAGTCTAGACCAGACTGAATACTTCAGGCGAGGCGAGGACACCCCCCCTCGATCACGTGATAGCTCCATGGACAGCTGCAGCTCAGAAACAGAAGCTGGCAGTCTAACGAGCCACAAGCGATAATTACAGTAGTTAGACAATCAAGACTTGAACTGAGCACATAATATGTTACATCCTATATAACGAAAGGAAGCTAAGTCAAATAACAATATAAAGCAATACATTTACGATTTAGCTATTATCGCAAATACAAGCAATATAAAATTATATGAAAAGGTAATAATTATATATATATATATATATATATATATATATATATATATATATATATATATATATATATATATATATATATATATATATATATACATATTAATCATTGCAACCCATTCAGGGGTTGCAACACCAAGTCACGTAGGAACCAAGCCACCCATGTAACCACTCAGGAACCAAACCACCCATGTAGTCACCCAGGAACCCAACCAGCCATGTAGCCACCCAGGAACCAAGTCGCCCATGTAGCCACCCAGGAACCAAGTCACGAAGGAACCAAGCCACCCATGTAACCACTCAGGAACCAAACCACCCATGTAGTCACCCAGGAACCAAGCCACTTATGTAGCCACCAGGGAACCTAGCCACCCATGTAGCCACCCAGGAACCTAGCCACCCATGTAGCCACCCAGGAACCTAGCCACCCATGTAGCCACCCATGTAGCCACCCAGGAACCAAGCCACTCACGTAGCCACCCAGGAACCTAGCCACCCAGGAACCTAGCCACCCAGGAACCTAGCCACCCATGTAGCCACCCAGGAACCAAGCCACTCATGTAGCCACCCAGGAACCTAGCCACCCATGTAGCCACCCAGGAACCTAGCCACCCATGTAGCCACCCAGGAACCTAGCCACCCAGGAACCTAGCCACCCAGGAACCTAGCCACCCATGTAGCCACCCAGGAACCTAGCCACCCATGTAGCCACCCAGGAACCTAGCCACTCATGTAGCCACCCAGGAACCTAGCCACTCATGTAGCCACCCAGGAACCTAGCCACCCATGTAGCCACCCAGGAACCTAGCCACCCATGTAGCCACCCAGGAACCAAGCCACTCATGTAGCCACCCAGGAACCTAGCCACCCATGTAGCCACCCAGGAACCTAGCCACCCATGTAGCCACCCAGGAACCAAGCCACTCATGTAGCCACCCAGGAACCTAGCCACCCATGTAGCCACCCAGGAACCTAACCACCCATGTAGCCACCCAGGAACCTAGCCACCCAGGAACCTAGCCACCCAGGAACCTAGCCACCCAGGAACCTAGCCACCCATGTAGCCACCCAGGAACCTAGCCACCCAGGAACCAAGCCACCCATGTAGCCACCCAGGAACCTAGCCACCCAGGAACCAAGCCACCCATGTAGCCACCCAGGAACCTAGCCACCCAAGAACCAAGCCACCCATGTAGCCACCCAGGAACCTAGCCACCCATGTAGCCACCCAGGAACCAAGCCACTCATGTAGCCACCCAGGAACCTAGCCACCCATGTAGCCCCATGTAACCACCCAGGAACCAAGCCACCCATGTAGCCACCCAGGAACCTAGCCACCCAGGAACCAAGCCACCCATGTAGCCACCCAGGAACCTAGCCACCCAGGAACCAAGCCACCCATGTAGCCACCCAGGAACCTAGCCACCCAAGAACCAAGCCACCCATGTAGCCACCTAGGAACCTAGCCACCCATGTAGCCACCCAGGAACCAAGCCACCCATGTAGCCACCCAAGAACCAAGCCACCCATGTAGCCACCCAGGAACCTAGCCACCCATGTAGCAACCCAGGAACCTAGCCACCCATGTAGCCACCCAGGAACTTAGCCACCCATGTAGCCACCCAGGAACCTAGCCACCCATGTAGCCACCCAGGAACCAAGGGATAAGTATCAGTGTCATCAGCATGTGTCTGGGCGCCTCGACTCTCTGTCTGTTACTTGTGAGACTGTTGATTTCCGCAGCAGTGGGCAGGGGACAGCAATGGGCAGGGGACAGCAGTGGGCAGGGGACAGCAGTGGGCAGTGTTTCTGAAGATGTGTGTAGAGCTGTACCAGTCCTCTGGACAATAGAGAGCCAGGAGAGGTCTGTCAGATCTCTGCAACAGATGCAAGAAGTGGTCAGCAGCAGCAGCAGCAGGGAGGAGCAGTAGCGGGCAGAGGCAGGGGCAGAAGTGAGCAGAGGCAGGGTCAGCAGTGGGCAAAAGCAAGGGAACTAGTGGTTACTAGTCTAATTCTAGGAACCTGCCCGTGGGCACGCGACTGATGGTGTGGGTGAAGGTGCAGGTGAGGATGACTCTGACACCGCTCGTAAGCGGGCGAGGCAGGGAGGACTCAGGTACCAGGCCTGGGGACCTGGGTCTACCTACCTGCAGTCTACCTGGAGTCGATTTGGCGGGTCTCTGCCACCGCGGCACAGTCCCAGTCCAGGCCTCCTGGTTTCTGGCCTGGTCGATCAAGCTTTTGGTGGCAGCCACATGCGGTACAATGCATGAACCCGTTGATCAGGAACTAACTTGAGGAACTGAATCAGGTTCCTTCTTAAAGACAGCCAGGGGTGTCTTCGTAATTTTCCTCATGCACGAAAGGCGCATTTGAAAAATCTTGGTCCGCTAACACTTATAAACCTCTCTCTCTCTCTCTCTCTCTCTCTCTCTCTCTCTCTCTCTCTCTCTCTCTCTCTCTCTCTCTCTCTCTCTCTCTCTCTCAGAATGCCCCTTACGGTCCTACGTTTTATTAAACGTATTTTGCACCTGCTATCAACTCTCATACTTTAATGTGGAGTTTTGGCATCAATCTCTCCGAAACTTTCCAGGTATAAATTATGATACATCTCTTAATTACGTTTCGAGGAGTTTGCTTCAAGGGATTTCAGAAGTACAATTGCTTGACTGACTTAAAACGAACAGTGAATTTTCTCTCTCCAACCTGCCCACACAGACATGTGGGAGACATGATAACGACATATAAAATACTGCGCGGAATAGACAAGGTGGACAAGGACAAGATGTTCCAGAGATGGGACACAGAAACAAGGGGTCACGATTGGAAGTTGGAAACTCAGATGAGTCACAGGGATGTTAGGAAGTATTTCTTCAGTCATAGAGTTGTCAGGAAGTGGAATAGTCTGGTAAGTGACGTAGTGGAGGCGGGAACCATACATAGTTTTAAGACAAGGTTTGATACAGCTCATGAAGCAGGGAGAGAGAGGACCTAGTAGCAATCAGTGAAGAGGCAGGACCAGGAGCGATAAATCGACCCCTACAACCACAAATAGGTGAGTACAAATAGGTGAGTACAAATAGGTGAGTACAAATAGGTGAGTACAAATAGGTGAGAGCTCTGCATTCACTTCATAATAACTCACACTGCTAAGAAAACCACACACTCTTCCCAGCACTTCCCCACACTGAAACACTTTTCGCACACCTCTAGGGCAACATTCCAACCTTGAGAAGACATTTGACATGAGGAGGATCATCATTGGTTTGGAATCTCTTTTTTCTGAATGGTCTAGTTATCCAGCAAATCATTTCTCTTGTCTTTGCAGTAATAACATTGTTGTGATCCGAGAATGTGAAATCCTCTGTCATTATTACTCCCATGTCTCTCACATTGAGCTTCTGTAGAATGATTTGGGCTTGTCTTGTACTTTGCTTCAGTTTTTAGTTATTAAATTTCTCCATGCCAGAGTAACTGAAAATTGTTCTCGTAGACCATCATTTTATTGTTGGTGTCCCACTGGAAGACTTGCTAGTAAGTTTATTCAGGTATACACAAATACAGTTACATAGAATTATCATACATAGCAGCATATGTGTAGAGAACCTGGGATAACCCAAAAAAGTCGGACAGGGTGACTTATATCCATTGGGGTCCTTTATATCAGCTTCAAGATTTGTTGTGTCCTCATTGGATGCCATTGTCATAAGGATTCTGGTACCATCTCCAAAGAATCATTCAATACTATGGATTTATATCTTTGTTTACATTGGATATAAGAATGAAAAGTGGGGTGAGTAATCCACCTTGAGGAACTGAACTGTTCACTGTGGACGTCTCTGGGTTCTATTTGTTAAGACGTTTAATTCACACCCATATTTTGGGCGATTTTACATCATAGCTACATTAGTTGAAGTTTTTTTTTTTGGGGGGGGAGGGGGGGAAGTACATACGCATTATTTGCAACAAGTACAAGTTAGTCGGGAGACACGAAAAATGCCAAATATTCCCAGTGAAAAGCTGAATAAAATGCATTTAAACTTACTGACACTTTGCTTGCCTTCCAGTGCATCCAAGACCATATCATAATGATCCGTCTATTGTGCGATGAACGAGCAACCTGTTTTAAGCCCATGCTGCCCTGGGTTGTGAAACTGTTGTCATTCTATGAGATTGGCAATCATGCTTCTTAAAACTGAGATCTTTGTGGATGGGGGACTTGTTAGTGGTTTTTAGTAAATGTGGAATAACGCCAGTGTCCAGGCTCCCTCTCCAAAGAATATTTAGTGCATGAGATAGAGGTTTCTTGCAATTTTTTGATGAATATGGAGTTCCATGAGCTAGACCCGGGGAATAGTGCATGGTCATGCTGTTAATGGCTTCTTCAAAGTCAAATAGAGTGGGTTACATAAAAAATTACGGAGATGCCTCATTCAAGAAAACTCAGTTGAGTTCTCAATCTGTAGACTGATTAATAATGGCTCAGTAAACGCAGTCACGCTGTATTTCACCCATTTCTATTATAATCACTAGTGTGAGTCCCATCTCCTTCACGTAAGGAGCCTTGAATTTTGCCTACGAGATAAAGTATTTAGGAATTTTTTTAAATTTCATTTATGGCTCTTCGTTCTCGCCGTCTCTCCTGGACTCTACATGATGCACTTAGAGTTCGATGTTCTCCATTTTTCTCAAATAAGTGAGGCCCTTCGTTGTTCAGCAAGTCCAAAGTCTCTGAGAACCTTCATAATCTATTGTCTTCACATGGAGACAGAGCGTTTCTCTCTCTCTGATTTATATATTTCTTTTCCTTTCTCGTATCATGTATGCCTGGAGCATACTACAGTTGTCAATGAGTTCATCCTTCCAAGATACTGGTTCAGATTTGTCGTGTCATCTTGCCAGTGGATGCTGGAGAGAGTGCAGGAGATAGGTAAGGAGGACTCAGGCACCGCGCCTGGGACATGGGAACAACACTGAGACTCCACTAATGACTAGGTCCGTCCATCGCCTGGACCAGCCAGGAATGTGTGGGCTTCCGGGGGCCTTCTTTGGTCCTGCTTCAGGTTGTGCTCCAGTTGCTGGTAGTGCTATAGATGATGACGGTGGTGCTTCAGCTGTTTGTGGGGCTCGAGCTTCCGGCGGTGCTTCAGGTGTTTATGGGACTCGAGCTGTTGGTGGTGCTTCAGCTGCTGGTAGTGCTGCAGATGCTTCCGGTGGTGCTTCAGCTGCTTGCGGTGCTCGAGATGTTGGCGGTGTTCAGCTGTTTGTGGTGCTCGAGTTGCCGGCGGTGCTTCAGGTGTTTATGGTGCACCAGCTGTTGATGGTGCATCAGCTGCTGGTAGTGCTCCAGATGTTGCCCGTGGTGCTTCAGCTGCTTGTGGTGCTCCAGTTGGTGGTGGTGCTCAGGAGTTGTGCTAACCACAACTAAGACGGAACCATCGTTCTAGATAATCATATTTAAAAATTAATGTTTTCCCGCATGGTGCACTCTCAACTAGTTTCACTCTATTTCACGGTGAGCACTAAAGCCGTAGGAAGTACCTTGAAAATGAGAGGTAATCAAATCTGATCAAAGATGCCCTTCACAGCCGACAAGACAAATTTCTTGAGAGTTGGGGAGAAACAACTTCAGCCTCCTACTTAAATACGTTTTTCCCTTATCGTTGGTCAAAGAGGAAACAAATGCACATGGAATATGAATACACACAAAGACCTAGAAACTAGAACCCCTAAAAAATGGGTATACAGTAGTACCTCTATATAAATAGTAACAATCTATGCTTTAGCTGTTGCAAACAATGTCGGGTGTTTTATTTTCGTTAATAAGATACCTTGACACGTCACATATATGGGCTATGTCTATGTTCCTCGATAAGTGAACATATTATTCACGAGAGTGACCATAAGGGTGACCACATTCTTTGCATTTAGTTTGGTAATCATCCGGGTGTCTGCCAAACTGCAAGAAGTACCGAGCCTAAACCTGCCTACGACATCAGACAGTCTCTCTACATTTCAAGTTGCTCCAGAAAATGTACTTAAGTACGTTCATGTTATCATAGTTTACCTGGAGTTTACCTGGAGAGAGTTTCGGGGGTCAACGCCCCCGCGGCCCGGTCTGTGATAGATCAACTTAGACTTCTAACTCCATTGGTATGACATTCTAATATATTATTTACTTCTTTCTCAATATTATTCCTTATATGTGAAATAGATATATTAAGATTACGTTCTATTTTTTTTTCTTTCAAGGTACTTTCACTGGCTATTTTATTAGCTAGTGACTGAGCAGTAGAAAATCCATTGGAATGTAAACGGTACTGAGAAAGATACTAGAAGATATCTTTATAGGTAATAATGATGTGTTGGCTCACTGCTGTGGCTTGTTCAGCAGTTCCCTGAACAACCTCAGGGAACTGCTGAACAGTAGCCAGGGAAGGCGTCTTCTACCTAACTTGCAACCCATAATCTTCTTCAAACCTCTGTATCGCCCAACAATCTCCCTCGCTAGCAGTCAACACTCTCCCTCGGTAGCACCCAACAGTCTCGCTCCATCACTAGCAGGCAACTATCCTTCACACTGGTACCCTAATATCTACCCTCAAAATAAGAGAGAGAGAGAGAGAGAGAGAGAGAGAGAGAGAGAGAGAGAGAGAGAGAGAGGGAGAGAGAGAGAGAGAGAGAAAGAGAGAGAGACAGAGACAGAGACAGAGACAGAGACAGACAGAGACAGACAGACAGAGACAGACAGGTACACGGACAGACAGAGAGTAGAGGTAAGATATGAGACATTAGAATAGGTGGAAGGGACAAGCGGGGTCCCACAAGGATCAGTAATAGAGGCCCAACGGTTCCTAATATTTCAAAGACCTACGTCATTTTCAGTTCCGTTCCCAACTCTGTGATGACCACATCCACTGTCTGTCCCTGGCTTTGATGACCACATCCACTGTGTCTGTCCCTGGCTGTGATGACCACCTCCCCTGTGTCTGTACCTGGCTGTGATGACCACATCCACTGTGTCTGTCCCTGGCTATGATGACCACAGCCACTGTGTCTGTCCCTGGCTGTGATGACCACCTCCCCTGTGTCTGTCCCTGGCTGTGATGACCACATCCACTGTGTCTGTCCCTGGCTATGATGACCACATCCACTGTGTCTGTCCTTGGCTGTGATGACCACCTCCCCTGTGTCTGTCCCTGGCTGTGATGACCACATCCACTGTGTCTGTCCCTGGCTATGATGACCACATCCACTGTGTCTGTCCCTGGCTGTGATGACCACCTCCCCTGTGTCTGTCCCTGGCTGTGATGAACACATCCACTGTGTCTATCCCTGGCTGTGATGACCACAGCCACTGTGTCTGTCCCTGGCTATGATGACCACATCCACTGTGTCTGCCCCTGGCTGTGATGACCACCTCCCCTGTGTCTGTCCCTGGCTGTGATGACCACATCCACTGTGTCTATCCCTGGCTGTGATGACCACATCCACTGTGTCTGTCCCTGGCTGTGATGACCACATCCACTGTGTCTGTCCCTGGCTGTGATGACCACATCCACTGTGTCTGTCCCTGGCTGTGATGACCACATCCACTGTGTCTGTCCCTGGCTGTGATGACCACATCCACTGTGTCTATCCCTGGCTGTGATGACCACATCCACTGTGTCTATCCCTGGCTGTGATGACCACAGCCACTGTGTCTGTCCCTGGCTGTGATGACCACATCCACTGTGTCTATCCCTGGCTGTGATGACCACAGCCACTGTGTCTATCCCTGGCTGTGATGACCACAGCCACTGTGTCTGTCCCTGGCTGTGATGACCACATCCACTGTGTCTGTCCCTGGCTGTGATGACCACATCCACTGTGTCTGTCCCTGGCTGTGATGACGATGACTACGATAATTTTGATAATGATGAGAATAATAATAGTAATTGTCCAATTAATCCGCTGCAAAGTGAAGGAAAATGAAATTGATTATTATAATTATTATTGTTGTTTTTGTTGTTCTCAAGAGCCACAGGATCCAATTTCTTAGAGTCACAGCAAAACAGTAATCACAAGTTTGTGACAAAAATGTTATACAATGAATGGGCTCTAAGTAACCAGGTAACCAGGTAACCAGGTAACCAGGTAACCAGGTAACCAGGTAAGTATGCTATGGAGAAGGAGCTTAGACACAGGCGAGATTCCACAGTCACTAAAACAACAGATAAAAGCTGGCAGCAAAGCAGTAGCTAAGAACTATAAACCAATAGCATTAACGTCCCACATGTCCCACAAGGCACGGTACTCGCACCTATCCTGTTCCTTATTCTCATATCAGACATAGACAGAGATGTAAACCGTAGCACAGAATCATCCTTGCAGACGATACTAGGATCTGCATGAGAGTGTCATCCACTGAGGACACGGCAAAGCTCCAAGAAGATATAAACCAAGTTTTCCAATGGGCAACAGAGAACAATATGATGTTCAATGAAGACAAATTCCAACTACTCCGTTATGGAAAACTGGAGGAAATAATAACTAGGACTGAGTATACTACAAACTCCAATCACACAATAGACCGGAAAAGTAATGTGAAGGACCTGGGTGTGGTAATGTCCGAAGACCTCACCTTCAAGGACCACAACAGCACCACTATCACATCTGGGAGAAACTGATAGGATGGATAATGAGAACATTCAAGACAAGAGATGCTAAGCCAATGATGATCCTTTTTAAATCCCTTATTCTTTCTAGGCTGGAATACTGCTGTACATTAACATTCCCATTCAAGGCAGGTGAAATTGCAGAACTAGAGAATGTACAGAGAACCTTTACTGCACGTATAAGTTCCATCAAACACCTTAACTACTGGGAACGCCTGGAAGCACTTGACTTGTACTCACTAGAGCACAGGCGAGAGAGATATATCATAATCTACACCTGGAAGATCCTGGAGAGACTGGTCTCTAATATGCACACAGTAATCACTCCATACGAAAGCAAAAGACTTGGCAGGCGATGCAACATACCCCCAGTGAAAAGTAGGGGCGTCACTGGTACACTAAGAGAAAACGCAATAAGTGTCCGGGGCCCAAGACTGTTCAACAGCCTCCCATCAGCAATAAGGGGCATTACGGGAAAACCCCTGTTTGTCTTCAAGAGGGAGCTGGACAGATACCTAAAGACGGTGCCGGATCAGCCGGGCTGTGGTTCGTACGTTGGATTGCGTGCAGCCAGCAGTAACAGCCTCGTTGATCAGCCCCTGATCCACCGGGAGGCCTGGTCGTGGACCGGACCGCGGGGGCGTTGATCCCCGGAATGCCCTCCAGGTAGACTCCAGCATTGTTCTGCCCCTGTAGTTACTGACAGGCAATTGCAAACAATTCTTTTTATTAATGTGTACTTAATACAACATACATTGCAGCAATTGCAGAGTTACACGATATACAGAGACAGATGCAACACAACCAAGGAGCTGAGGCAGCTTCTCTAGTGAAACTGTTGAAGCTTATGGAGATTTTTTTTGTTTAGGAAGCTCGTAAAAGCCAGGCAACCTGGTACATTATTAGCCAGGACTAACACGCTTGTGGGACGATCGTTAAGCTGTATAAGGTAAACATACTTCGATCCTCCAGAAATGTATAATTGCCGAGTCTCTCCAGGCAGCGCCTCTTCCAAGTGTCCGTGGAGACCCATACTGAAATTAGGTTACGAGATGTACGTAGGTCTGCCTGTTCGAAATACTCATCACTCGTCTAGTGGAACGAGTAATACAGCCATCACTAGCCAAGAGGAGAGAGTAAGACAGCCATCACTAGTGAAGAGGAGAAAGTAAGACAGCCATCACTAGCCAAGAGGAGAGAGCAAGACAGCCATCACTAGCCAAGAGGAGAAAGTAAGACAGCCATTACTAGCCAAGAGGAGAAAGTAAGACAGCCATCACTAGCCAAGAGGAGAAAGTAAGACAGCCATCACTAGCCAAGAGGAGAAAGTAAGACAGCCATCACTAGCCAAGAGGAGAAAGTAAGACAGCCATCACTAGCCAAGAGGAGAAAGTAAGACAGCCATCACTAGCCAAGAGGTGACAATAAAACACTCATCAATGGCTATTACGAACACGGGCAAGAATTCAAGGCGTGTTGCACCTGGTCGTAAGCAAAGTCAGCAATATAACCAACAACCAGGCAAGAGAAGGGCAAGACAAACACAGAAGAGGTAGTTTTTTCTTACCCATATATTCCTTCATCACCATATACAATATTTACAAAGTTTACGATAAGACGGAACAAAGAACATTCAAAGCAGGAATGGACCGGACCAGAGTATGCGATAGTCTGCTCTCTTAGCCAGGCAGGCAAGTGCGACGTCACCTTTGCTGGGAGAGCCGGCCCTCTCCTCATTGGTGGGGCTAATTTCATATGTGACTGACATATCTTTAGAAAGTTTACATGTGGATGCTTTCATGGACTGGATATTGGGAGGAAAATTTAATTTGGGGAATGGCTGGTGCTTGCAGGAAGAAATTCTAATATTTTCAATATTGATATTAAGTAGATTTATAACTATTTTCTGCTTCAATCTCTTCCATCTCCTGGCTGAAAAATTTTAATGAAGAAAGGAAGGCATGGAAGAAATAATGCCTTTAAGTGACTGAGCTAAGGATGATAAGGTAAAAGTTGCAACTCTTCTTTAATAACAACATAGAGGATCAGGTCTCAGTGTTGGTGATGTGGATAATCTGGACTCGAGTTAGATGAACCCCAAGACAGCTCATACCACAGACAGTTGTTGATGCAGCTACACTCAAGGCGGATATAGTTGTTGATCCCAGCCCATCTAAGTCAGATATAGTTGATGATCCACCACATCTGGTCCAGATATAGATGATGATCTACCACACCCAGTCCAGATATAGTTGATGATCCACCACACCCAGTCCAGATATAGTTGATGATCCACCACTCCCAGGCCAGATACAGTAGATGATCCACTACACCCAAGCCAATGTCAAACGCAGGTGTTGTTTTCACCACACCCGAGCCAGATATGGTTGTTGGTCTCACTATTTCTAAGCCAGATAGAGCAGTAGATCCCACCTCATCAAGACCCATGTCACAAACATGGGGTTTCATCTGGGAAATGAGACTAGTTAGATTTTAGTCAGCAGAGTAAAAGCCAAGTATCCGGATACGATTAATCGTTATTTAGTTCATGAAGGTGTTGCATTCACTCACTGTCGACACCGCCTGTCATCACTTGCATACAGAACGAAGCTTTAATACGTTCACGATGCGCAGTGAAATTTTGCTTATGTCTTCAGCATATACATCCTCGCGAGTAATAAATAACTGTGAGGTGACCAACACGACTTCAGACTTCCAGAATATCTGACCACCAGTACGATGGTGAGTCTTTTTATTCCCAGCGGTAAGCCTCGCAGAGACCTATGGGATCTCACCCTGACCACAAGTACGATGTTGGGTTCTGCTGCCAGCTGCGAGGTTCTGCCGAGTTTTACTCTCAACGGAGATGTTCAGGGATGGGAGTACTTTCAGCATCTTTTCCATTCCATAGATAGGAAAGTGGGTCTATAGTAAACAGGGGGATGAGGGTCCATAGTCAAGAGGACTAGAGGATGTCTCCCTGACCACAGGTAAGATGGTGGCAGTGGTGGGTCGTTCCACTGACAGCGGCCAGGTTCAAGGACTCTCATACACAACAGTCTACCAAAATACCAAGTAACGCAGCCATGCCGGTTACAAGGAAAAAACGTGACAAATTTAATGAATATGCTGCTTTGTCTCTTCTCGAACTTACTTCACACACACACACACACACACACACACACACACACAGAGAGGGAGCAGAGACGATGTGTGTGCCACTAACAACAATCGTTAACACATCCAGTGAAACTGGGCAACTACCTGAGGTGTGGAAGATGGCAAATGTAGTCCCAATTTTTAAGAAAGGAGATATACAGGTAGCATTAAACTATAAACAAGTGTCACTGACATGCATAGTATGCAAAGTCATGGAGAAGATTATCAGGAGGAGAGTGGTGGAGCACCTGGAAAGGAACAAGCTTATACACGACAACTAGCAATGCTTCAGGGTAGGGAAATCCTGTGTCACAAACCTACTGGAGTTTTATGACAAGGAAACAGAAGTAAAACACGAGAGTAGAGGGTGGGTAGATTACATTTTCTTGGACTGCAAGAAAATGCAATCTAACCACCTCTCTAGAGGATCAGTCACTCATAACAGGGAAGGCACCACAATGGATCAGAGAATACCTGAGAGGAAGGCAATAACGAGTCATGATACGTGATGAGGTGTCAGAGTGGGCGCCTGTGACAAGCGGGGTTCCACAAGGGTCAATCCTAGGACAGATGCTGTTTCTGGTATATGTGAATGACATTCTGGAAGGAATAGACTCAAAAATATCCCTGTTTTCAGATGATGTGAAGTTAATGAGGAGAATTAAATTGGATGAGGATAAGACACGACTACAAAGGGACCTGTACAGGCTGCAAGCTTGATCCAGCAACTGGCTTCTGGAATTTAACCCCACCAAATGCAAAGTCATGAAGATAGGGGAAGGGCAAAAAAGACCACAGACAGAGTACAGGCTAGGGGGCCAAAAACTGCAATCCTCAAGGAAAAGGATCTTGGGGTGAGTATAATACCGAGAAAATCTGAGGCGCACATCAACCAGACAACTGCTGTAGCATACGGGCGCCTGGCAAACCTAAGAATAGCGTTCCGATACCTCAGTAAGGAATCGTTCAAGACTCTGTACACCGTGTATATCAAGTCCATACTGGAGTATGCAGCGCCAGTTTGGAACCCACACCTGGTCAAGCACGACAATATATTAGAGAAAGTGTAAAGGTTTGCAACAAGACTAGTTCCAGAGCTAAGGGGAATGTCCTACGAAGAAAGGTTAAGAGAAATCGACCTACGACACTGGAGGACAGGAGGGATACGGGAGATATGATAACGACATAAATACTACGAGAAAATGACAAGGTGGACAGAGACAGGATGTTCCAGAGACGGGGCACAGAAACAAGGGGTCACAATTGGAAGTTGAAGACTCAGATGAGTCAGAGGGATGTTAGGAAGTATTTCTTCAGCCACAGAGTTGTCAGGAAGTGGAATAGTCTGGAAAGTGATGGAGTGGAGGCAGGATCTACACTTAGTTTCAAGATGAGACATGATAAAGCTCATGAAGCAGGGAGAGAGAATACCCAGTAGCGACTAGTGAAGAGGCTGGGCGAGGAGCTATGACTCGACCCCTGCAACCACAATTAGGTGAGTACACACACACACACACACACACACACACACACTGCGGGAGACTGTGTGAATGTTTTATATTAACTCTCTGTACACAAATAACCCGCACATAAAAGAGAGAAGCTTACGACGACGTTTCGGTCCGACTTGGACCATTGACAAAGTCAATGGTCACAGTATTGTGCCTTTTTTTATTATTTAACTATCTGGCATTACGCCTGACTTGTGCTCACCAAATCGTATTTACTGGAGTTAAGTCTCAGCTCCTGACCCCGATTCTTAGTCTATCATCGACCAGCGTTGTCACTTTTTAGCCCTTCTGGCCCTGCCATGCTGTCCATGCTCCTGAAACTGCGTATGGAATTTATTTCCACTATTTCTTCATCAATCTCCCACTTACTCACCAGCATGAATCTGTGTGTTTTAGCTACCATCTATACCCTGCTAGTGTCTCACCTCTGTGCCTCGTATGTTAAATACTGTGTCTGTATTTCCTCTCAGACCTTCTGAGTGAGAGACACAGTGAGACACTAGTACACAGTGTCTTCACTAGTGAAGATCTTAACTAGTGTCTTCACTAGTGAAGACAGTGTCTTCACTGGTGTAATGTTTGACCCGACTAGTTTGTCCTCGTGTTTCATTCCCCTCAAGTTCATGTCTGGTTTTGTTGTAAACATCTGGACCTTAACGAGCCTGCATGCTGACTCTGGGATCTCCATGTAGGCGTAATACACAAATAACCAACACGAGCCCCTTTGGGGCTGGGCAGATGGCAGACCAGAGGTCTAGCTTCTCCCTACGAGCCCCGTGAGGGCGGGGACTGTGGCTAGGTCTGGGGACAGTTGGTCCCAAAGATGAGGGGGTACTTGTACCTCCTCTCATGGGAGACTTAGGTCTCGAGACACTCCCCTGACAGGGAGCCAAGGCCGGGTCACCACTCTTGGAAAAGACCCGGGCCGGGAGAGTACCGGCGAATTAAAAAAAAAAAAAACACGGGATGATCCAAGTTTGACTGAAATGTCATAACTTGCATTCTCTTACGTGCGGGTTATTTGTCCATTGTTCCAGTTACGGTATTGTGACTTTTTTTTAAGTCTTTTCCAGGCAGGCGTGATGAGCGAGGTCCCACGAGAGTCAATACTCAGCCTTACACGATGTGAAGAATTGGACACACCTGCAACATCTGGGTATATTTATTTGTTATCGTTTCGCCATCCAGTGGCTCTATCAACACAAATTTAAGGACAGAGTGGGAAGACTGTGGAACTGTATACAAGATAAGAGGCAATCAGTCCCTCTGCCTTGGAGTTGTTGATGAGAACCGTAGTACTAAGAAAACTGAAGCGCCAGATGAGAGACGTACAGCAAAGGCCTTCTTCAGTCAAACACAGAGGTGGCAGGCCTAGTAGCAAAGTAATAATGATGTAACCAGTCCATCAACCTTGGAGGCTGATGGCCTGGTTACGAGGAGTAACTTGAAGTTACCGAGTTCGTCACTAGAGGAGCACACGCCAACCAGCCAACCCAAAAACTACAAAGTTAGACCTGTCATAGAGTCTGCAACACCAATCTAGAGCCCACCCAAACTAGATAAAATCCAGCGGGCCGCAACGAGACTGGTCTCGGTCCTTTCGCACGAGAGAAGATTGAAAGACTTCATTAACATGACTACCTTAAAGGATAGGACACCAGCCACACCTGTCTCTCCAACCATGTCCTGCCAGGTACAGGATAACCCTAGGACATTTCCTGGCCTCTTCTTCCCCCCGCACACTTACTCCTCATCTCTCATCCCCACTCACTCGTTGCCCATCACCCTCCACCTCCCCCTCGCCCCGCTCACTGTCCAGAAGTCCCCTGACTGGAAACCTTAACATGATACTGTATTTCTCCCTAAGGCCGACTGTGGTAGCGCCTTAAATAATAATAATAATAATAATAATAATAATAATAATAATAATAATAATAATAATAATAATAATGATAATAATAATAATAATAATAATAATAATAATAATAATAATAATAATAATAATAATAATAATAATATCTAAGGCTGCCCGTCCACCCAGGACCATTTGAGAGAGGTACACAGTACCTGGAGTGAGAGACAGGTACACGGTGTCTGGAATAAGGAGGGAGAGGTGCACGATACCTGGAACCAGCAGGGTATGGTATGAGTTGGGAGGGAAGTGGGTACCTGGAGTAGAGAGAGAGATACACGGTATCTGGAACCAGCAGCGAGAAGAACATGGTACCTGGAACCAATAGAGAGAAGAACACGGTATCTGGTATGAGTGGGGAGGGAAGTGGGTGCCTGGAGTGAGTAGAAGTACACGGTACCTAGGGGTGAGTTGATAGAGGTACACGGTACCTGGGATCAGCAGGGAGAGAGGAATGTGGTACCTGGGTAGGGAGGAAGGGGAAGCCGGAAGGGTGGCAGGGAGGCAGGTAATGTCTGGCCAGACAACCTTTGCTTCGGCATATCCTCGACCTGTGCTAACAACGACCGACACAACCAGTGTTACAAACACCCTCACAACCAGTGTTGCTAACAACGACCAACACAACCAGTGTTGCAAACAACCACCCTCACAACCAGTGTTGCTAATAACGATCCTCACAACCAGTGTTGCTAATAACAACCATCACAACCAGTGTTGCTAACAAACACCATCACAACCAGTGTTACCAACAACCACCCTCACAACCAGTGTTGCTAATAACGACCCTTACAACCAGTGTTGCTAATAACGACCCTCACAACCAGTGTTGCTAATAACGACCATCACAACCAGTCTTGCTAACAACGACCAACCCAACGAGTGTTACCAACAACCACCCTCACAACCAGTGTTGCTAATAACGACCCTCACAATAAGTGTTGCTAATAACGACCATCACAACCAGTGTTATTAACAACGATCCTCACAACCAGTGTTGCTAACAACCACACTCACAACCAGTGTTGCTAATAACGACCACCGCAACCAGTGCTGCTAACAGACACTCTCACAACCAGTGTTGCTAGCGACGACCCTCACAACCAGCACTGCTAACAACGACCCTCACAACCAGTGTTGCTAATAACGACCATCACAACCAGTGTTGCTAACAACGACCCTCACAACCAGTGTTGATAACAATGACCCGCACAACCAGTGTTGCTAACAACGACCCTCACAACCAGTGTTGCTAACAACGACCATCACAAACCAGTGTTACTAACAATTTTGGATGGTACTAACACACTTCAAGGTCACCTCAGCGACGTCACAAGATCAACTCGGCTAAAGGTCATGTGAATCGGAGAAGATTAGAGAAGACCAGACACAGAGTACAGCATGGACGGAGAGAAGCTGCAAATATCCGAATGAACAACGACCTGGGGGTAAATATAACACTTAACATATTGCCAGAAAAACACATGGACCTTATAATGACAGAGGAACATGCAGGTTTAAGTAACCTTAGACTAGGATTCACTTCGTTGGGAGCAATTTCTGGGTGCAGATTTGGGACCTCTAGGGTTTTCCAGGAGTAAATTATGATATATTTTTCTCGCCTTCATTCCAAGGAGTGAAGGTCAAGGGACTTCAAACTTTCCGAGTAATTTAGGTGTTTGACTGGACTGATGACTGCCGTGAAAGCTCGCTGTACATTTACTTAGTCTGCAATTTCACCTGCCTTAAAATGTGCTGTTAGTGTGCAGCAGTATTTCCACCTAGAGAGAACAAGTGACTTATAGAGGACCGGCAATGGCTTGGCATCTCTTGTTTTGAAGGTTCTCGTTATCCATACTTACATTTTCCTTACGTCTGTAATAATCAAACTGTTGTGATCCTTGAAAATGACAGCCTCTGTTATCACTCTGTTATGATATATCAACATTCAAAGACTTAAGGGGATTTTATAGAGCAGATAAGGACACTGAATTTAGAGGACCTCGACCAAGGAGACACAGTTGGAGCTCAAGATATTCCATGGGGATGAAAGGAAGTATTTCTTTAGTCTCAGCGAGGTTATAGAAAAGTGGAATGACTTGGATGGAGCAGTGGAAAAGGTAAATTCAGTACACGGCTTCATAAGTAGATATGACACGAGAAATCAGTATATGTCAGTAATCAGCGGCATGGGGACGCTAGCAGGGTCTCACCCACGTCAACTTCCAAGTTATATGACCTCTCTGCCCCGGTTATTTCCTTCATGCGGTGATGTTCGTGAAGGGCTTTTGATCCGAGGAACTGCTACTACCCTCCCCTTCCTTGAATCAAACCTTCCATTTGCCAGGCACTGTATAGCCCCTATGTTTTCCTCGTGCTTCCCAATAATAATAGTAATAATAATAATAATAATAATAATAATGATAATAATAATAATAATGCAAGTGTGGTAATAATGTATATGTCACTCGGTGACAGACAGGAGTGTGTGGAAGGTGCGTTCAGGTGGTACTGAGTCCTCCAAAGTCTACAAGTTATTTATCAAGGTGAATATTTTAGTTTTTACTGAAAATAATTTACAGTCTAAGAGTTGTTATTTTACCTGGACTCGTGTTAGTGCCCAGACTTAAGGTAGTTCACCAACCCTTTCCTCCCAGTATGCCACTCACAGCAGTCAATTAGCACTCAGGTACCTATTTACTGCCATGTGAAGAGACGCAGGTGTATGGAGACTTGCCCATATATTTCACACAACCTGGAAATCGATCTTGGGCCCCTTCGGTTGTGAACCAAATATTTTAACAATAAGGCATCACTGAACCCACTCTTAATAACTCCAAAGATAACTGGATATTCATATGATAATTCTGATACTGTGGTTAATAAATGGTGATGTTGGCTGGTGGCTCAGCATGGATAGATTCTTATGTTTAGAGTGACATGAAGAAGATATGCTGGTGGTGTTATGGTCACCTCACAGCCTAGGGCACTGCCTCTGCCTACCTGCTGCGTCTCGTAGGTGTTACTCCTACTGCAGCAGCTTACGGGTCACCCTGCAGCAGGCATACAGGTTCAAGGTGCTGGGCTACTTCCTACAGTCAGTTCGTCTCTGCTGCTGTAGTTGTTGTACTTGGTCTACAAGAACTGCGTGAAGTCATCTTATGTTTTGGCTGTTCTACCTGCTGCTGTTGCTATATTCAAATTCAAATTCAAATTCAAAGTTTATTCTCTATAAAGATTACAATGTTGAATTTACAGAATTTGGTTGTTGTGTGGTTTACATGTAGTTAAATAATGATTACAGAGTGTACCACTAGAACGCATAGCATGGCTAGGCATTTCGGGCAGACTTAGTTTAATTCTTTATTTTAAAATATTACAAATTATGAGGTAAGTTGGTATTATGGCTAAGTGACTAAATACTAGTTTGTGAGTTTAGCAATGTGAATGCTTTTGTTTTGGCACAGTACATAGTTTCAGCATTGGAGTATCATATGATTCATTATTTTAAGATTGAGATTAATATTTCTGTTTATGGTCAAATGAGTGAGTGAGTGTAAGTGTGAACCACTAGGTGGTATTCGTGTAGTTAGTTGACGGGGTGTATCAGGGAGATAAGATGTTTTCTAATGGTAGTTTTGAAGGTGATGAATGTGTCTGCAGTTCTAGAGTTCTCAGGTAGGGTGTTCCAGATTTTAGGGCCTTTGACATACATTGAATTTTTGTAAAGGTTTAGTCGGACACGGGGAATGTCGTAGAGATGTTTGTGTCTGGTGTTATGCCTGTGGGTTCTGTCACAACTATCAAGAAAGCGTTTTAGGTCAAGGTTGATATTGGAGTTTAAGGTCCTGTAGATGTAGATTGCACAGTAGTAAGTGTGGATGTACTGAACAGGGAGTAAGTTTAGGTCTATGAAGAGTGGGGGGGGGTGTTGCCAGGGATGGGATTTAGTGATTATTCTTACTGCAGCTTTTTGTTAGGTTATTATTGGCTTTAGTTGTGTTGCTGCAGTTGATCCCCAAGCACAAATAGCATAGGTGAGGTATGGATAAATAAGTGAGTGGTATAGTGTGAGAAGGGCATTTTGCGGCACGTAGTATCGTATCTTGGAGAGGATCCTAACCGTTTTGGATACTTTTTTGGTTATGTGTTGGTTTGCCTGATGCTGGAAGACTCGGTGATCTGTCACAGATGTTACTTCCAGCTCTCCTGTCTTCCTCACTGCATTTTGGCTCAATGCTTCACTCACCATTCATTAGTGCAAAAATCTTATCTTACCAGACTGCGTGTGGCGATCCCCAACAGCCTCATTTATCAAGCTGTCAATAGAGAGGTCTGGTCTGGGACCGTGTCCCGTGGACTATGATCTCAATTAAAAAACTTCAGTTACCCATAAGGTGTCTTCCCAACATCTAGGAAGGCCCAAGTAACTTGCTCACCATATTTTAATGTGTTCTTTGGAGTCTGAAAGATCCAGGGAAGAGATTCTCTCGACCACTTCAGAGAAAGCTAAAGTTTGCCTCTTCCATGTCTCTGGTTCTCTGTCTTAGTCTCCTTCGTAAGTTCTGTATCTCACTATGTTGATGACACTAACCCGTCTTGCCCGGTACATTGGTAAGTGTGGCTGTCTGTGTTCCATTCGCCTTCTCTCTCTCTCTCTCTCTCTCTCTCTCTCTCTCTCTCTCTCTCTCTCTCTCTCTCTCTCTCTCTCTCTCTCTCTCTCTCTCTCTCTCTCTCTCTCTCTCTCTCTCACTCTCTCTCTCTCTTGTTACAGTGTTAGACTTGCTTTACTAGGTAAGAGCTGTTACATACCTCAGCACATTTAAAAGTCTTCCGTAACATTATCTGTAACGTAAGTACATGAAGCAGTTCTCAATCTACATACAGGAAGAAATACAACACAACAAAAGAGGCAGATTAAAACACAAATGTTTTGCTGATGATAAAATCTCTGACGACACGAGACAATTTCACACAGCCAGAAATCATTTACTAACACTGCTACATACAAATAAGGAAGAGGATGAGGTAATAACCAGCTTTGAGGTAAAAAAAAAACTATTTGGCCATTTGACTTTATTTCGTTAATATCTGAACGCTTTTGGAACATGTTTCAAACTCGAGTCATTATTGAAAAGAATGATGGCAGATGAAGTGATATTCTTGAGAAGGGTACAGCCAGAGTATGGTTACTGTTTCCTACCCGTCTTATAGTATAAAAGCTGCCTTTTCGCTAACCGTGAAGTGAAGCCAGGTATGGTACCTTGACTACACTGGCTTCGGGTATAACAGTAAGGCCATTCATACTCTCTACGATGTTCGAGACTCAAATGAGATGACATTTCTAACGAAAATAGGTCCACGTGAGAGTTAAGTTGTCTTTACGGCTCTCTATTTTGTCCAGAAGTCGTATATGAGACACGGGAATGGAAGGTGGGAGGCAGGCAATCCAAGAAAGTGGTACATACTCAAGGTGAGAACGTACTTTTGCTATGTACAGAGTTTTGCAGCCTCTGCTGTCAAGCAAGCAAGTGATACGCCTTAATGCTATTAACTCTGACTGCCTTACTTGCAAGATTTAACACGTGATTCTTCATAGACATTTTGGAGTTGAATTTCACTAGTAGGATATCCAGGTAAGACACATAGGCAACAGTTAGGCAACTTTATTCCGAAACGTTTCGCCTACACAGTAGGCTTCTTCAGTCGAATACAGAAAGTAGGCAGGAACAGTAGAGATGTGAAGACGATGTAATCAGTCCATCACCCTTGAAGTCGTAGAATTTGAGGTTGTCAGTCCCTCGGCCTGGAGAAGTTCAGTTCCATAGTCAGGAACTATCTGAAGATCAAGCGACAGTGCAGAGACTTAAATACTGTCGGAAGGAGAGGTGCAGAGTAGTAGTAGTAGTAGTGACAGTGTAGCCACTGAGAGGTCAGGTCCCTCTCAGATCCAACAGTTCTCACTTGAAAGGGTTGTCTAAGGCGTTTTCTGTACCAAGAGGCCATGTGTTGCAGTGTCTGACAAGATGAACATCAAAATGGTATACAATACCGACAGGTTGGTAGGTAAGACACATAGGCAACAGTTAGGCAACTTTATTCCGAAACGTTTCGCCTACACAGTAGGCTTCTTCAGTCGAATACAGAAAGTAGGCAGGAACAGTAGAGATGTGAAGACGATGTAATCAGTCCATCACCCTTGAAGTCGAAGAATTTGAGGTTGTCAGTCCCTCGGCCTGGAGAAGTTCAGTTCCATAGTCAGGAACTATCTGAAGATCAAGCGACAGTGCGGAGACTTAAATACTGTCGGAAGGAGAGGTGCAGAGTAGTAGTAGTAGTAGTGAGAGTGTAGCCACTGAGAGGTCAGGTTCCTCTCAGATCCAACAGTTCTCACTTGAAAGGGTTGTCTAAGGCGTTTTCTGTACCAAGAGGCCATGTGTTGCAGTGTCTGACAAGATGAACATCAAAATGGTATACAATACCGACAGGTTGGTAGGTAAGACACATAGGCAACAGTTAGGCAACTTTATTCCGAAACGTTTCGCCTACACAGTAGGCTTCTTCAGTCGAATACAGAAAGTAGGCAGGAACAGTAGAGATGTGAAGACGATGTAATCAGTCCATCACCCTTGAAGTCGTAGAATTTGAGGTTGTCAGTCCCTCGGCCTGGAGAAGTTCAGTTCCATAGTCAGGAACTATCTGAAGATCAAGCGACAGTGCGGAGACTTAAATACTGTCGGAAGGAGAGGTGCAGAGTAGTAGTAGTAGTAGCGAGAGTGTAGCCACTGAGAGGTCAGGTCCCTCTCAGATCCAACAGTTCTCACTTGAAAGGGTTGTCTAAGGCGTTTTCATGTTCATCTTGTCAGACACTGCAACACATGGCCTCTTGGTACAGAAAACGCCTTAGACAACCCTTTCAAGTGAGAACTGTTGGATCTGAGACGGACCTGACCTCTCAGTGGCTACACTCTCACTACTACTACTACTACTCTGCACCTCTCCTTCCGACAGTATTTAAGTCTCCGCACTGTCGCTTGATCTTCAGATAGTTCCTGACTATGGAACTGAACTTCTCCAGGCCGAGGGACTGACAACCTCAAATTCTACGACTTCAAGGGTGATGGACTGATTACATCGTCTTCACATCTCTACTGTTCCTGCCTACTTTCTGTATTCGACTGAAGAAGCCTACTGTGTAGGCGAAACGTTTCGGAATAAAGTTGCCTAACTGTTGCCTATGTGTCTTACCTACCAACCTGTCGGTATTGTATACCATTTTGATGTTCAGTAGGATATCCACCTTATCTCCAGCTTCTAACACTCGTTCATACTTACCACTGACCTAGTATATCATGCTGTTAAAAGACCATCGTCATTGTGCTTTCTCAGAAGCAAATGAAACCTACCATCGTTTACCCTAGCTTAATATAATTGTAAACTAGTGATTAAAAGACATGAGAGCGGCAGATATCTCGTCACATGCATAATAAAGTGCAATCATCAGCATAGGCATGGGACTGTGGGACGAGATGAAGTAGGTCATTAGGCATTCCATAACAATGGACCAATCACGCTTTTTTTTTTTTTTTGAAGAGCATTGGCACTGACTGAGTGACACGTAGGTTCTGCTTACTGAGAACTACTCAGTAGATGTTGCTTAGAGCCAGAGACCACCCCAAGTGCTTGCAGTCTTGCCAAAAGTCATACCCTGTCGAAGACCCCATGTAATGTCCAGTGCTACTACACATAATGATCTTGGATTCATCAGCTTTTGAGGTTTAGCAGATCAGTTGCAGAATAACATTTTCTGAAGCCGTTTTTACGGTCGTGAAGAAGCGAGAGATATTAAAAAAAAAACTGTCATTTACCGTAAGATTATCGTCTTTTTCAGTGACGTCAGGAACGAAACCTGTCTGTAGTTCGCTGATTATGGCACGGTTATTGCTGTTCAGAGATGCGAATGAGAGGTGACGCTAGCTGGTCAGCACATTCACTCAGCAATCTAGCAGTCGAGTAGTCTGGGTCCACAGACTTCTTAGCCCAGGGATTTAACGAGATGAAGATTGAGACACTTACGAAACATATGGATATCATTATTAAGGAAACGTTTCGCCACACAGTGGCTTCATCACTCCAATACAAAGCAGAAACGGGTAAGGAGAGGAGGAGGTTGAGGTAATCAGTCCCTCAGCTTGGAACAGATGTGTTCAGTCCATCACTCTTGTAGAAAGTACAGCATATGGCCGGAGAAGTGACTTATATACTGTAGCAGGAAGCGGGATCACAGTGTAAGTAGGTCTTTGTCCAAAGGTTGGACGAGTACTGAAGAATTCTTTGTATCAAGATCCCATGATGCTGCAGTGTCTGACAGATGTGTTAAATGCAACCACAAACACGTAATTACCTGTTTGTGCTTGCAGGGGTAGATTCATATCTCCTGGTCCAGCTAGGTACACAAAGTGATCTGTCAGGTGTATGTAGGGTCTGCCTAGTATGGGCCAGTAGGCCTGCTGCAGTGTTCTCCATTCTTATGTTTGTACTTTAATATGGGAATGCCCTAGCCTAGACCATGGAGTCACAGATGGAAGCTCTGGACCCAAACTAAACATGGAAATGTATGCAAAACAAGCACTGTGGAAAAAATAGTGAAATTCCAAGCGCTTTCGTGACTTCTGACATTATCAAGGACCGGTAACAATAATAATAATAGAACAACAGAACGCTATATAAGGCTGACATGTCACCTCACAGTCATGTCTAACAATACACCCGTCCCATTATGATGCGGGTGGGATGGTCAAGGACTTGTCAAATATAATTTATATTCCTCCCAAATTTTATTAATTATAAATGATTCTAATCTGTATAATCCTAAATCAATATTCACATTAAATAGATATATATAGAAATTGTTCAAAAAATCATTAGACGTTGATATCTTATAAATAATTATCGCTACGTAAGATCCAATGAGCATGTGGAACGAGTCTGGTACAAGAAATACCTGACTACAATCATCGAGACAAACGTCAACACGACTGGACAACATGAAGTTAGAAGACCAAGACAGCCTTAACAACTGCCCGACAAACCCACCTAACCTAAATTTTAGACGAAATTTTAGACGAAAGTAACAGCCTGGTTGATGAGGACCTGATCCACCGGGAGGCCTGGTCAAAGACTAGGCCACGGGGGGGCGATGACCCCCGGACCCCCCTCAGGTAGACTCCAGGTAAGCAGACGTTCCCGTGTGTCCTCAGCCAGTATCAAATTCCTCTCCTAATCGCTGGTTAAGAGGCACGTAAGTCCCCCGTCTTCTAATAGCATGTTTATTTTTCCACTATAATCTACCTTGTCCATATTTACTATCACAATTACTATGTCTGTTTCGTAAAGTGAAGTCCAGGATCTTTCCTTAATTCATGGTATAACTTAACAAATGTTTGAGGATACTTGTGTTGTAGAGGCCTGAGCTGTGATCAGACCTCTGCAACACATTTGTCCTCAAGGATTTGTTAAGTTATGCCATTGTCTTCCAAGATTTGTTAAGTTATACAATGAATTAAGGAAAGATCCCGGACTTCACCTTACGAAACAAAGTAAATGCGATAGTAATCACGGACAAGGTAGATTATAGGTGAAAAATGAACATGTTATTGGAAGAACTGAAACACTTATGCAACATATGGGAATCTTTATTGAAGAAATGTTCACTCTGTCAGACACTGCAACACAAGGGTATCTTGGTACAAATCTGAAATCAACTTCGACAACCTCTACTAGTGAGAACGGCTGGATTTGAGAGGGACCTGACCTCCCAACGTCTACGTTCTTACTTCTACTAGTGACCTACGTCTCACCTCCTGGCGCTATATAAGGCTCCATCCTGTCACTTCAACTCCATATTGTTTCAGACTATGGAACAATACTCTTCTCCAGACTGAGGGACTGACCACCTCCAAACTTCACGGGTGATGGACTGATTACATCGTTTTCAAGACTCTTCTGCTTCTATCAGCTTTTCTGTACTCGACTGAAGAAGCCTACTGTGTAGGCGAAACGTTTCGAAATAAAGATACCCAACTGTTGCATATGTGTCTTACCTAACAACCTGTCGGTATTTTATACCATTTTAATGTTCTATACAAAGTAGAAATGGGTAAGGAGAGGAGGAGTTTGAGGTTATCAGTCCCTCAACCTGGAATCGATGTATGTATGTATAATGTTCGCCGAGACCGTAGTCCTGGCACGGGTCTCAATCTTGCGATGACCCGTCTCTGGCTCCCGAGGTTAGTTTAATATGTTTATTATGCACCACATACCCATCCAGTGGGCGGTAGTCAAAAGATTACAGAGGTACATAATGGGTCCAGGGACTGGGCCTCAAAGTTTTGATAGCTGAGCAAGTTACAGAGGTAATGAATTCACAATTTACAAAGGTAATGAACTCCAGGTAGGTCTAGTCACAATCATGACAAGTTACAAAGGTATTTACAGATTACAGAGGTACACAATGGGTCCAGGGACCGGGCTCCAAAGTTTTGATGGCTGAACTAGGTACAAGGTAATGAACTCACAAGTTACAAAGGTAATGAACTCACAAGTTACAAAGGTAATGAATACTGTAAGAATGGTTACTTACGTGTATACATGGCTGCAATCATGAACAAATTTTAGAGTAATGAGCAATGAGGGAGAAAGGTTTCTACAATGCTGCTCAAGCACTCTTCTGGTCAGTTCATCTGGTGCATCTCATAAGCGACAACACTGTATGTACTCCTAACTGTGGACACTAGCGAGGAGGAGGATATGTCGTTATTACGGGCAACAGCTTGTCTGGTTCGTTGACTCCATGGTACACTAGTGTGGCCGCAGTCATCTCTGGGTCCTCTTCTGGAGGGGATATCAGCTCTAGTTGCCTGTGGAATCGATGTGTTCAGTCCATCACTCTTGTAGGAAGTACAGCATATGGCCGGAGAGGTGGCTTATATACTGCAGTCAGGTGAGTCGAAGCAGGAGGTCATATGTTGCATAAGTGTCTCAATTCTTCAAACTGTAGATTTTCAAAATCATTCATCATATGTTATAACAAGACGAGGTAACTTATGTGCCTCTTAACTGTTAATATCCCCAGACAATAACTGTCGACTACAATGCTGAAGGTAACTGGATCACAACACTCGACTCACACACTCGTTGTCTCTAAAAATTACAATGCAGAATGGAGTAATTGATTAAGTCAATTTGGTTGTGGTGTGCTTGAGGCTGCGCCGCCCACCTCAACCCCAACAATTTCCATCACCAGGAATTCGTGATGCATAATCTGACGTCCCTAGTGATTCATAAAGGGATCCAGCGATGAGGGCATGTGATTAACCAAGTACCTCTAATTAACCGCAGACTATTGGGCAAGTATCTATCATATCGCCCGTTATATCGCTTATCTCCTCAACCAGTGAGCAATAAAATTTGCGATTTACGGCTGTTCTTAGCAGAGTTTCGCCGTCCATCAAAAATCAACCCGAGAGCGTATGCAAATTTTCGCGGTGGTGTTGCTTCAGGGGCCTTGATCCACTGAACCTACGCTGTGGTGGGTGCCTTGTTCCACTGAACTTACGCTCTGGTGGGTGCCTTGATCCACTGAACCTACGCTGTGGTGGGTGCCTTGTTCCACTGAATCTACGCTGTGGTGGATGCCTTGTTCCACTGAACTTACGCTGTGGTGGGTGCCTTGATCCACTGAACCTACGCTGTGGTGGATGCCTTGTTCCACTGAACATACGCTGTGGTAGGTGCTTTGACCCCTACGGATTTAGCACTTCACCATGATTTCCATAATAACAATTTCCACCACTCTCCCTTGAAGAGAAAAAATGAATAACAGAAATATGACAACATTTCGGCCCAATTTGGACTATTAACTTGACTCACACGTGTTGAGAGCCCGGGGTCGTGGGGGGCACTGCTCCAACTGTCAACAGGAAGACTGTACTCGCCTATTTGTGGTTGCAGGGGTTGATTCACAGCTCCTGGCCCCGTGTGTGAGAACAAGATGAGTCTCCACACACCCGTCATCTCCCCGCCCATCTCTTCTCTTCCTCCCGACAGTAATTTATCTCTTTCTCTCGTCTCCCTTTCCTCAGTCGTTACCAGCTGCCTCCCTCTCATCAACCCCCTTCCTCTCTCCCTCCCTCTTCCCTTCCTCCTCCTCCTCTCCTTCCAACCACATGACCCTTGCTCTTTTTCTCCTCCCACCCCCCACCTTCCCCCTCTCAGCAACCCACCATTACCTGCAGTGTGAACACCTCTCCCCCCACCACATTAGGATTGAATTCTTACCTTCTCCTCCTACTCCTCCTCCTCCTCCTCTTCTTCCTCCTACTCCTCCTCTTTTTCGTCCTCCTCCTCTTCCTCTTCTTCTTCCTACTCCTCCTCCTCTTCTTCCTCCTCCTTCTCTCTCAGCATTAACACAAACTCTAAAGCAATATTAGCTAGCACAGTTACCGAACTTCAGCTAGACAGACCATACCACGGGTGGGGATAGAACCCGCGGTCAGAGAGTCATAAAACTCCAGACCGACGCGCTAGCCACTGGGCCAGCTGGCTACAATAAGATTCATCCAGCTAACCTTCCTGTGATGAATAAATATACCTAGTTGGATGACTCTGATTGTAGCCAGCTGGCACAGTGGCTAACTCGTCGGTCTGGAGTTTTATGACACTCTGACCGCGGGTTCTATCCCCACCCGTGATATGGTTTGTTTGTAGTCGTGTCATTACGATTTCGTGAGTCGTTTAGCTGCTAGACACTTAACGATATCTTCGATGGCTTTATAAAATCACCCTTCTCAGACTGACACATTACCTAACCTAGCCTAACCTAACCTAGCCTAACCTAACCTAGCCTAACCTAACCTAACCTAACCTAACCTAACCTAACCTAGCCTAACCTAACCTAGCCTAACCTAACCTAGCCTAACCTAACCTAACCTAACCTAACCTAGCCTAACCTAACCTAACCTAACCTAACCTAGCCTAACCTAACCTAACCTAACCTAACCTAACCTAACCTAACCTAACCTAGCCTAACCTAACCTAACCTAACCTAACCTAACCTAACCTAACCTAGCATAACCTAACCTAACCTAACCTAGCCTAACCTAGCCTAACCTAACCTAACCTAACCTAGCCTAACCTAGCCTAACCTAACCTAACCTAACCTAGCATAACCTAATCTAACCTAACCTAACCTAACCTAGCCTAACCTAGCCTAACCTAACCTAACCTAGCCTAACATAGCCTAACCTAGCCTAGCCTAACCTATCCTAACCTAACCTAACCTAACCTAACCTAACGATGCACGATGTCCATCCTGTGAGATGGAATGTGAGAGGGAAACACGTGCGGCCAGCAGAAACAACCTGGTTGATCAGGCCCTGAGCCAACGTGAGGCCTGATCGAGGACCGGGCCGAGGGGGGGTTGACTTCCGGAACACCCTCCAGGTCCCTAACGTTATTTAATAAAAACCACTATATCGGGCCACCAGCAGCAACAGCCTGGTTAACCAGGCAAGCGCCAGACGAGCCTGGCCGGGCTCCGGGAGTAGAAATATTCTCGGAACTAATCAAAGGTAGCTGATATTCTCGACAGCAAAGGTGAAGGGTTCAATTTCCGGGCGAAAGGGTTCAGTTTCCGGGTGAAAGGGTTCAATTTCCGAGTGAAAGGATTCAGTTTCCGGGTGAAAGGGTTCAATTTCCGGGTGAAAGGGTTCAGTTTGCGTGTGAAAAGGTTAAATTTCTGGGTGAAATGGTTCAATTTCCGGGTGAAAGGGTTCAGTTTCCGGGTGAAAGGGTTCAATTTCCGGGTGAAAGGGTTCAGTTTCCGGGTGAAAAGGTTCAATTTCCGGGTGAAAGGGTTCAGTTTTCGTGTGAAAAGGTTCAATTTCTGGGTGAAAGGATTCAGTTTCCGGGTGAAAGCGTTCAGTTTCCGGGTGAAAGGGTTCAATTTCCGGGTGAAAAAGTTCAGTTTCCGGGTGAAAGGGTTCAATTTCCAGGTGAAAGGGTTCAGTTTCCGTGTGAAAGGGTTCAATTTCAGGGTGAAAGGGTTCAGTTTCCGGGTGAAAAGATTCAGTTTCCCGGTGAAAGGGTTCAGTTTCCGGGTGAAAGGGTTCAATTTCCGGGTGAAAGGGTTCAGTTTGCGTGTGAAAAGGTTAAATTTCTGGGTGAAATGGTTCAATTTCCGGGTGAAAGGGTTCAGTTTCCGGGTGAAAGGGTTCAATTTCCGGGTGAAAGGGTTCAGTTTCCGGGTGAAAAGGTTCAATTTCCGGGTGAAAGGGTTCAGTTTTCGTGTGAAAAGGTTCAATTTCTGGGTGAAAGGGTTCAGTTTCCGGGTGAAAGCGTTCAGTTTCCGGGTGAAAGGGTTCAATTTCCGGGTGAAAAAGTTCAGTTTCCGGGTGAAAGGGTTCAATTTCCAGGTGAAAGGGTTCAGTTTCCGTGTGAAAGGGTTCAATTTCAGGGTGAAAGGGTTCAGTTTCCGGGTGAAAAGATTCAGTTTCCCGGTGAAAGGGTTCAATTTCCAGGTGAAAGAGTTCAATTTCCGGGTGAAAGGGTTCAGTTTCCGGGTGAAAGGGGTTCAATTTCCGGGTGAAAGGGTTCAGTTTCCGGGTGAAAACGTTCAATTTCCGGGTGAAAGGGTTCAGTTTGCGTGTGAAAAGGTTCAATTTCTGGATGAAAGGGTTCAGTTTCCGGGCGAAAGGGTTCAGTTTCCGGGTGAAAGGGTTCAGTTTCCGGGTGAAAGGGTTCAGTTTCCGGATGAAAGGGTTCAATTTCTAGGTGAAAGGGTTCAGTTTCCGGGTGAAAGGGTTCAATTTCTAGGTGAAAGGGTTCAGTTTCCGGGTGAAAGGGTTCAATTTCAGGGTGAAAGGGTTCAGTTTCCGGGTGAAAGGATTCAGTTTCCCGGTGAAAGGGTTCAATTTCCAGGTGAAAGGGTTCAATTTCCGGGTGAAAGGGTTCAGTTTCCGGGTGAAAGGGGTTCAATTTCCAGGTGAAAGGGTTCAATTTCCGGGAGAAAGGGTTCAGTTTCAGGGTGAAAGGGTTCAGTTTCCGGGTGAAAGTGTTCAACTTCCAGGTGAAAGGGTTCAGTTTCCGGGTGAAAGGGGTTCAATTTCCAGGTGAAAGGGTTCAATTTCCGGGTGAAAGGGTTCAGTTTCAGGGTGAAAGGGTTCAGTTTCCGGGTGAAAGGGTTCAGTTTCCGGGTGAAGGGGTTCAGTTTCCGGGTGAAAGGGATCAGTTTCCGGGTGAAAGGGTTCAGTTTCCTGGTGAAAGGGTTCAGTTTCCGGGTGAAAGAGTTCAGTTTCCGGATGAAGGGGTTCAGTTTCCGGGTGAAAGGGTTCAGTTTCCGGGTGAAAGGGTTCAGTTTCCGGATGAAGGGGTTCAGTTTCCGGGTGAAAGGGTTCAGTTTCCGGGTGAAAGGGTTCAGTTTCCGGGTGAAAGGGTTCAGTTTCCGGGTGAAAGGGTTTAGTTTCCTGGTGAAGAGGTTCAGTTCCCGGGTGAAATGGTTCAGTTTCCGGGTGAAAGGGTTCAGTTTCCGGATGAAGGGGTTCAGTTTCCGGGTGAAAGGGTTTAGTTTCCTGGTGAAGAGGTTCAGTTCCCGGGTGAAATGGTTCAGTTTCCGGGTGAAGGGGTTCAGCTTCCGGGTGAAAGGGAACAGTTTCCGGGTGAAAGGGTTCAGTTTCCGGGTGAAAGGGTTCAGTTTCCGGATGAAGGGGTTCAGTTTCCGGGTGAAAGGGTTCAGTTTCCGGGTGAAAGAGTTCAGTTTCCGGGTGAAAGGGTTCAGTTTCCGGGTGAAAGGGTTTAGTTTCCTGGTGAAGAGGTTCAGTTCCCGGGTGAAATGGTTCAGTTTCCAGGTGAAGGGGTTCAGTTTCCGGGTGAAAGGGATCAGTTTCCGGGTGAAAGAGTTCAGTTTCCGGGTGAAAGGGTTCAGTTTCCGGATGAAGGAGTTCAGTTTCCGGGTGAAAGGGTTCAGTTTCAGGGTGAAAGGGTTCAGTTTCCGGGTGAAAGGGTTCAGTTTCCGGGTGAAGGGGTTCAGTTTCCGGGTGAAAGGGATCAGTTTCCGGGTGAAAGGGTTCAGTTTCCTGGTGAAAGGGTTCAGTTTCCGGGTGAAAGAGTTCAGTTTCCGGATGAAGGGGTTCAGTTTCCGGGTGAAAGGGTTCAGTTTCCGGGTGAAAGGGTTCAGTTTCCGGATGAAGGGGTTCAGTTTCCGGGTGAAAGGGTTCAGTTTCCGGGTGAAAGGGTTCAGTTTCCGGGTGAAAGGGTTCAGTTTCCGGGTGAAAGGGTTTAGTTTCCTGGTGAAGAGGTTCAGTTCCCGGGTGAAATGGTTCAGTTTCCGGGTGAAAGGGTTCAGTTTCCGGATGAAGGGGTTCAGTTTCCGGGTGAAAGGGTTTAGTTTCCTGGTGAAGAGGTTCAGTTCCCGGGTGAAATGGTTCAGTTTCCGGGTGAAGGGGTTCAGCTTCCGGGTGAAAGGGAACAGTTTCCGGGTGAAAGGGTTCAGTTTCCGGGTGAAAGGGTTCAGTTTCCGGATGAAGGGGTTCAGTTTCCGGGTGAAAGGGTTCAGTTTCCGGGTGAAAGAGTTCAGTTTCCGGGTGAAAGGGTTCAGTTTCCGGGTGAAAGGGTTTAGTTTCCTGGTGAAGAGGTTCAGTTCCCGGGTGAAATGGTTCAGTTTCCAGGTGAAGGGGTTCAGTTTCCGGGTGAAAGGGATCAGTTTCCGGGTGAAAGAGTTCAGTTTCCGGGTGAAAGGGTTCAGTTTCCGGATGAAGGAGTTCAGTTTCCGGGTGAAAGGGTTCAGTTTCCGGGTGAAAGGGTTCAGTTTCCGGGTGAAAGGGTTCAGTTTCCGGGTGAAAGGGTTCAGTTTCCGGGTGAAAGGGTTTAGTTTCCTGGTGAAGAGGTTCAGTTCCCGGGTGAAATGGTTCAGTTTCCGGGTGAAAGGGTTCAGTTTCCGGATGAAGGGGTTCAGTTTCCGGGTGAAAGGGTTTAGTTTCCTGGTGAAGAGGTTCAGTTCCCGGGTGAAAGGGTTCAGTTTCCTGGTGAAAGTGCTCAGTTTCCGGATGAAGAGTTTCAGTTTCCGGGTGAAAGGGTTCAGTTTCCGGATGAAGAGTTTCAGTTTCCGGGTGAAAGGGTTCAGTTTCCGGATGAAGAGTTTCAGTTTCCGGGTGAAAGGGTTCAGTTTCCGGATGAAGAGTTTCAGTTTCCGGGTGAAAGGGCTCAGTTTCCGGATGAAGAGTTTCAGTTTCCTGGTGAAAGGGTTCAGTTTCCGGATGAAGAGTTTCAGTTTCCGGGTGAAAGGGTTCAGTTTCCGGGTGAAGAGTTTCAGTTTCCGGGTGAAAGGGTTCAGTTTCCGGGTGAAAGGGTTCAGTTTCCGGGTGAAAGGGTTCAGTTTCCGGGTGAAAGGGTTCAGTTTCCGGGTGAAAGGGTTCAGTTTCCGGATGAAGAGTTTCAGTTTCCGGGTGAAAGGGTTCAGTTTCCGGATGAAGAGTTTCAGTTTCCGGGTGAAAGGGTTCAGTTTCCGGATGAAGAGTTTCAGTTTCCGGGTTAATGGGTTCAGTTTCCGGATGAAGAGTTTCAGTTTCCGGGTGAAAGGGTTCAGTTTCCGGATGAAGAGTTTCAGTTTCCGGGTGAAAGGGTTCAGTTTCCGGGTGAAAGGGTTCAGTTTCCGGGTGAAAGGGTTCAGTTTCCGGATGAAGAGTTTCAGTTTCCTGGTGAAAGGGCTCAGTTTCCGGATGAAGAGTTTCAGTTTCCGGGTGAAAGGGTTCAGTTTCCGGGTGAAAGGGTTCAGTTTCCGGGTGAAGGGGTTCAGTTTCCGGGTGAAAGGGTTCAGTTTCCGGGTGAAAGGGTTCAGTTTCCGGGTGAAGGGGTCCTGGGCACTGCCACGGTGTCTGGGTAAGTTGCATGATGCTCATTCTCATCTACCCATGAATATATATACCCATGTATGAGCCTACTGTTGCCACCATAGGCCTAAAAAAAACTCTGAGAAAGATGAAGATCTCATGGAAATCTTCAGTACAGGTGGAATGTTCAGTGTAACCTCACAGTGTTCAGTGTAACCTCACAGTGTTCAGTGTAACCTCACAGTGTTCAGTGTAACCTCACAGTGTTCAGTGTAACCTCACAGTGTTCAGTGTAACCTCACAGTGTTCAGTGTAACCTCACAGTGTTCAGTGTAACCTCACAGTGTTCAGTGTAACCTCACAGTGTTCAGTGTAACCTCACAGTGTTCAGTGTAACCTCACAGTGTTCAGTGTAACCTCACAGTGTTCAGTGTAACCTCACAGTGTTCAGTGTAACCTCACAGTGTTCAGTGTAACCTCACAGTGTTCAGTGTAACCTCACAGTGTTCAGTGTAACCTCACAGTGTTTAGTGTAACCTCACTGTTTAGTGTAACCTCACAGTGTTTAGTGTAACCTCACAGTGTTTAGTGTAACCTCACAGTGTTTAGTGTAACCTCACAGTGTTTAGTGTAACTTCACAGTGTTTAGTGTAACCTCACAGTGTTTAGTGTAACCTCACAGTGTTTAGTGTAACCTCACAGTGTTCAGTGTAACCTCACAGTGTTCAGTGTAACCTCACAGTGTTCAGTGTAACCTCACAGTGTTTAGTGTAACCTCACAGTGTTTAGTGTAACCTCACAGTGTTTAGTGTAACCTCACAGTGTTCAGTGTAACCTCACAGTGTTCAGTGTAACCTCACAGTGTTCAGTGTAACCTCACAGTGTTTAGTGTAACCTCACAGTGTTTAGTGTAACCTCACAGTGTTCAGTGTAACCTCACAGTGTTCAGTGTAACCTCACAGTGTTCAGTGTAACCTCACAGTGTTCAGTGTAACCTCACAGTGTTCAGTGTAACCTCACAGTGTTCAGTGTAACCTCACAGTGTTTAGTGTAACCTCACAGTGTTCAGTGTAACCTCACAGTGTTTAGTGTAACCTCACAGTGTTCAGTGTAACCTCACAGTGTTCAGTGTAACCTCACAGTGTTCAGTGTAACCTCACAGTGTTTAGTGTAACCTCACAGTGTTTAGTGTAACCTCACAGTGTTTAGTGTAACCTCACAGTGTTTAGTGTAACCTCACAGTGTTCAGTGTAACCTCACAGTGTTTAGTGTAACCTCACAGTGTTTAGTGTAACCTCACAGTGTTTAGTGTAACCTCACAGTGTTTAGTGTAACCTCACAGTGTTTAGTGTAACCTCACAGTGTTTAGTGTAACCTCACAGTGTTTAGTGTAACCTCACAGTGTTTAGTGTAACCTCACAGTGTTTAGTGTAACCTCACAGTGTTCAGTGTAACCTCACAGTGTTTAGTGTAACCTCACAGTGTTTAGTGTAACCTCACAGTGTTTAGTGTAACCTCACAGTGTTTAGTGTAACCTCACAGTGTTTAGTGTAACCTCACAGTGTTTAGTGTAACCTCACAGTGTTTAGTGTAACCTCACAGTGTTTAGTGTAACCTCACAGTGTTTAGTGTAACCTCACAGTGTTTAGTGTAACCTCACAGTGTTTAGTGTAACCTCACAGTGTTTAGTGTAACCTCACAGTGTTCAGTGTAACCTCACAGTGTTTAGTGTAACCTCACAGTGTTTAGTGTAACCTCACAGTGTTTAGTGTAACCTCACAGTGTTTAGTGTAACCTCACAGTGTTTAGTGTAACCTCACAGTGTTTAGTGTAACCTCACAGTGTTTAGTGTAACCTCACAGTGTTTAGTGTAACCTCACAGTGTTCAGTGTAACCTCACAGTGTTTAGTGTAACCTCACAGTGTTTAGTGTAACCTCACAGTGTTTAGTGTAACCTCACAGTGTTTAGTGTAACCTCACAGTGTTCAGTGTAACCTCACAGTGTTCAGTGTAACCTCACAGTGTTCAGTGTAACCTCACAGTGTTTAGTGTAACCTCACAGTGTTTAGTGTAACCTCACAGTGTTTAGTGTAACCTCACAGTGTTCAGTGTAACCTCACAGTGTTTAGTGTAACCTCACAGTGTTTAGTGTAACCTCACAGTGTTTAGTGTAACCTCACAGTGTTTAGTGTAACCTCACAGTGTTCAGTGTAACCTCACAGTGTTCAGTGTAACCTCACAGTGTTTAGTGTAACCTCACAGTGTTTAGTGTAACCTCACAGTGTTTAGTGTAACCTCACAGTGTTTAGTGTAACCTCACAGTGTTCAGTGTAACCTCACAGTGTTCAGTGTAACCTCACAGTGTTTAGTGTAACCTCACAGTGTTTAGTGTAACCTCACAGTGTTCAGTGTAACCTCACAGTGTTCAGTGTAACCTCACAGTGTTCAGTGTAACCTCACAGTGTTTAGTGTAACCTCACAGTGTTCAGTGTAACCTCACAGTGTTCAGTGTAACCTCACAGTGTTCAGTGTAACCTCACAGTGTTCAGTGTAACCTCACAGTGTTCAGTGTAACCTCACAGTGTTCAGTGTAACCTCACAGTGTTCAGTGTAACCTCACAGTGTTCAGTGTAACCTCACAGTGTTCAGTGTAACCTCACAGTGTTCAGTGTAACCTCACAGTGTTCAGTGTAACCTCACAGTGTTCAGTGTAACCTCACAGTGTTCAGTGTAACCTCACAGTGTTCAGTGCAACCTCACAGTGTTTAGTGTAACCTCACTGTTTAGTGTAACCTCACAGTGTTCAGTGTAACCTCACAGTGTTCAGTGTAACTTCACATTGCTCAATGTAACCTCACAGTGTTCAGTGTAACCTCACAGTGTTCAGTGTAACCTCACTGTTTAGTGTAACCTCACAGTGTTTAGTGTAACCTCACAGTGTTTAGTGTAACCTCACAGTGTTTAGTGTAACCTCACAGTGTTTAGTGTAACTTCACAGTGTTTAGTGTAACCTCACAGTGTTTAGTGTAACCTCACAGTGTTTAGTGTAACCTCACAGTGTTTAGTGTAACTTCACATTGCTCAATGTAACCTCACAGTGTTCAGTGTAACCTCACTGTTTAGTGTAACCTCACAGTGTTTAGTGTAACCTCACAGTGTTTAGTGTAACCTCACAGTGTTCAGTGTGACCTCACAGTGTTCAGTGTAACCTCACAGTGTTCAGTGTAACCTCACAGTGTACAGTATAACCTCACAGTGTTCAGTGTAACCTCGCAGTGTTCAGTGCAACCGCACAGTATTCAGTGTAACATCACAGTGTTCAGAGTAACCTCACAGTATTCATTGTAACCTCACATTGCTCAGTGTAACCTCGCAGTGTTCAGTGTAACCTCACAGTGTTCAGCGTAACCTCAGTGTTCAGTGTAACCTCACAGTGTTCAGCGTAACTTCAGTGTTCAGTGTAACCTCACAGTGTTCAGTGCAACCTCACAGTATTCAGTGTAACCTCACAGTGTTCAGAGTAACCTCACAGTGTTCAGTGTAACCTCACATTGTTCAGTGTAACCTCACAGTGTTCAGTGTAACCTCACAGTGTTCAGAATAACCTCACAGTGTTCAGAATAACCTCACAGTGTTCAGTGTAACCTCACAGTGTTCAGAATAACCTCACAGTGTTCAGAATAACCTCACAGTGTTCAGAATAACCTCACAGTATTCAGTGTAACCTCACAGTGTTCAGAGTAACCTCACAGTGTTCAGTGTAACCTCACAGTGTTCAGAATAACCTCACAGTGTTCAGAATAACCTCACAGTGTTCAGAATAACCTCACAGTGTTCAGTATAACCTCACAGTGTTCAGAATAACCTCACAGTGTTCAGAATAACCTCACAGTGTTCAGAATAGCCTCACAGTGTTCAGAGTAACCTCACAGTGTTCAATATAACCTCACAGTGTTCAGTATAACCTCACAGTGTTCAGAATAACCTCACAGTGTTCAGAATAACCTCACAGTGTTCAGTATAACCTCACAGTGTTCAGAATAACCTCACAGTGTTCAGAATAACCTCACAGTGTTCAGTATAACCTCACAGTGTTCAGAATAACCTCACAGTGTTCAGAATAACCTCACAGTGTTCAGAATAACCACCTCATACATTTCCTGTACAATGAACCAGGCTGGCAGTTAAGGTATGCACAGTTGTTGACGCCTCCAACTGTGCTGTAAATGGCAGCCTGTTTACATCCGGGTTGACGGTGCAGCAATACTCAGAGAAAATACAGTAAGTGTCAGGGGCCCAAGACTGTTCAACTGCCTCACAGCATACATAAGGAGGATTACCAATAAACCCCTGGGTGTCTTCAAGAGGGAGCGGGACAGATTCCTAAGGTCAGTACTCGATCAGCAGGGCTCTGGTTTGTACGCTGGACTAAGTGCTGCCAGCAGTAACAGCCTGGTTGATCAAGCCGTGATCTACTATGAACCTTGTTCTTGGCCGCAGGGGCACTGACCCCCGGAACGCCCTCCAGGTAGATTCCAGGTGAGTGGCTTAACCTCTAATATACCTAACATTATAGTTACCCTTTGGCCTGGAGGACAGTCTCTCACTAGCTTGCTGATTACACATACTGGTGTCCCTCTATGAATTTGAGCCAATAGTAGCGAGCGAGCTCAGCCCTTTAACTCTGTCTCGTGACTACCAGTCACGAGACAGAGTTAAAGGGCTGCTCTCTTCTTCACTAGGTAAATGTTGTAAATATTAAAGGTAGAAATATGAGAGTATATACACACACACACAAATTTCCCTCAGTGTTTAGCTTTATCTGTGTTATTCTGTGACCAACTATGTTACGACCAGGTAACAGAGACCTGTGTTTGTAATAACCACAATCACCACCCCCACAACCACTATCACCACCCCCACAACCACTATAACCACACCCAAAACCACTATCACCACACCCACAACCAATATAACCACTCCCCACTATCACCACCCCCACAACCACTATAACCACACCCACAACCCCTATCACCACTCCACAACCACTATAACCACCCCCATAACCACTATAACCACACCCACAACCACTATCACCACTCCACAACCACTATAACCACCCCCACAACCACTATAACCACCCCCACAACCACTATAACCACACCCACAACCACTATAACCACTCCCCACTATCACCACCCCCACAACCACTATAACCACACCCACAACCACTCTCACCACCCCCACAACCACTATAACCACCCCCCACTATCACCACCCCACAACCACTATCACTACCCCCACAACCACTATAATCACACCCACAACCACTATCACCACCCCCACAGCCACTATAATCATCCCCCACTATCACCACCCCACAACCACTATCACCACCCCCACAACCACTATCACCACCCCACAACCACTATCACCACACCCACAACCACTATCACCCCCCCCACTATCACCATCTCCACCATCATCACCACCTTACCTTTACTTTTGATGAGTTCCGAGAGCTTTTCTACTCATGGGCCAGGTTCCTCTGATGTTTGCCTGGTCAACCAGGCTGTTGCTGCTGGAGGCCCGCTGCACCACATATCAGTCACAGCCTGGTTGTTCTGCCACCTGGTGAAAATACTTGTCCAGTTTCCCCTTGAAGACTTCTACACTTGTCCAAGTAGTATTTCTAATATCTTCTGGTAAGATGAATAGTCTGGGACCCGGAATGTTGATACAGTGTTCCCTTATTGTCCCCACCGCACCCACGCACTTCACTGGGTTTATTTTGCACTCCCTCCCATATCTCTCACTCCAGTGTGTTGTTATGGCAGTGTGCAGATTGGGGACTAGGCCCTCGAGTACATTCCAGGTATATATTATCATGTATCTCTCTCTCCTTCACTCCACTGAGTACATATTCAAGGCTTTAAGGCGTTCCCAGTAATTTAAATACTTTATTGGCTCTACGCTTGCTATAAATAATCTCTGTATCTGTTCCAGCTCTGATATTTCCCCTGCTCTGAACGCGGCCGTCAACATCAGTGCGAGAGCACTAGCGATTTGGAGGGTGTCACCACTGGGTTTATATATCTTGTTTTGCAGGTTCTCATTATCCATCCAGTCCTCCACCACAATCACAGCCCCCAATATTATCACCCCTACCCTCACTATAACCACCCCACATCCGTTATAACCATCACCACTACTATCTCCACCACCACCATACCCACCACCATCACTATCACCACACCCATTACCACAACCGCCACTACTACAATCATCACACCCACCACCACCACCACTATCACCACACCCATCACCACCACCATCACCACCATCACTACTACAATCACCACACCCACTACCACCACCACTACTACTATCACCACACCAACCACCACTACTACTATCACCACACCCATCACCACCACCACCATCACTACTACAATCACCACACCCACCACCAACACCACTACTATCACCACACCCATCACCACCACCACCATTACTACTATCACCACACCCACCACCACTACTATTACCACACCCATCACCACCACCATCACCATTACTACTATCACCACACCTACCACCACTACTATCACCACACCCAAAACCACTACTATTACCACACCCATCACCACCACCATCACCACTACTACTATCACCACACCCACCACCACTACTATTACCACACCCATCACCACCACCATCACCATTACTACTATCACCACACCTACCACCACTACTATCACCACACCCAAAACCACTACTATTACCACACCCATCACCACCACCATCACCACTACTACTATCACCACACCCACCACCACTACTATTACCACACGCATCACCACCACCACCATCACTACTACAATGACCACCCCCAACACCACTACTACTATCACCACACCCACCACCACTACTACCACCACACACATCACCACCACCACTACTACAATCACCACACCCACCACCATCACTACTACAGTCACCACCCCCAACACCACTACTACTATCACCACACCCACCACCACTACTACCACCACACCCATCACCACCACCACTACTACAATCACCACACCCACCACCATCACCACCAACACCACCACTACTACAATCACCACACCCACCACCACCACTACTACTATCACCACCACCACCACCACTACTACAATCACCACACCCACCACCACCACTACTACTATCACCACCACCACTACTACCACCATCGCTGTCATCTCCCTTGTGAGTTACATTCACCTGATATCATTAAAGCAGCAAACATCTTTTCTTATCTCAGCCTCTCAGCTCAGTCCCCAGCCTCTCAGCTCACTCCCCAACCTCTCAGCTCACTCCCCAACCTCTCAGCTCACTCCCCAACCTCTCAGCTCACTCCCCAACCTCTCAGCTCACTCCCCAGCCTCTCAGCTCACTCCCCAACCTCTCAGCTCACTCCCCAACCTCTCAGCTCACTCCCCAACCTCTCAGCTCATTCCCCAGCCTCTCAGCTCACTCCCCAACCTCTCAGCTCACTCCCCAGCCTCTCAGCTCACTCCCCAGCCTCTCAGCTCACTCCCCAGCCTCTCAGCTCAATCCCCAACCTCTCAGCTCACTCCCCAACCTTTCAGCTCACTCCCCAACCTCTCAGCTCACTCCCCAACCTCTCAGCTCACTCCCCAGCCTCTCAGCTCACTCCCCAACCTCTCAGCTCACTCCCCAACCTCTCAGCTCACTCCCCAACCTCTCAGCTCACTCCCCAGCCTCTCAGCTCACTCCCCAACCTCTCAGCTCACTCCCCAGCCTCTCAGCTCACTCCCCAACCTCTCAGCTCACTCCCCAACCTCCCAGCTCACTCCCCAACCTCTCAGCTCACTCCCCAACCTCTCAGCTCACTCCCCAGCCTATCAGCTCACTCCCCAACCTCTCAGCTCACTCCCCAGCCTCTCAGCTAACTCCCCAACCTCTCAGCTCACTCCCCAACCTCTCAGCTCACTCCCCAACCTCTCAGCTCACTCCCCAGCCTCTCAGCTCACTCCCCAACCTCTCAGCTCACTCCCCAGCCTCTCAGCTCACTCCCCAGCCTCTCAGCTCACTCCCCAACCTCTCAGCTCACTCCCCATCCTCTCAGCTCACTCCCCAGCCTCTCAGCTCACTCCCCAGCCTCTCAGCTCACTCCCCAGCCTCTCAGCTCACTCCCCAGCCTCTCAGCTCACTCCCCAGCCTCTCAGCTCACTCCCCAGCCTCTCAGCTCACTCCCCAGCCTCTCAGCTCACTCCCCAGCCTCTCAGCTCACTCCCCAGCCTCTCAGCTCACTCCCCAGCCTCTCAGCTCACTCCCCAGCCTCTCAGCTCACTCCCCAGCCTCTCAGCTCACTCCCCAGCCTTTCAGCTCACTCCCCAGCCTCTCAGCTCACTCCCCAGCCTCTCAGCTCACTCCCCAGCCTCTCAGCTCACTCCCCAGCCTCTCAGCTCACTCCCCAGCCTCTCAGCTCACTCCCCAACCTCTCAGCTCACTCCGTAGCCTCTCTGCTCACTCCCAAGCCTCTCAGCTCACTCCCCAGCCTCTCAGCTCACTTTCCAACCTCTCAAATCACTCCCTAGCCTCTCAGCTCACTCCCTAGCCTCTCAGCTCACTCCCCAGCCTCTCAGCTCACTCCCCAACCTCTCAGCTCACTCCGTAGCCTCTCAGTTCACTCCCCAGCCTCTCAGCTCACTTTCCAACCTCTCAAATCACTCCCTAGCCTCTCAGCACAATCTCCAGCCTCTCAGCTCACTCCCCAGCCTCTCAGCTTACTCCTCAACCTCTCAGCTCACTCCCTAGCCTCTCAGCTCACTCCCAAGCCTCTCAGCTCGCTCCCCAGCCTCTCAGCTCACTTCCCAACCCCTCAGCACACTTTCCAGCCTCTCAGCTCATTTCCCAGCCTCTCAGCTCACTCTCCAACCTCTGAGCTCACTTCCAAGCCTCTGAGCTCATTCCCCAACCTCCAGCTCACTCCCCAGTCTCTAAACTTCCTCTCACCTGCCTCCTCCAGTTCCCTCCACATGACCCCCGAAACAACACACCAGTCATGTGTAAGACACACCAGTCATGTGTAAGACAACACACCAGTCATGTGTAAGACAACACACCAGTCATGTGTAAGACAACACACCAGTCATGTGTAAGACAACACACCAGTCATGTGTAAGACAATACACCAGTCATGTGTAAGACAACACACCAGTCATATGTAAGACAACACACCAGTCATATGTAAGACAACACACCAGTCATATGTAAGACAACACACCAGTCATGTGTAAGACAACACACCAGTCATGTGTAAGACAACACACCAGTCATGTGTAAGACAACACACCAGTCATGTGTAAGACAACACACCAGTCATGTGTAAGACAACACACCAGTCATGTGTAAGACAACACACCAGTCATGTGTAAGACAACACACCAGTCATATGTAAGACAACACACCAGTCATGTGTAAGACAACACACCAGTCATGTGTAAGACAACACACAAGTCATGTGTAAGACAACACACTAGTCATGTGTAAGACAACACACTAGTCATGTGTAAGACAACACACTAGTCATGTGTAAGACAACACACCAGTCATGTGTAAGACAACACACTAGTCATGTGTAAGACAACACACCAGTCATGTGTAAGACAACACACCAGTCATGTGTAAGACAACACACTAGTCATGTGTAAGACAACACACTAGTCATGTGTAAGACAACACACCAGTCATGTGTAAGACAACACACTAGTCATGTGTAAGACAACACACTAGTCATGTGTAAGACAACACACTAGTCATGTGTAAGACAACACACTAGTCATGTGTAAGACAACACACTAGTCATGTGTAAGACAACACACTAGTCATGTGTAAGACAACACACCAGTCATGTGTAAGACAACACACTAGTCATGTGTAAGACAACACACCAGTCATGTGTAAGAAGCTACAGTAAGAAGTTGATCTCCTCCTTGAAGGGTAACAGTTTCCTGTTCCTGAAACTGGTAGTTAAAAAAGTCCCTCCTTCACGTCCCGCCTTCACGTCCCTCCTTCACGTCCCTCCTTCACGTCCCGCCTTCACGTCCCTCCTTCACGTCCCTCCTTCACGTCCGTCCTTCACGTCCCTCCTTCACGTCCCTCCTTCCTTCCCTCCTTCCCTTCCTTCTTCCCTCCCTTCACGCCCCTCCTTCCTTCCTTTCTTCCCTCCCTTCCTTCACGTCCCTCCCTCCTTCCTTCCCTCCCTTTTTCCCTCCCTTTACGTTCCTCCCTCCTTCCCTTCCTTCACGTCCCTCCCTCCCTTCTTCCTTCCTTTCCCCCTCCTTCCCTTCCTTCATGTCCCTCCCTCCTTCCTTCCCTCTTTTCCTCCCTCCTTCTCTTCCTTCACGTCCCTCCCTCCTTCCCTTCACGGCCCTCCTGTATTCACCCTCCTTCCCTCTTTTCACGTCCCTCATGTACCCTCCCTCCTACTTTCCCTTCTTCCTTCCCTCCCTCCCTCCTTCCTTTCCTTCACGTCCCTCCTCCTATACCTTCCCTCATTCCCTTCCTTCACGTCCCTCCTCCTATACCCTCCCTCATTCCCTTCCTTCAAGTCCCTTCTGTACCCACCCTCCCACCTTCATTACCTCCCTCCTCACCCATTCTTAATTAGGATTTCTTCGGATTTTTAACCCCGGAGGGTTAGCCACCCATCACCACTCCATCACTTCTCACCCATCCCCATTCCGCATTCCAATTCCCATGCACACCTTCCTTATTGAACTGGCTAAGCAGACTGCTTATTATAATACACACACACACACACACACACACACACACACACACACACACACACACACACACACACACACACACACACACACACACACACACACTGCAACTACTTGAGGTATGGAAGACAACAAACGTAGTCCCAATTTTTAAGAAAGGAGATTTGCAGGTAACATTAAACTACAAACCAGTGTCACTGACATGTATAGTATGTAAAGTCAAGAAGATTATCAGAAGAGTGGTGGAGCACCTAGAAAGGAATGGGCTCATACATGACAACAAGCATGACTTCAGGGAAGGGAAACCCTGCATCACAAGCCTATTAGAGTTCTATGACAAGGTGACAGAAGTAAGACATGAGAGAGAGGGATGGGTAGAGCGCATCTTCTTTGACTGTAAGAAGGTTTTCGATACAGTGCCACACAAAAGACTGGTTGAAAAGTTAAAGGAGTATGCAGGAATAGCAGGGAAAGTACTGCAATGGATCGGGGAATACTTGACAGGAAGGAAACAACGTGTCCTGGTACGTGACGAGGTGTCAGAGTAGGTGCATGTGTCCAGTGGGGTTCCACATGGATCAGTCCTGTATAAATTACTAAATTTAAAAGGAAAAACTTTTGTTTTTCTTTTTTAGGCCTCCCTGCTTCAGTGGGATACAGCCGGTTTGTTGATATAAGATAAAATCAACATCAAAAGACAAGCAAATTAAAATTAGAAAGAATTCATCTGTGCAATTGCCTGGGTCCGCTGCTGTTTTTAGTATATGTGAATGACATGACAGAAGGGATAGATTCAGAGGTATCCCTGTTTGCAGACGATGTGAAGCTAATGAGAAGAAATCAAGTGGACGATCATCAAGCAAGCCTGCAAGGAGATCTGGACAGGTTGCTGGCCTGGTCTGACAAATGGCCCTTGGAGTTTAACGGCAGCAAGTGCAAAGTTATGAAGTTTAGGGAAGGACAAAGAAGACAACAGATGGAGTACAGCCTAGGAGGTCAAAGGCTGCAAAACTCACTCATCGAAAAGAATCTTTGGGTGAGCATAACACCGAGCACATCTCCTGAGGTGCACATCAACCAAATAACGCTGCAGCATATGGGTGCCTGGTTCACCTAAGAACAGCATTTCGACATCTAAGTAAGGAGTCATTCAAGACACTGTACACCGTGTACGTCAGACCCATATTGGAGTATGCGGCACCAGAATGGGACCCCCACCTGGTCAAACACGTCAAGAAATTAGAGGAAGTGCAAAGGTTTGCAACAAGACTAGTCCCGGAGCTAAGGGGTATGCCCTACGAGGAGAGGTTAAGAGACATCATCCTGACGACACTGGAGGACAGGAGGGGTAGAGATGACATGATAACGACATAAAATACTGCGAGGAATTGATAAGGTGGATAAGGACAGAATATTTCAGAGATGTGACACAGCAACAAGGGGTCACAACTGAAAGCTGAAAACTCAGATGAGTCACAGGGATGTTAGGAAGTATTTCTTCAGTCATGGAGTTGTTAGGAAGTGGAACAATCTGGAGAGTGATGTAACGGAGGTAGGATCCATACATAGCTTTAAGAAGAGGTACGATAAATCTCTTGGAGCAGGGAAAGAATGGACCAAGTAACAACCAGCGAAGAGGCGGAGCCTGGAGCTGTGATTCAACCCCTGCAATTACAAATAGGTGAGTACATACACACACACACGGGGTCAGGAGCTGAGTCTAGACCCCTGCAACCACAATTAGGTGAGTATACACACACACACACACACACACACACACACCTGGACACTTTCATTAAACCATCCACTTCAGTTCCGTCGACGTCTTTAACTATACTGTCTGGATGTTCTATCTTTCTTTTGGCTATACATCAAGAGAAAATTTGCATTTCCTCGACTTAAGCGGTTATGTCCAATAAACTTCTTTGCTCCAAGCCAAGGGAGCGTAGCCGCACTTCCTCGGATGAAGAGCCCTTCCTCGGTATCGAAGCACATTCCTTAAGGTGACCACTATCTGATCTCTGAGCTGAGACGACACGATGACTGGTGTGTGTGACGGAGGGCCTCTCTGCCCATCCCATGATAATTCTGCTCATCCATATATTCAACACTGATATATTGATATATCTGTTTCCTCGCGTCCCAGAGATCGATTGTTATATCGCAAACAGTAAGAATATATTCACGATGACCGTCCAGAAGATTATAAAGGGTGTCCAAGATGACACGTAAACAGGGGTGCTTGTGTAAACATCGTGCGTCATGAGAGATGTACATAAACATTGGAAGAGGTTCAAGGCGAGATGCCGACCGCTAGGGGAACAGGGAGGATGTGCAAAGAGACGTATAGGAGAGTAAAGGTTTATTGGACGAAGTTGATCTGTGAGCAAAGCGTTGCTTTCTGTGTGTCAGTGTTTCCCAACACTGTGGTGGCACTGTTTAGCGTCTATCGCTTCTTCCGCCTTCCCTCTCCCTGCTTACTCTGTTCTCCCTCACTTCCTCGCCTCCGTCCCTCTCTCTCTTCCGTCCCTCTCGCTCCTTCGTCCCTCTCCTCCTTCCCTCCCTGCCTCTCCTCTGTCCCACCCTCTTCTCAATTCTTCATTTTCTCTCCTCTCTCCTTCATTCTACCTCCCCTCCGCCCTCCTGGTCTCCAACAATAGCAGAGATGCGTGTTCGTGTCAACGTACTGGACTGTGATATAGTGGGAGCGAGACACGGCCTTCAATAATAACACGGTCCTCAATTACGACACGGACCTGAGTCTTGTGTGTGGGCGGGCACGTCAGCCTCACTACTGGGTAACAAGGACGCGCAGGCAACATCCAGCCACTTTCTATTTTTGGGATTAAATGGTGAATATGGACCAGATGCATTTCGATTATTTATGTTCGTTTCCAGGTGGAAGAGGGAATCGCTGTTCTGATGCTCCGTGAATCCTCCAGGGGTAATACCAGTGGTTTCTCAGTGTTCCACTTGTAATACCAGTGATTTCCCAGTACTCCAATGGTGATAATAATACTTTACGACTACTGCACTGACAAATATCAAATCACTTTATCTATTTAGAGTAACCAACGATATAGGTTGCATTTTGATTCGTCAGGCAACAGGGCAGCGTCTCCTTCCACAGAGTGCACTCAGATGTTGACTGGCTAAGCACCACATAACCTACAGGAACAAGATTTACACCCTGCTCTAGAAACAAAGGATGGCTACCTTGTAGTGCTTCCGTACAAAATGATGCCTTCACAGGTGTCCTGAAGTCTCCACTGCTCCACCAACTCGTAGGCTCAATGATAACTTCACAGGTGTTCTGAAGCTTCCACTGCTACACCAACTCATCGACCTGGAAATAAGTGGTATAAAATACCGACACAATGGAAAAATAAACACAGAAGCAGTATAATGTGATCCTTTATTGAAATACAACGTTTCGCCCACACGATGGGCTTTATCAAATCACAAATAGATCTACCTGGGTGAAAGGTACGTGAGTATTTATAGAATGGAGCCAGGTGGAGAATGCTGGGTAGGTTGGATCTGAATCTGCATGTGACAATCTTCCGAGAAGGGTGATAGAGGCTAGGACCTTGGGTAGCTTTAAAAAGAGACTGGACAAATATAGGAGTAGACCTTCTGAAGTGTTCATTCCTATGTTCTTATCTGGGATAACGATGAAGAAGTTTCTTGGCAAGAGGTTCAGTTATGTTATAGAAGCCGTTGTTTTGGTTGAAGTTGTTGGATATACAGATAAGTGATGATTCCAGGATTCTGAGGTACTGAGTGTTTCCTTCTCTGGCGATAAGTCTTGCGTTTCTGTAGTTGATTAATTGGTTGTGTGAATTTTGGTGTTGAACACAGGCATTATATTGCTTTTGTCTTAATTTTCCAACTCATCGACCTAATGACAGTTTTACAGGTGTCCTGAAGCCTCCACTAGTCCACCAACTCTTGGACTCAATGACAGCTTCACAGGTATCCTGAAGCCTCCACTGCTCCACCAGCTCTTAGACTCTTGCCTTGGGGCTTCACCAGCGCAAGAAAACTACTTGCCTCCACTCCTATCTTACATGTTCGTGCAAGCCTGTTGGATGTCTAAGCTCCTAGCATTCAAAACTACCTTTATGGCTACTATATAGTGAAATCCCTGTTGGTAAGGAAGGTATAACGGGGGGTTGAACCTCGGCTTTATCAGCGCCTTGGACTGTTCTCGGGGTCCATTTCCAGACAGTACATACATTACACTTCAACCATGACTGACGTGTCCGGAGAGAAAATTAATGGCAAATTCTTTTAGCCATCCTATTTCCCCATTGTCTTCTCCCTCGATTTACAAATACAGTTCAGCAACGAAAATGAGCGAAAATAACTTTTGTATCTTTTGATAAAACAATATCCTCAGAGACGAAATTTTTCTTTTATTATGAGCTTGCCCCGAGGGGCAAGCTAACTCGTCTTGCTAGTGAGCTTAACGTCGTAAAAGCTGTACATCAAAGCTCTCTGCCACGAGCCACACCCTTCGTAGGGACCAGGTACTTCTTTACTGGCCGAACGTAATTTCTTTAAACGTTTCTCCTGGTAACCCGCAAGAGATCAGATTCTCTTTGTGGATGTAAAATCCTGTTTGGAAACCCCTCATGTGTATAGAGGATCTGATGCCACAAACTAAAGAGCTTCTGATCCTCCTTGATCTTGTCTACTGAAGGTCTCGATCCCACTTGCTGCTGACTGCTAAACAGGATTAAAAACATTAAATTTATTTGTTGTTGGAACTAAGTTCGAGTCGATCTTTTATCTACATTGTCAATAAATTACTTATCTTACACATTAAGAAACGCAAAATATAGTCAGCGTGGTATTAAGTGCGCACTTAAAAGAGGTAAAGGGCATTTGTAATCATCATGGCACTTATTTTGCCACGGTAAGTGCGTAACCGGCCAAAAGATTAACTTTTCGGCGTGAGTCACCGAGGAAGGGACACTGACCTTTAACGCCTGGTGTTCCAAGGTGTAAAACCCCGGCTCTCACGCCTTGTATCTGCCTTCTTCAAGCGTGAGCCACTCTTCCCGTCATAATTACATAGCACACTGAGAGGCATGCTCTGCCTGCCTGGGTTTCATTCTCCTGGCAATACACGCTGAGTCTTCTCGCTCACCTGCCTCCACCCGTATCTTACCTTTGATCAGTGTCCAGAGTTTTCTTACTTTCGGAGCCCGGACCTGGTCCAGGCTCGTCTGGTGCTTGCCTGTTCTACCAGGCTGTTGGTGCTGATTGGGTACTGCTGGTGGCAATGATTGTAAGATGTGGTTGACGCTGCTTGTACATTGCTGTTGGCACTATCACACACACACACACACACACACACACACACACACACACACTAAAACATGCCACACACAAACAGAAAAGAAACCAATCCAAGTGTCTGTCGACAAGTATCTTTGACAACTAGTAACTACTGCTATTACCACTACTACTGTACACTCCTGTTGGCATTGCTTGTAAATTGATGCTGTCACTGACTGGACACTACTATTACTGCTGGCACTGACTGGACACAAATACTACTGCTGGCACTGACTGGACACTACTACTACTGCTGGCACTGACTGGACACTACTACTACTGTTGACACTGACTGGACGCTACTACTACTGCTGGCACTGACTGGACACCACTACTACTGCTGGCACTGACTGGACACTACTACTACTGCTGGCACTGACTGGACCCCACTACTACTGCTGGCACTGACTGGACACCACTACTACTGCTGGCACTGACTGGACACCACTACTACTGCTGGCACTGACTGGACACTACTACTACTGCTGGCACTGACTGAAAACTACTGTTGTCACTAGTTCGACACAAATGTTGGCACCAAGTGGACATTATTGCCGGCCCTGGTTGGCAGTGCCTTGGTTAGCAGTGTCCTGGTTGGCAGTGCCTTGGTTGGCAGTGCCCTGGTTGGCAGTGCCCTGGTTGGCAGTGTCCTGGTTGGCAGTGCCTTGGTTAGCAGTGTCCTGGTTGGCAGTGCTCTGGTTGGCAGTGCCATGGTTGGCAGTGCTCTGGTTGGCAGTGCCCTGGTTGGCAGTGCCCTGGTTGACAGTGCCCTGGTTGGCAGTGCCCTGGGTGGCAGTACCCTGGGTGGCAGTGCCCTGGTTGGCAGTACCCTGGTTGGCAGTGCTCTGGTTGACAGTGCCCTGGTTGGCAGTGCCCTGGGTGGCAGTGCCCTGGGTGGCAGTGCCCTGGTTGGGAGTGGCCTGCGTGGCAGTGCCCTGGTTGGCAGTACCCTGGTTGGCAGTGCCCTGGTTGGCAGTGCCCTGGGTGGCAGTGCCCTGGGTGGCAGTGCCCTGGGTGGTTCATCAGAAACACAAGTCTTTGGAGTCCAGAACATCCTCAAACATAACACAGTGAAGAACAGTCACAATACAGTGACTGGAACAATACACAAATAACTCGGTTACCTAAGTACAATGACTGGATGACCAGCGTTGCTAGACGTCACCCATTTCGTTATTGCTAGTTAGCAGTACGTAGATTTAGGTTAATTTACATTCCCCTTACCTAACCTAGAATAGCAAATGTTAAAATTTTGTCGGAGGTCAGATCGCAAAGAAATCAACGATCTGCCTTGAGTTGGAAAATGTCCATCCCATCTGGAAGAGCGGCGTCCCGTAGCTCGGTTGGTAGTGCACTCAGCTCACACATTGAGGTCCGTGGCCCGATCCCCGGTACGGGTGGACACACTGGGGAAGTTTTCTTAAGACTCCTGCTGCCATTGTTCACCTAGCAGTAAATAGGTACCTGGGTGATAGTCGTCTGTGGAAGTGGGACTCGCATCCTGGGGACAAAATTAATCTGATTTGCCCGAAATGTTCTGCATTACCAAGGGCTTTATATATCGTATGTCTGTGATGACAGCTATGGTCTGTAGAAGTTGTATCACGTACTTGTAGAAATAAACATAATAATAATAATAATAATAATAATAATAATAATAATAATAATAATAATAATAATAATAATAATAATAATAATAATAATAATAATAATAATTATTATTATTATTATTATTATTATTATTATTATTATTATTATTATTATTATTATTATTATTATTATTATTATTAGCAATGATTCCGTACCTCTTCCATCAGCACTAGAGTCCCTTGCTGTGGGAACTACCTCCACCTCACACTCTGAACACAGGGTCCCTGGCTGTGGGAACTACCTCCACCTCACACTCTGAACACAGGGTCCCTGGCTGTGGGAACTACCTCCACCTCACACTCTGAACACAGGGTCCCTGGCTGTGGGAACTACCTCCACCTCACACTCTGAACACAGGGTCCCTGGCTGTGGGAACTACCTCCACCTCACACTCTGAACACAGGGTCCCTGGCTGTGGGAACTACCTCCACCTCACACTCTGAACACAGGGGTCCCTGGCTGTGGGAACTACCTCCACCTCACACTCTGAACACAGGGTCCCTGGCTGTGGGAACTACCTCCACCTCACACTCTGAACACAGGGGTCCCTGGATGTGGGAACTACTCCACCTCACACTCTGAATACAGGGGTCCCTGGCTGTGGGAACTACCTCCACCTCACACTCTGAACACAGGGGTCCCTGGCTGTGGGAACTGCCTCCACCTCACACTCTGAACACAGAGTCCCTGGCTGTGGGAACTGCCTCCACCTCACACTCTGAACACAGGGGTCCCTGGCTGTGGTAACTGCCTCCACCTCACACTCTGAACACAGGGGTCCCTGGCTGGGAAACTGCCTCCACCTCACACTCTGAACACAGGGTCTCTGGCTGTGGGAACTACCTCCACCTCACACTCTGAACACAGGGTCTCTGGCTGTGGTAACTGCCTCCACCTCACACTCTGAACACAGGGGTCCCTGGCTGGGAAACTACCTCCACCTCACACTCTGAACACAGGGTCTCTGGCTGTGGGAACTACCTCCACCTCACACTCTGAACACAGGGGTCCCTGGCTGGGAAACTACCTCCACCTCACACTCTGAACACAGGGTCTCTGGCTGTGGTAACTGCCTCCACCTCACAATCTGAACACAGGGTCTCTGGCTGTGGTAACTGCCTCCACCTCACACTCTGAACACAGGGGTCCCTGGCTGGGAAACTGCCTCCACCTCACACTCTAAACACAGGGTCTCTGGCTGTGGTAACTGCCTCCACCTCACACTCTGAACACAGGGTTCCTGGCTGTGGGAACTACCTCCACCTCACACTCTGAACACAGGGTCCCTGGCTGTGGTAACTGCCTCCACCTCACACTCTGAACACAGGGTCCCTGGCAGTGGGAACTACCTCCACCTCACACTCTGAACACAGGGTCCCTGGCTGTGGGAACTACCTCCACCTCACACTCTGAACACAGGGTCCCTGGCTGTGGGAACTACCTCCACCTCACACTCTGAACACAGGGTCCCTGGCTGTGGGAACTACCTCCACCTCACACTCTGAACACAGGGTCCCTGGCTGTGGGAACTACCTCCACCTCACACTCTGAACACAGGGTCCCTGGCTGTGGGAACTACCTCCACCTCACACTCTGAACACAGGGGTCCCTGGATGTGGGAACTACTCCACCTCACACTCTGAATACAGGGGTCCCTGGCTGTGGGAACTACCTCCACCTCACACTCTGAACACAGGGGTCCCTGGCTGTGGGAACTGCCTCCACCTCACACTCTGAACACAGAGTCCCTGGCTGTGGGAACTGCCTCCACCTCACACTCTGAACACAGGGGTCCCTGGCTGTGGTAACTGCCTCCACCTCACACTCTGAACACAGGGGTCCCTCGCTGGGAAACTGCCTCCACCTCACACTCTGAACACAGGGTCTCTGGCTGTGGGAACTACCTCCACCTCACACTCTGAACACAGGGTCTCTGGCTGTGGTAACTGCCTCCACCTTACACTCTGAACACAGGGGTCCCTGGCTGGGAAACTACCTCCACCTCACACTCTGAACACAAGGTCTCTGGCTGTGGGAACTACCTCCACCTCACACTCTGAACACAGGGGTCCCTGGCTGGGAAACTACCTCCACCTCACACTCTGAACACAGGGTCTCTGGCTGTGGTAACTGCCTCCACCTCACAATCTGAACACAGGGTCTCTGGCTGTGGTAACTGCCTCCACCTCACACTCTGAACACAGGGGTCCCTGGCTGGGAAACTGCCTCCACCTCACACTCTAAACACAGGGTCTCTGGCTGTGGTAACTGCCTCCACCTCACACTCTGAACACAGGGTCCCTGGCAGTGGGAACTACCTCCACCTCACACTCTGAGCACAGGGGTCCCTGGCTGTGGGAACTACCTCCACCTCACACTCTGAACACAGGGTCCCTGGCTGTGGGAACTCCCTCCACCTCACACTCTGAACATAGGGGTCCCTGGCTGTGGGAACTACTCCACCTCACACTCTGAACACAGGGTCCCTGGCTGTGGGAACTACTCCACCTCACACTCTGAACACAGGGTCCCTGGCTGTGGGAACTTCTCCACCTCACACTCTGGACACAGGGTTCCTGGCTGTGGGAACTCCCTCCACCTCACACTCTGAACACAGGGTCCTTGGCTGTGGGAACTCCCTCCACCTCACACTCTGAACACAGGGTCCCTGGCTGTGGAAACTACCTCCACCTCACACTCTCAACACAGGGGTCCTTGGCTGTGGGAACTACCTCCACCTCACACACTGAACACAGGGGTCCTTGGCTGTGGGACTCCCTCCACCTCACACTCTGAACACAGGGTCCCTGGCTGTGGGAACTCCCTCCACCTCACACTTTGAGCACAGGGTCTCTGGCTGTGGGAACTACCTCCACCTCACACTCTGAACACAGGGTCCCTGGCTGTGGGAACTCCCATAGGTTCCTCGTGGGATATAGTGGTAAGTACCCACCACCAATGAGCTGATATTGGGTTACTGTCCCTACGAGCCACTCTCACCTCTCTGTCCCCCCACCACAAGATCTCTTTCTCCCGGCGCCTGTATTGGTATGTATGGATGGCCAGGGGTGTCATGGTGAGAACAGTCGTCTCACATGGGCAAGTTTCCTTACACCCCTGTTCCCCCTCCCCTTTCCTCTGCCCCTGCCCCTGCCCCTGCCCCTGCCCCCTAGCATTAACAACAGGTATCTGGTGGTAGCCGACTGTTTTAGGGAACATCCAGGAAAAAACGATTTAAAAAACTCCAGTCGTACTGGAATATCACATCCTGGAAAAGAAAATACTGCAGTCATGTATATAATGATCTCCAGCACCTAATAATAATAATAATAATAATAATAATAATAATATCTTAATTTCTACAAGTACTTGTACAAGGTATACAGGTCTACCTGACATCAATGACATACTACTATATAGAAAGACCCTTGTTATGCTGGGAATTTCCCTCAAATTAGGTCAATTTTGTCCCCAGGATGCGACCCACACCAGTCGACTAACACCCAAGTACTTATTTTACTGCTAAGTGAACATAGACAGCAGGTACCTTAAGGAAACACGTCCTAATGCTTCCATGGACACCCCGTCCCCATGTGTGGACTGAGTGAGCTACCAACCCAACTGCGGTACCCCTACTGGAGGTATGCAGGTACCTAATGACGTTAATTAAAGATAGCAGTATGGGGATTTGATGATCGCGGAAATATTCTCTTCAGTTACCTTCCAAAACCTTCATTGGTCTTTAGGTGACCCGTAGTTCGAGTGGTAAAATAAGTACCTGGGTGTTAGTCGACTGGTGTGGGTCGCATCCTGGGGGCAAAATTGGCCTAATTTGCCAGAAATGGGCAAATTAGTAGTATGTCACTGATGCCAGCTATGGTCTGTATAAGTTGCATCATATATTATTATTATTATTATTATTATTATTATTATTATTATTATTATTATTATTATTATTATCTTCCAGGAGATGGCAAGGCATCCTGAGAGCGTTACTACTACGTTACCTAGGAATGTTGAATGGGTCAAAGTAACGAGATATGGAGCCCAAGAGCCAAAGCCAATACTCATTCCTTCGATTTCTCACCAGGAGGGAAACGTGCACAGATCTGACCGTTTCTGAGGTCTGCGCTGACACTGCTCTGCCACATGCGCCGCACGATCCGTTTTTAACCTTAATTTACTTATTTGTATTTAAATACACGTCTTCTTTCTTTTTTTTTTTTTTTTTTTTTTTACACAGGGTTTGACAAGGTTAAGGATCCCTAGCTTTATTGACAGCTATTTACAGGTTAAGGATTCCTAACTTTATTGGCAAGCTAAGAGCTGTTACCTACATCAGCTCATTTGAAAGCATTTTTATTGTTATGAGACATACAAGTAGGAAACAGGATGAAGTTGGAGCCATCTGTGGGCCAGCATTTTCATTTGATCAACTGACTTTATCTCGTTGACATCATTATGCTGTACGAATGTGTTCCATACTCGAGTCATTCTGGGTATGAATGATCTCAGATGGAGTGATGTTCTGGAGAAGGGTACAGCCAGAGTGAAGTTGCTGCTTTCTGCCCGTCTTGTGGCATAAAAGCTTGTTTCATGCTGTCCTCATGCTGTTCATGAGACAGAAAAAAGGACACCAGCAATCCTACCATCATGTAAAACAATTACAGGCTTTCGTTTTACACTCACTTGAGGTACTACCGTCCTGCCAAGTGAGTGTAAAACGAAAGCCTGTAATTGTTTTACATGATGGTAGGATTGCTGGTGTCCTTTTTTCTGTCTCATGAACATGCAAGATTTCAGGTACGTCTTGCTACTTCTACTTACACTTAGGTCACACTACACATACATGTACAAGCACATATATACACACCCCTCTGGGTTTTCTTCTATTTTCTTTCTAGTTCTTATTCTTGTTTATTTCCTCTTATCTCCATGGGGAAGTGGAACAGAATTCTTCCTCCGTAAGCCATGCGTGTTGTAAGAGGCAACTAAAATGCCGGGAGCAAGGGGCTAGTAACCTCTTCTCCTGTATATATTACTAAATGTAAAAGGAGAAACTTTCGTTTTTCCTTTTGGGCCACCCCGCCTCGGTGGGATACGGCCGGTGTGTTGAAAGAAAGAAAGAAAGATATATATATATATATATATATATGTGTGTGTGTGTGTGTGTGTGTGTGTGTGTGTGTGTGTGTGTGTGTGTGTGTGTGTGTGTGTGTGTGTGTGTGTGTGTGTGTGTGTGTGTGTGTATGTATGGGTGAGTTTGTGGTGTAAGGTCAGATGTGCTGCCGGAATGTGTGAGGCCCTTCCGTGTGTTCGGGTCTTGCATGTGGTGGAACACTGTATGCGATGGAGCCCTGCATATGTGGAACCCTGCATGTGGTGGAGCCCTGCATATGGTGGAGCCCTGTATGGGGTAGAATCCTGCATATGATGGAGATGTGCATATGGTGGAGCCCTGTATGGGGTAGAATCCTGCATATGATGGAGATGTGCATATGGTGGAGCCCTGTATGTGGTGGAGTCCTGCATCTGGTGAAATCCTGAAGTCACAGTGCGACTCAGTGTTCAGTGAATCTTTCTGTCAATCTGAAAAGTGACAATGCCAATGAGTTTATCTTAACCGAGACTCTAAACACTGCCAACATATCCATAAATCCCAACATAACCTTAACGCCACTAGACATCAAAGAGGCCATTGATAACACATCCATCCACTCTGCCCAGGTCCAGACTCCTGGAATATCATATTCATCAAGAATTCCATGAAACAACTATCTTGTGCCTTAAATACTCCATGATGGAGCCTTCACACAGATGCCATCCCACAGTCCCTTAAAAAGTGATACAGAAGTATTCCACAAAAGTGGCAGTAACACAGTTGCAAAAATGTATAGACCGGTAGTGTTGACGTTAGACTCGGAATCTTCGAAATTGTGTCCAGAAGGAAAAAATCCAACAACAACAGATGCACAACCCAGGGCAGCAGAAGTTTAGAGTGGGTTGCTACTGCCCCTTGCAATTGCTGGAACATTGTGACATCATCTTCGATTGACTGCCAGACAAATATAACGCACATATAGTGTATACTGGCTATACGAAAGCCTCTAGCAGTCGTTTATAGCGCACAAAATGTATGCAAAAGGAATAATTGGAAAAGTGAGCAGATGAATATTTACCTTTCTAACAAATAAAATCCAGCAGTTTGAAATCGGAGGCAGTCCCAGTAAAAAAGCTATGTTCCTCGAGGCACAGTACTGGCCTCACTTCTCTTTCTCATTCTAATACTATCCGTAGCCAGGGACGTAAATCACACCACCGTATCATCCTTTGCAGAAGATATTAGAATTTCTGAGAGTATCGTCGATCAAGGACATAGCAAACCTTCACGCTGATATAAACCAAGTTTTCCAGTGGGCCACTGGCAACAATATGATGTTCCATGAGGAAAAAATTCAACAACTCCATTGTGGAAGAATTTCATATTGCAGAAATGCAATATAAAAGACTTGGGAGTGACTATGTTAGAAAATCTCACATTCAAGGATCACAACAATGTCTTCATCGAAACAGCAAGGAAGACATTAACTGGAACATTCATAACAAGACATGTCGAGCAATAATGGTGCTCTTCAAGTCACTTGCTCTCTCCAGGCTGGAATACTGCTGTGTACTGATGGCCTTTTTCCAAGCAGGAGAAACTGCAGAATTGGTAAACCTACAGAGAACCTTCACTGCTCGTGTGGATTCAGTCAAGCACCTGGACTACTGGAAACGCTTGAAGTTCCTTGAACTATACTCCTTGGAACATAGGTGAGAAATATCACCAAGATTTACACCTGGATATTGCTGGAAGAACCTGCACGCGGAAATTACTTTACGTGAAAGTAAGGTGTTTTGCAGACGGCACAGAATACCTCCAAATGAAAAAGAGAGGTACAATAAATACACTAAGAGAGAACTCACTAAATGTAAAGGGGACCTCTGCTTTCCAACAACCTCTCCTTATCCATGAGCGATACCAGCAAATCTCTGGCAGTCTTCAGAAGGGAACTTTATAAGTTCCTCAAGTTACTTCCTGATCAGAGGAGTTGTGGTACCTACGTTGGTCTGCATGGGGCTGGTACTAACATATTGATCCATCAGGCCGGCAACCGGGAAGCCTGGTCTAGGACCGGGCTGTGGGGACGGTGACCTCGAAAACGATTCCAGGTAGACTCCAGGTGTGGCAGAACCCTGCTTGTGGCGGAGCCCTGCGTGTGGTGGAGCCCTGCGTGTGGTGGAGCCCTGCGTGTGGCGGGGAAGCTGCCACCATCGCCAGTGGCCGAGGCAATACCAGCATCGCGTGAGTGGTTACACGTGTGCCGCTGTGTGGCTCTACATACTCTCGCCCACTGCCCCCGGGGACCTGCCTCACCAACACACACACACAAAAAGCATAAATGGGGATGAGAGTGGCGTGGAGATTGGGATGGGAGGGAGGAATGCAGCGGTGAAGGGCCATGGGCGGACAGCAGCACGTAAGGGGTCATCATTTTCCTCCTCCCAGGGTAAAATGATCAACTTCCGCCGAGTCGAGTACACCTGATCACAGGAATTTTCTGTCATATACTTCATCTCATCCTCATATACATTAATTGGCCAGCAAAACTGATGGACTTGATGACAGGATTTTGTACGTATAGCAAGTGAAGTGAAAAATAAGGAATGATATGGATGAAGTATTATGGTTACCCCCTAAAGACGATTACCTGGAGGTTACCTGGAGGTTATTCCGGGGATCAACGCCCCCGCGGCCCGGTCCACGACCAAGCCTCCCGGTGGATCAGGGCCTGATCAACCAGGCTGTTACTGCTGGCCGCACGCAGTCCAACGTACGAGCCATAGCCCGGCTGATCTGACACTGACTTTAGGTATCTGTCCAGCTCTCTCTTGAAGGCAGCCAGGGGTTTATTGGTAATTCCCCTAATGCTTGATGGGAGGTTGCTGAACAGTCTTGGGCCCCGGACACTTATGGTGTTTTCTCTTAGTATATCAATGGCGCCCCTACTTTTAATTGGGGGTATTTTGCATCGCCTGCCCAGTCTTTTACTTGCGTAGGGAGTGATTTCTGTGTGCAGATTCGGGCCTCCGTTCAACCAGGCTGTTGGTGGTAATCGTATGCAGTCCAAGTAGGCGCCTGTGGCGCCTACTTGGAGGGTATTAAAGAGTCTTGGCCCCCTCACAGTGATGCTAATCTAATGAAAGTAGTCTAGGATGCGGAGCCAAGAGTGGAACCTCGACCCATGTCAAAATAAACGGTGAGTACACACATATATTTCACCAAGATACAAACACACACACACACACACACACACACACACACACACACACACACACACACACACACACACACACACACACACACACACACACACACACACACACATTCTTCCATGGATGTGAAAATATAGAAAGTTCAGTCTGAAGTTCAGCTTCAAGAGAACACAGACTTCAGCAACGAGGAACAAGCAAAGCAAGTTGGACAGGAAGAGGAGAATGTATGGGAGAGGAGAATGTATGGGAGAGGAGAATGTATGGGAGAGGAGAGTGTATGGGAGAGGAGAGTGTATGGGAGAGGAGAATGTATGGGAGAGGAGAATGTATGGGAGAGGAGAATGTATGGGAGAGGAGAATGTATGGGAGAGGAGAATGTATGGGAGAGGGGAATGTATGGGAGACGAGAATGTATGGGAGAAGAGAATGTATGGGAGAGGAGAATGTATGGGAGAGGAGAATGTATGGGAGAGGAGAGTGTATGGGAGAGGAGAATGTATGGGAGAGGAGAATGTATGGGAGAGGGGAATGTATGGGAGACGAGAATGTATGGGAGAGGAGAATGTATGGGAGAGGAGAATGTATGGGAGAGGAGAATGTATGGGAGAGGAGAATGTATGGGAGAGGGGAATGTATGGGAGAGGAGAATGTATGGGAGAGGAGAGTGTATGGGAGAGGAGAATGTATGGGAGAGGAGAATGTATGGGAGAGGAGAATGTATGGGAGAGGAGAATGTATGGGAGAGGAGAATGTATGGGAGAGGGGAATGTATGGGAGACGAGAATGTATGGGAGAGGAGAATGTATGGGAGAGGAGAATGTATGGGAGAGGAGAATGTATGGGAGAGGAGAGTGTATGGGAGAGGAGAATGTATGGGAGAGGAGAATGTATGGGAGAGGGGAATGTATGGGAGAGGAGAATGTATGGGAGAGGAGAATGTATGGGAGAGGAGAATGTATGGGAGAGGAGAATGTATGGGAGAGGAGAGTGTATGGGAGAGGAGAATGTATGGGAGAGGAGAATGTATGGGAGAGGAGAATGTATGGGTGAGGAGAATGTATGGGAGAGGAGAATGTATGGGAGAGGAGAATGTATGGGAGAGGGGAATGTATGGGAGACGAGAATGTATGGGAGAGGAGAATGTATGGGAGAGGAGAATGTATGGGAGAGGAAAATGTATGGGAGAGGAGAATGTATGGGAGAGGGGAATGTATGGAAGAGGGGAATGTATGGGGGAGGAGAATGTATGGGAGAGGAGAATGTATGGGAGAGGAGAATGTATGGGAGAGGAGAATGTATGGGAGAGGGGAATGTATGAGAGAGGAGAATGTATGGGAGAGGAGAATGTATGGGAGAGGAGAATGAAAGTCAGAAGTGGAGGAGGAAGAAGAGAATTTTTCTCCACAGTAGGAAGGGTCAGAGTGAGAAGTGACGTCACTAGTGGTGTCCCACTGGGGGAAGATGTTTATCCAGCACCTGGAGTGTTTGACCTGGAGTGTTGGACCTGGAGTGTTGGACCTGGAGTGTTGGACCTGGAGTATTGGACCTGGAGTGTTTGACCTGGAGTGTTGGATCTGGAGTGTGGGACTTGGAGTGTGGGACCTGGAGTGTTGGACCTGGAGTGTTGGACCTGGAATATTGGACCTGGAGTGTTTGACCTGGAGTGTTGGATCTGGAGTGTGGGACCTGGAGTGTGGGACCTGGAGTGTTTTACCTGGAGTGTTGGATCTGGAGTGTGGGACCTGGAGTGTGGGACCTAGAGTGTTGGACCTAGAGTGTTGAACCTGGAGTGTTGGGCCTGGAGTGTTGGACCTGGTGTGTTGAACCTGGAGTACTGGACCTGGAGTGTTGAACCTGGAGTACTGAACCTGGAGTGTTGAACCTGGAGTACTGGACCTGAAGTGCTGAACCTGGAGTACTGAACCTGGAGTGTTGAACCTGGAGTACTGAACCTGGAGTGTTGAACCTGGAGTACTGGACCTGGAGTGTTGAACCTGGAGTACTGGACCTGGAGTGTTGAACCTGGAGTACTGGACCTAAAGTGTTGAACCTGGAGTACTGGACCTGGAGTATTGGATCTGGAGTACCGGACATGGGGTGTTGAACCTGGAGTTCTTGACCTGGAGTGTTGAACCTGGAATACTGGACCTGGAGTGTTGAACCTGGAGTACTGGACTTGGAGTGTTGGACCTGGAGTGTTGAACCTGGCGTACTGGACTTGGAGTGATGAACTTGGAGTACTGAACCTGGAGTGTTGAACCTGGAGTACTGGACCTGGAGTGTTGGACCTGGAGTGCTGGACCTGGAGTGTTGAACCTGGAGTACTGGACCTGGAGTGTTGGACTTGGAGTACTGGACCTGGAGTGTTGAACCTGGAGTACTGGACCTGGAGTGTTGAACCTGGAGTACTGGACCTGGAGTGTTGAATCTGGAGTACTGGACCTGGAGTGTTGGATCTGGAGTACTGGACTTGGAGTGTTGAACCTGGAGTACTGGACCTGGAGTGTTGAACCTGGAGTGTTGGACCTGGAGTACTGGACTTGGAGTGTTGAACCTGGAGTACTGGACCTGGAGTGTTAGACCTGGAGTGTTGGACCTGGAGTACTGGACTTGGAGTGTTGGACCTGAAGTACTAGACCTGGTATGTTGGACCTGGAGTACTGGACCTGGAGTGTTGAACCTGGAGTACTGGACCTGGAGTGTTAGACCTGGAGTATTGAACATGGAGTACTGGACCTCGAGTGTTGAACCTGGAGTACTGAACCTGGAGTGTTAGACCTGGAGTATTGAACCTGGAGTACTGGACCTGGAGTGTCGGGTCACAAAAAGCTGTCAGTTGCTCGGCTTTCTCTTCCTCCATATATGGAGTGGCCCGGGGCCCTCATCTTCCCTGTTCGGGGCCCTCATCTTCCCTGTCCGGGGCTTCTCATCTTCCTGTCAGGGGCGCCATTGACAACACCATTGTGAATATCACTGAGAACACCACTGAGAACACCACTGTGAGTACCACTGTGAGTACCACTGTGAACACCGCTGTGAACACAACTGAGTACATTATCAGGGCGACACACCATCACCATCTGGTATACCCTCGTCTCTCCAGTTACTCCACCATCGAAACCTTAAAGAAATGGCAACTGGATAGCTGTATAAATCAAATTCCAAAAACGCAATAGAGCGAAAAACTAGAGTGAATCACTTAGAATTAATAATGTCAGAGAATGTCACTTTCAAAGACTACAACAATGTCACTATCACATCTGCCAGGAAAATGATAGAATGGATAATGAGAACCTTCAAAACAAAAGATGACAGGCCAGAGATGATTCTTTTAAGATCACTTCTTCTCAATAGTCTGGAATTCTGTACACTAACTGCTCCTTTCAAGGAAGGTGAAACTGCAGATCTGGAGAATATATAGAGAACTTTCCATACACTTATAACTGCAATAAAGCGCCTCAATTACTGGGAATGGTTGAAGTCCTTTGACCTGTACTCCTTGGAACACAGGCGAGAAAGATACATCATAATTTACACTTGGAAACTCCTAGAGGGACTAGTCCCAAATCTGCATACAGAAATCACTCCCTAAGACAGGAAAAGACCTGTAGGCGGTGCAACATCCCCAGTGAAAAGCAGAGGTGCCCCTGACACAGTAAGTGTCAAGGACCCAAGACTGTTCAACTGCCTCCCAGCACACATAAGAGGGATTACCAGTAGACCCCTGACTGTCCTCAAGAAGGCGCTGGACAGACACCCAAAGTCAGTATCTGACCAGCCGAGCTGTGGTTCGTATGTTGGACTACGTGCGGCCAGCAGTAACAGTCTGGTTGATGAGGCCCTTATCCGCCGCAGGGCCTGGTCAAGGACTGGGTCGCAGGGGCGGTGACCCCCAGAACACCCTCCAGGTATACTACAGAAATATATACTAACAAGTGTTTCTTGCATAATTAATGTAATAACAGGTGTTGCCTGATCATTAATATACTAACAGGTGTTGCCTGGATCATTAATATACTAACAGGTGTTGCCTGGATCATTAATATACTAACAGGTGTTGCCTGATCATTAATATACTAACAGGTGTTGCCTGGATCATTAATATACTAACAGGTGTTGCCTGGATCATTAATATACTAACAGGTGTTGCCTGATCATTAATATACTAACATGTGTTGCCTGGATCATTAATATACTAACAGGTGTTGCCTGGATCATTAATATACTAACAGGTGTTGCCTGGATCATTAATATACTAACAGGTGTTGCCTGGGTCATTAATATACTAACAGGTGTTGCCTGATCATTAATATACTAACAGGTGTTGCCTGGATCATTATTATACTAACAGGTGTTGCCTGGATCATTAATATACTAACAGGTGTTGCCTGGATCATTAATATACTAACAGGTGTTGCCTGGATCATTAATATACTAACAGGTGTTGCCTGATCATTAATATACTAACAGGTGTTGCCTGGATCATTAATATACTAACAGGTGTTGCCTGGATCATTAATATACTAACAGGTGTTGCCTGGATCATTAATATACTAACAGGTGTTGCCTGGATCATTAATATACTAACAGTTGTTGCCTGGATCATTAATATACTAACAGGTGTTGCCTGGATCATTAATATACTAACAGGTGTTTCCTGGATCATTAATATACTAACAGGTGTTGCCTGGATCATTAATATACTAACAGGTGTTTCCTGATCATTAATATACTAACAGGTGTTACCTGGATCATTAATATACTAACAGGTGTTGCCTGGATCATTAATATACTAACAGGTGTTTCCTGATCATTAATATACTAACAGGTGTTACCTGGATCATTAATATACTAACAGGTGTTGCCTGGATCATTAATATACTAACAGGTGTTGCCTGATCATTAATATACTAACAGGTGTTGCCTGGATCATTAATATACTAACAGGTGTTGCCTGGATCATTAATATACTAACAGGTGTTGCCTGGATCATTAATATACTAACAGATGTTGCTTGGATCATTAATATACCAACAGGTGTTGCCTGGATCATTAATATAATAACAGGTGTTGCCTGATCTTTAATATATTAACAAGTGTTGCCTGGATCATTAAAATATTAACAAGTGTTGCCTGGATCATTAATATACTAACAGGTGTTGCCTGGATCATTAATATACTAACAGGTGTTGCCTGGATCATTAATACACTAACAGGTGTTGCCTGGATCATTAGTATACTAACAGGTGTTGCCTGGATCATTAATATACTGACAAGTGCTGCCTGGATCATTAATATACTAACAGGTGTTGCCTGGATCATTAATATACTAACAGGTGTTGCCTGGATCATTAATATACTAACAGGTGTTGCCTGGATCATTAATATACTAACAGGTGTTGCCTGGATCATTAATATACTAACAGGTGTTGCCTGGATCATTAATATACTAACAGGTGTTGCCTGGATCATTAATATACTAACAGGTGTTGCCTGGACCATTAATATACTAACAGGTGTTGCCTGGATCATTAATATACTAACAGGTGTTGCCTGGATCATTAATTTACTAACAAGTGCTGCCTGGATCATTAATATACTAACAGGTGTTGCCTGGATCATTAATATACTAACAGGTGTTGCCTGGATCATTATACTAACAGGTGTTGCCTGGATCATTAATATACTAACAGGTGTTGCCTGGATCATTAATACACTAACAGGTGTTGCCTGGATCATTAGTATACTAACAGATGTTGCCTGGATCATTAATATACTAACAAGTGCTGCCTGGATCATTAATATACTAACAGGTGTTGCCTGGATCATTAATATACTAACAGGTGTTGCCTGGATCATTAATATACTAACAGGTGTTGCCTGGATCATTAATATACTAACAGGTGTTGCCTGGATCATTAATATACTAACAGGTGTTGCCTGGATCATTAATATACTAACAGGTGTTGCCTGGATCATTAATATACTAACAGGTGTTGCCTGGATCATTAATATACTAACAGGCGTTGCCTGGATTATTAATATACTAACAGGTGTTGCCTGGATCAATAATATACTAACAGGTGTTGCCTGGATCATTAATATACTAACAGGTGTTGCCTGGATCATTAATATACTAACAGGTGTTGCCTGGATCATTAATATACTAACAGGTGTTGCCTGGATCATTAATATACTAACAGGTATTGCCTGGATCATTAATATACTAACAGGTGTTGTCTGGATCATTAACATACTAACAAGTGTTGCCTGCATCATTAATATACTAACAAGTGTTGCCTGGATCATTAATATACTAACAAGTGTTGCCTGGATCATTAATATACTAACAAGTGTTGCCTGGATCATTAATATACTAACAAGTGTTGCCTGGATCATTAATATACTAACAGGTGTTGCCTTGATCATTAATATACTAACAGGTGTTGCCTGGATCATTAATATAATAACAGGTGTTTCCTGGATCATTAATATACTAACAGGTGTTGCCTGGATCATTAATATACTAACAGGTGTTGCCTGATCATTAATATACTAACAGGTGTTGCCTGTATCATTAATATACTAACAGGTGTTGCCTGATCATTAATATACTAACAGGTGTTGCCTGGATCATTAATATACTAACAGGTGTTGCCTGGATCATTAATATACTAACAGGTGTTTCCTGGATCATTAATATACTAACAGGTGTTGCCTGGATCATTAATATACTAACAGGTGTTTCCTGATCATTAATATACTAACAGGTGTTGCCTGGATCATTAATATACTAACAGGTGTTGCCTGGATCATTAATATACTAACAGGTGTTGCCTGATCATTAATATACTAACAGGTGTTGCCTGGATCATTAATATACTAACAGGTGTTGCCTGGATCATTAATATACTAACAGGTGTTGCCTGGATCATTAATATACTAACAGATGTTGCTTGGATCATTAATATACCAACAGGTGTTGCCTGGATCATTAATATACTAACAGGTGTTGCCTGATCTTTAATATATTAACAAGTGTTGCCTGGATCATTAAAATATTAACAAGTGTTGCCTGGATCATTAATATACTAACAGGTGTTGCCTGGATCATTAATATACTAACAGGTGTTGCCTGGATCATTAATACACTAACAGGTGTTGCCTGGATCATTAGTATACTAACAGGTGTTGCCTGGATCATTAATATACTGACAAGTGCTGCCTGGATCATTAATATACTAACAGGTGTTGCCTGGATCATTAATATACTAACAGGTGTTGCCTGGATCATTAATATACTAACAGGTGTTGCCTGGATCATTAATATACTAACAGGTGTTGCCTGGATCATTAATATACTAACAGGTGTTGCCTGGATCATTAATATACTAACAGGTGTTGCCTGGATCATTAATATACTAACAGGTGTTGCCTGGATCATTAATATACTAACAGGTGTTGCCTGGATCATTAATACACTAACAGGTGTTGCCTGGATCATTAGTATACTAACAGGTGTTGCCTGGATCATTAATATACTAACAAGTGCTGCCTGGATCATTAATATACTAACAGGTGTTGCCTGGATCATTAATATACTAACAGGTGTTGCCTGGATCATTAATATACTAACAGGTGTTGCCTGGATCATTAATACACTAACAGGTGTTGCCTGGATCATTAGTATACTAACAGATGTTGCCTGGATCATTAATATACTAACAAGTGCTGCCTGGATCATTAATATACTAACAGGTGTTGCCTGGATCATTAATATACTAACAGGTGTTGCCTGGATCATTAATATACTAACAGGTGTTGCCTGGATCATTAATATACTAACAGGTGTTGCCTGGATCATTAATATACTAACAGGTGTTGCCTGGATCATTAATATACTAACAGGTGTTGCCTGGATCATTAATATACTAACAGGTGTTGCCTGGATCATTAATATACTAACAGGCGTTTCCTGGATCATTAATATACTAACAGGTATTGCCTGGATCATTAATATACTAACAGGTGTTGCCTGGATCATTAATATACTAACAGGTGTTGCCTGGATCATTAATATACTAACAGGTATTGCCTGGATCATTAATATACTAACAGGTGTTGCCTGGATCATTAATATACTAACAGGTGTTGCCTGGATCATTAATATACTAACAGGTATTGCCTGGATCATTAATATACTAACAGGTGTTGCCTGGATCATTAACATACTAACAAGTGTTGCCTGCATCATTAATATACTAACAAGTGTTGCCTGGATCATTAATATACTAACAAGTGTTGCCTGGATCATTAATATACTAACAAGTGTTGCCTGGATCATTAATATACTAACAAGTGTTGCCTGGATCATTAATATACTAACAGGTGTTGCCTTGATCATTAATATACTAACAGGTGTTGCCTGGGTCATTAATATACTAACAGGTGTTGCCTGGATCATTAATATACTAACAGGTGTTGCCTGGATCATTAATATACTAACAAGTGTTGCCTGGATCATTAATATACTAACAGGTGTTGCCTGTATCATTAATATACTAACAGGTGTTGCCTGGATCATTCATATACGGACGTGTATTGACTACACTCACCCTGCTTGAAACACCTGAGTATGTCTGTCAGTATTTCTATGCTGAGACTTTACTCTAAAACCTCTTAAGAGAACTAAAGTATTCTTGACTGGTGGTAAAGAGGTTACCTCCTCAGCATTAATGAACCTTTGTGTTGTCGATAGAGTTTAAACCTCATTAACTTGCTATTCGTGTCCTCAGAGCTCCGCATTCTCATCTCCATGGAATTTTTCTCACGAGTTCGTTGCCTTAGAGGGAGGTGCCCATCAGGGGGGTTCATGATTCAGGGAACTACATCCATCCTCTTCTTCCTCGGTTCAAACCCGATTTCCTCCCACTCCCTAGGTTCTTTATGACTCCCTCTGAGTTTAGCGCTTCTCCGTAATAAGAATAATAATTGCCATGCACTTCCGCATTCCTGCTCCTCTCTTATTTTCTCTTTTGTTGTTAGTGAGAAGCTCTTGAGCCAAGGAATTAAGATACCCTCCTTATTCTTTAAATACTTTTAAGTGCCATGATGCCCTGGAAGGAATTTCAATACAGAGGAATTGTCGTTACCTTTGTGTTCTTTAGATTAAACCTGATTCCCTGCCATTCAGCAGGCACTGAATTATGCTTGCGAGTTTAATACGTTTACCCAGCGTCGTCAGTACAAACAATCTTCTAGAAGAACAAGAGTCACAGTTCCCTGGCTGGTGAACATCATAATGGGAAATCAGACAACTACATAACCTCTGCCAAGTGCTTGGTGTTCCCTTTCATTAACAGCTCACATAACAAGTGGTATGTAGAACGTAACTCGTGGTAAATTGCTAGGTTATTCAACCTTCTCCACACTGGCTCAGAGCTTTCTTGGTAGTTTGTCACAAATGGGGAAGAACATAACCAGATGCTTTGTCTCACTTAATGTAGCTTCACATGCAAGCACCTTCCTATACAAAGTCATTTCAGGCACTTAAGTGTTTCTAAATGCCTGACGTAAGACAATGCTTAGAGTTTCTAAACAGTGTCTTACGACTGTAGCATGTATCCATTGTGTCGTTTCACTCTGAACTTTGTTCAAAGTATTCATGAATCACTGTTACCCTTTTATGAACATGCATCTTGCGGTATGTCACTGTCGACTTACTTTCTGCTAACTCCCATATTTGAATGTGATCTTAGAGGTAGGTGCCAACACTAGGTCAAGTGTGAACTTAGACTGCGTTCTGTTTTAGGACTTAGGTACTATGGAACAGTTTGTGACTCAATATTTTGATGCAACTGTCCTTTGTAGACAGAGATTGTGGTTAAGGGGAGTACACTCTGTGTCTTGGGATTGATTTTGTCTGGTTGTGGTTAAGGAGAGTACACTCTGTGTCTTGGAATTGATTTTGTCTGGTTGTGGTTAAGGGGAGTACACTCTGTCTTGGGATTGATTTTGTCTCGTTGTGGTTAAGGGGAGTACACTCTGTGTCTTGGGATTGATTTTGTCTCGTTGTGGTTAAGGGGAGTACACTCTGTGTCTTGGGATTGATTTTGTCTGGTTGTGGTTAAGGAGAGTACACTCTGTGTCTTGGGATTGATTTTGTCTGGTTGTGGTGGTCTCACAGCATTTACTCAGTTTTGCGGACTCAGTGTATGCTAGGATTGCCTTGTTGGTGTCTCCTCATTCTATTCTGTGGACTTGACCTTTATCTAAATAGTATCTACATACACACACACACTGTGTAGACTTGGGGATCGTGTGCTGGTGAGTCGCACACCTTCAAACTTGTCTAGGACTTATATGATGATTATTTTCGTCTACCTTTAACATATAATTAGTCTAATGCTGGACTTTAAACAATTAGGAGTTATATACTTATGGTTACATTGTCACCCTGCATGCCCATGATGACATTGTCACCTTGTATACCTAAAATTACATTATCATCTTGTATACACATGGTAACATTGTCACCTTGTATATCTATGGTTACATTATCACCTTGTATACATATGTATACATGTGAATTAACTTAAATATGTCATACGTTTGACAGAATTCCCATCAGGAATTAACTATATATTTTATGGTAACTGCAAGTTATCATGCGGACTCGAAATATATTTGTACTAGTTTTGATTCAGTCAAGATAAGTATCTTCACTCTTTTTATTATTTACCACATCCTAGACCAGTGAGCAGAAGTAAGATAATCGGTTTGTTACTGTTGCAATGTATATGTATGCAAGAAGCAGTGCTCTGCAAGCAGAAGTATGTATCACAGTGGTAAAATGGACTCTCTTGATTCCTTGTGAGTTTACTGTGTGTGTGTACCTGTACTCAGATATATGTACTCACATATAAATGGATGCAGAAGTCTACTCTCAGCTCCTGGCACAGCCTCTTCACTGGTCTCTAATAGTGTGTTTGTATATAAATATATATATGTCGTGCCGAATATGTAAAACTGGTCAATCAGTAAGAACTCATTTAAAATTAAGCCTTTTCTAAAATTTTCTCTTATACGTTTAAAGATATATTTTTTCATTAATGTTGATGTAAAAATTTATAATTTTGCACCAAAAGGAACTTAGAAAACTTACCTAACCTTATTATAACAACCGCAATTTATTTTAGCCTAACCCAACTAAATATATTTTAGATTTGCTTACAGTAATTAAATACTAAACAAACACAGTGAAATATATTTTTTTCGTTAGGTTCAGAATGATTTTGGCGAAATTATTGTATACACAAATTTTCACTTGTCCTATATGGCAAGATGAGCGTTGCTATTTAAGCAAAGATCGCAAGTTCTGCCTATTCGACACTACATATATATATATATATATATATATATATATATATATATATATATATATATATATATATGTACACACATTTTATGCTCTGAAGTTTGGCAACGAGCGCACAGAAGCTGCTAGTGACGCAGACAGTGTTGCTACTAGTATGCAGTAGGAGCTGTTTCTCGTAGACTACAAAGTAAGAATATAAATGTGTGGTTCCCAGGTGCTTGGTGTGTCACCTCCCTCCCTCCATGGCAGAGGAAGAAGTGCAGCGAAGAATAGCAGAGGAGGAGGAGGAGGAAGAAGACGAAGAAGAAGAAGAAGAAGAAGAAGAAGAAGAAGAAGAAGAAGAAGAAGAAGAAGAAGAAGAAGAAGAAGAAGAAGAAGAAGAAGAAGAAGATGATGATGATGATGATGATGATGAAGAAGAAGAGAAAGAAGAGGAGGAGGAGGAGCTGGAGAAGGAGGAGGAGGAGGAGCAGCAGCAGCAGAAGCAGCAGCAGCAGCAACAACAGCAGGAGCAGCAGCGCTTTAGAAGTTCACTAATGGTTAACTATAGAAAAAAGAAAGCAGATGATAAGGAAGAAGAGGAAGAGAGCGAATGCAGGAAAGAGGAGGAAAACAATGGGAGGAGGACGAAGACAACGAATACTCAGTTATGGAGAAAGACAATACAATAAGGGTAACATCTAGCAGGATGAGAACAGGAAAGATCAGGACAAACAGAAGAAAGACAAGAAGGTTGAAGACTAAGAGGTAGAGGAGGATGCGAGACATCTGTTTTCCATACTTCGTGTAAGGAGAAACCAGCGATGCAGTTGATGAGGGCACTAAGACCCACATCATGTGCTATGTGGTGGAGTCACCCTGAGTGACAAGCATGATAAACACACTTCTCAGCTCCCGTGGGAACGAGAATCTTCTGCCAAGTGGTAATGGGAGTTTGGGAAGAAGGCGGAAGAGGGAATGAGGTCAAGGTGAAGAGAATGGAGAGTATATAGAAACTATCTTTGAAATAGCCATTTAATGATCCATTTTCTTTTTAAATTGAGTGTAAAAGGTAGCTGGGATAGATCAATGGATGTGTATAAAGGGAGTGAAGAAGTGTGGCCAGAGTATTAAGGTTCCTTATGTACACAAACTCTAGTCTATCTGGAATTTTAAGACACCTGCTCTCTTTATTTGCCTAACAGGAAAATAGGTATCTGGGTTTTAGTTGACAGTGTGGATCACATCCTGGGGGACAAAACCGACCTAATTCCCCTAATACTCTGCATGAGGCTTGGTCACAGACCGGGCCGCGGGAGCGTTGACCCCCGGAACTCTCTCCAAGTAAACTCCAGGTAAACAAGAGGCTTTCTATATAGTAATATGTTACTCATGTCAGCTAGGTCTGTACACCTTCTACATATACTTGTAGAAATGTAAATAAATAAAGATTACAAAGAAAAGACTTAGTGAACGTAGGAGATTATCATACAGGAACCTTACTCCTCTGTAGGCAACCCACCTCACTCAGCCATCAGAATTCATTATGTACCTGATAGTCATGCACTCACTGCAGATACCTTTAACATTATAGATAAAGAATATAATAATTTGGATTTAAAAAGCTAAAAAAGGACTCAGTGATAATGATTCTCCAATTAACTTATTAACTCTGATATAACTTTAGTTTACCTTATTTAGTTGAGATGAGTTTTTCTGTTTACATTCCATGTTGTGTTCGGGCCGGGAGAGTAACTGTCTACTTGATGCACATACCATGTTAAACAACGTCTCCTTAATGTGTCGTTTACTTAATTTCTGAAACTTTTCTTAATGTTTGTCTAACGTCCATTGCATCTCTTAATATCAATAACAACACTGCGACTAGCCAAGGATTCGAACCCATGCTGCTTGGGTTCGAATCCTTGGCTAGTCGCAGTGTTGTGATTGATCAATAACACTTGTTCGTGGTCACAATAATCTCTTAATATATATCATGACTGTACATTATATCATGTAAACACACACACACACACACACACACACACACACACACACACACACACACACACACACAGAAAGTGCAAAGGTTTGCAACAAGACTAGTCCCAGAGCTAAGAGGTATGTCCTACGAGGAGAGGTTAAGAGAAATCAACCTGACGACACTGGATGACAGGAGAGATAGGGGGGACATGATAACGACATACAAAATACTGAGAGGAATTGACATGGTGGACAAAGACAGGATGTTCCAGAGATGGGACACAGTAACAAGGGGACACAGTTGGAAGTTGAAGACACAGATGAATCACAGGGATGTTAGGAAGTATTTCTTCAGCCACAGAGTAGTCAGTAAGTGGAATAGTTTGGGAAGCGATGTAGTGGAGGCAGGATCCATACATAGCTTTAAGCAGAGGTACGATAAAGCCCACGGTTCAGGGAGAGTGACCTAGCAGCGACCAGTGAAGAGGCGGGGCCAGGAGCTTGGACTCGATCCCTGCAACCTCAACTAGGTGAGTACAACTAGGTGAGTACAACTAGGTGAGTACACAGACACACATTGACTAGCAGGTTCCTCAACTCAGTTCCCCAATAGCCGAAAACAAATAAATAGCCCAACAACAAAGAAAATAGAGTCAGTAATGCTCAAGACAGCATCAAAGAAAGACGGAACTCTCTCTGCTCTCGGCAACAGCACATCCTAGTGCACGGAATATGCTATTGTGTATCCCTAATTCCTCTCTAAACAAACACCTATATCTCAGAGGAGTGTTTTTCGTGTATGTATGTATGTATATATGTATGTATGTATGTATGTATGTATGTATGTATGTATGTATATATATATATATATATATATATATATATATATATATATATATATATATATATATATATATATATATATATATATATATATATATGCAATAAGATCACAGTAAACAGGTGATTTCAAAATATGCAAAACAACCACTCTGAAAGAATAGAGAAATTCCAAGCGCTTTCGTGACTACTCACATTATCAAGGAACTATGAAAGTGAAGCATCCAAGGAAGCTATATAAGGGGTCCGGCCAGCACCTCACTTAAGATACAACACACAAGATACAACACTAAAGATACAACACACAAGATACAACACACAAGATACAACACACAAGATACAACACACAAGATACAACACACAAGATACAACACACAAGATACAACACACAAGATACAACACACAAGATACAACACACAAGATACAACATACAAGATACAACACACAAGATACAACACACAAGATACAACACACAAGATACAACACACAAGATACAACACACAAGATACAACACACAAGATACAACACACAAGATACAACACACAAGATACAACACACAAGATACAACACTCAAGATACAACACACAAGATACAACACTCAAGATACAACACACAAGATACAACACACAAGATACAACACACAAGATACAACACACAAGATACAACACACAAGATACAACACACAAGATACAACACACAAGATACAACACTCAAGATACAACACACAAGATACAACACTCAAGATACAACACACAAGATACAACACACAAGATACAACACACAAGATACAACACACAAGATACAACACACAAGATACAACACACAAGATACAACACACAAGATACAACACACAAGATACAACACACAAGATACAACACTCAAGATACAACATACAAGATAAAACACACAAGATACAACACACAAGATACAACACACAAGATACAACACACAAGATACAACACACAAGATACAACACACAAGATACAACACACAAGATACAACACTCAAGATACAACACACAAGATACAACACACAAGATACAACACACAAGATACAACACACAAGATACAACACACAAGATACAACACACAAGATACAACACACAAGATACAACACTCAAGATACAACACACAAGATACAACACTTAAGATACAACACACAAGATACAACACACAAGATACAACACTTAAGATACAACACACAAGATACAACACACAAGATACAACACACAAGATACAACACTTAAGATACAACACACAAGATACAACACACAAGATACAACACTTAAGATACAACACTCAAGATACAACATACAAGATACAACACACAAGATACAACACTTAAGATACAACATACAAGATACAACACACAAGATACAACACTTAAGATACAACACTCAAGATACAACACACAAGATACAACACTTAAGATACAACACTCAAGATACAACATACAAGATACAACACACAAGATACAACACTCAAGATACAACACACAAGATACAACACACAAGATACAACACTTAAGATACAACACACAAGATACAACACACAAGATACAACACACAAGATACAACACTTAAGATACAACACTCAAGATACAACATACAAGATACAACACACAAGATACAACACTCAAGATACAACACACAAGATACAACACACAAGATACAACACTTAAGATACAACACACAAGATACAACACACAAGATACAACACTTAAGATACAACACACAAGATACAACACACAAGATACAACACTTAAGATACAACACTCAAGATACAACATACAAGATACAACACACAAGATACAACACACAAGATACAACATACAAGATACAACACACAAGATACAACACACAAGATACAACACACAAGATACAACACACAAGATACAACACACAAGATACAACACACAAGATACAACACACAAGATACAACACACAAGATACAACACACAAGATACAACACACAAGATACAACACACAAGATACAACACTCAAGATACAACACACAAGATACAACACTCAAGACACAACACACAAGATACAACACACAAGATACAACACACAAGATACAACACACAAGATACAACACACAAGATACAACACACAAGATACAACACACAAGATACAACACACAAGATACAACACACAAGATACAACACACAAGATACAACACACAAGATACAACACACAAGATACAACACACAAGATACAACACACAAGATACAACACACAAGATACAACACACAAGACACAACACTCAAGACACAACACACAAGATACAACACACAAGATACAACACACAAGATACAACACACAAGATACAACACACAAGATACAACACACAAGATACAACACACAAGATACAACACACAAGATACAACACACAAGATACAACACACAAGATACAACACACAAGACACAACACTTAAGATACAACACACAAATTACAACACTCAGTACACAACACGATGGTGAGTGTTAGTGTGTGTTATGACAACTTGTCAGACCACCAAGCCAGGAACAACGAGGCTGGTGGCACCCAAGACTGCGTGTGAGTCCCAAAATATGACTTCCTGACCACCTTCTCTGGCTCCCTTGGGAAAAATCAACGTTATCCCCGCAGAAAGAAGTCTGATTCAGTCAGGCACCGATAATACTGATGATTGCGGTACTGAGCACCTGTTGAGCGCGAGGCTGAGCCCCAAGGGATACCGCAGGGTGTGCATACGGCTACCAGACGCTCTTGTTACCACAGAGTCCGGATATGGCTGGTAAGGTTACCACTGGCTCAGAGTATAGTTACCGAAGTATCCGGTCACTGCACAGTCAGTTATTACCACAGTGTTTGGAGTATAGCTACACAGCTGTGCCCGCAGAGTCCGGGTTCTCTGACTACCGCACCCGGATAATGCTCGCTCAGAGCCATTGCTACTGAGCTGCAGTGGTAAAAAAGACTGTTGGGCTGGATCCAAATGGCGGTCCACCGACAGTATCGTAGAAAGAACGCATTACAGAACAAGCTATCTTCGTAGCAACTTTTCGCTCTAAACAGAAGAGAAACGTTGTCACAGTAAAGGCTGGTACTGCATCCTGTGCCTTTACTTCAATACCGTGGAACTGATATCTTGAATAGATGAGTAACAATCAGTACGAAATTCTGGCAGTTGATTGTGCAAACTATACTAGGATCTGCATGAGAGTGTCATCCAATGAGGACACGGCAAAGCTCCAAGAAGATATAAACCAAGTTTTCCAATGGGCAACAGAGAACAATATGATGTTCAATGAAGACAAATTCCAACTACTCCGTTATGGAAAACTGGAGGAAATAATTACTAGGACTGAGTATACTACAAACTCTAACCACACAATAGAGCGGAAAAGTAATGTGAAGGACCTGGGTGTGGTAATGTCCGAAGACCTCACCTTCAAGGACCACAACAGCACCACTATCACATCTGGGAGAAACTGATAGGATGGATAATGAGAACATTCAAGACAAGAGATGCTAAGCCAATGATGATCCTTTTTAAATCCCTTATTCTTTCTAGGCTGGAATACTGCTGTACATTAACATCCCCATTCAAGGCAGGTGAAATTGCAGAGCTAGAGAATGTACAGAGAACCTTTACTGCACGTATAAGTTCCATCAAACACCTTAACTACTGGGAACGCCTGGAAGCACTTGACTTGTACTCACTAGAGCGCAGGCGAGAGAGATATATCATAATCTACACCTGGAAGATTCTGGAGAGACTGGTCTCTAATATTCACACAGTAATCACTCCATACGAAAGCAAAAGACTTGGCAGGCGATGCAACATACCCCCAGTGAAAAGTAGGGGCGTCATTGGTACACTAAGAGAAAACGCAATAAGTGTCCGGGGCCCAAGACTGTTCAACAGCCTCCCACCAGCAATAGGGGCATTACCGGAAGACCCCTGGTTGTCTTCAAGAGGGAACTGGACAGATACCTAGAGACGGTGCCGGATCAGCCGGGCTGTGGTTCCTACATTGGATTACGTGCGGCCAGCAGTAACAGCCTCGTTGATCAGACCCTGATCCACCGGGAGGCCTGGTCGTGGACCAGGCCGAGGGGGCGTTGATCCCCGGAATGCCCTCCAGGTAGGTAGACTCCAGGTAGAACCAATCGATACAGCCGGTGAGTGGGAGTTAAGAAGTGATGCCAGGAGCCACGAATCGACTCCTTATAAATACAGCTGGGAGAGTACAACTAGGTAACGACTCTGATCAGAACATCAACGCAGCAGTCAGCCAAGCACCGCGGAGGCTGCAGAAAGCAACTGCGCAAGAAGAACTCCCTCACAATGCCAGACGCGAGCGCTGTAGCTAGCCATTTCCTGCTGATATACGAATGTAATCATCCCTAACCCCTCAAATCTTTCTCTCTTTTTGTTCCTATCCAACACATTATGCAAATCCAAGCTAAGTACCGTGTTGGGGCCATTTCCTTTGGTAAGCAGGTAGCTGTGCTTCCCCGAGCTCGCTAACATGACTCCCCTCCATCCATTATTCTCAACGCAGAAACTACTTTCAAAACGCTTTCGACATTACCTCTGTGTACACTTTGGTTCTTCAGAGAGAGCAATTTTCAAAGCGAGAAGCAAAATTTCAAAGCAATCTATGGGCAATTCTACAATATAGGACTATTAGAAGTGGCGTAAGTAAACGATGGATAATAACATTATAATTGATAGAGGTAAGAAAGAGAGAGAGAGAGAGAGAGAGAGAGAGAGAGGAAGGCGTGGGAAAGGGGGAAGAATGCAATGGATCACTGCGAACTTAAAGTGAAATAAAACTCACACTATGAGAAGAAGTGGGTGAGGCTGGAAATGTTAGAGGAGAAAGAGAAGGAGAAGGAGGAGGAGGAGGAGGAGGAGGAGGAGGAGGAGGAGGAGATGGAAGAGGAGGCTGGCCAGGAGCTTGAGGCTGGAGCTGCCACGGAAGGGGTACGGGTCCCACCGAGTTAATTGTGTTGCAACTCACGGGGAAGCTTGGCCCGGCCTGCTGCTGCAACAATTACAGAGAAGAGCGTGTCATTACTGGCAGATAGGAATATGTAGCGATTTCATTATCAGCCAGAATCCTGGCTCCAAGGGTCGCGTTTTTTCAACTCATTTCGGAAATTGATTTCGTGTAACCTGCAATTGCACGAGCAATATGCAAACGGATATCTGACTTTGATCGGGTTTAAATTGCGCTGGCGCCGCTGCTATAACGCGTTTTAATTAGGGAAGACATCTTAGCATTGTGAGGATGATTACCCGGGTGCAAGAGAGTGTGTGTTATACGGCTCTTAAAGCACCAATATTAGTGGCAGTATTTCCAGCATAACTACACAAAGCCCACTCATTTCTGCTCAGACATTTATTATGGTAATTAACTGACGAGCGAACAAACAGCTGAAAGAAATGGAGCATTCTGCACAGCTTTTTGCAGGCTATTGCGTGGGAAACTAACAGTCTGCAATAGAACGTCGTAAATAGCACTGTGTGGGACGGAAGGACGAGGGTAGGACGAGACAGATGACGTGTTGAAGATTAAGACACATGTGCAGCAGTTAGGTATCTTGATAAAACGTTAGGTCTATACAGTAGGCTTCTTCGGTCAAATACAAAGGGAGCAGTATAAATAAAATACAGATGATGTAATCAGTCCATCAACCTTGGAGAAAAAGCATTTGAAGTGGTCAGTCCCTTAGCCTGGAGAAGAGTTGTTCCATGGTCTGGAACGATATCGTTCCATTTGCAACTGATGACGTGTGTGTACAACAACAGGACCACCAAGGTACAAATGACTTTGTTGACTGAAAAGGCAAGGTGCAGAGCAGCCTTGTACTGTGGCAACGTTTCACTCAGAGATGACTTGATAAATCTCTACACCGAGCGAAAAGTTGTCACAATACAAGCTTGCTCTGCACCCGTCTTTTATCAGCACTGACAACATTCGTGATTTGCCTTGATTTATACACTAATTAGCGTATTATATACTGGGACGGGTGTAATGTCGTATGTGAGGTGATATCTCATCATTATAAGCGTTTTTGCTGTTCTGTTATTTTTACAGGTCCTTGATAATGTAAGAAATCACAAAAGTGCTTGGAAGTTCACTATTTTTTCAAAGTGGTTGTTTTGTATATTGTGATATCACCTGTTTACCGTGATCTTATTCCACACACACACACACACACACACACACAAGCCAGGCCAGGAGCTACACTCGATCCCTGCAATCACATATAGGTGAGTACACACACACACACACACACACACACACACATACATATATATATATATATATATATATATATATATATATATATATATATATATATATATATATATATATATATATATATATATATATATATATATATATATATATATATAATATATATATATATAGCTGATAGCTCTAGGCCTGTCGTGTTGCAATCAACATATCATCAGGAGTGTATTTCTTCCTGTGTTTCTGAGGGCCTATAGAGTGTGCAGTCCGGAGTTCCTAGATGAAGAAATTAGGAAAATATTTGACATTGGCATGAAATTGCGGTATCCTAAGGTGTTTGTGGAATCTGCCTTGCTGGCAGCTAAGAAAACTTATTATAGAACAGAACCAAGGATAACACCTCGGACCAAGAACGTGCCGGTCCTCCCATACAACAAGAATTTATCTATCCTGCTGAATGCTGGTAGAAGATTTAATACACTAGTTGTATTTAAAAATTCACCGACTGTTAGAAGCATTCTGATAAAGAATTCACCCCAACAACGTGTTGGTGGTATCTACAGAGTTGGTTGCAGTCTCTCCTATTTGGGACAAACGGGAAAACCATTAGAGGTGAGAATTTCCCAACACTATTACTCGATACGTATATCACAGGAGTCGAACACGATATTCAACCATATTTGAGCTTGTAATAACCTAGCAAATTGGCAGGAAGCAAGAGTCATCTTGTGATATAGTTCAACTGTGCTTTTGAGGTCTCTAAAGGACACCTAATTTAACCAATTAAATGGTCACACCCTGCCTTGGCAAATAGCTGTTAGGCACGCCTTTCGGCTTAAGTCTGAGGTCTTTTGTTCTTGACGGCGTCAGATCTCAGCATCAGGTCAAAACACGTGCTGCACACCCCATTGTGGAAGGCGCTTTGAGGACCATATAAGCCCAAGGAACAGCTGAGCAGAGGAGATTTGAGCAGAGCTCTGGCCTGTGTGCCTCTCTCTCCCTCCCTCACTCACTGTTAAAAAAAACGCGATTTCTAATAATAATAGAGATCTCCAGTGAATACTAGACAGGACTGCCCTTCTAGCATCCAGCCTGTTACTGGGTTTTCGAAACAATTAATCAGTATTCAGGTCCAATTATCCATTAAATTCAGTAAGATTCAATAGTGCTTCAGGATTACAACTGGTAGGCTACTAACTAAAGTAATTAAAATTTAATAAGTTTATTAACAATTAAGTTGCCTAGGCGTATATCAAAATAAAGTAATCAATATAATCAAAATAATCACTTCTCTCGTGTACAGTAGTATTGTGCTGAAGGCACATATCACATCTTTATGGCTTTAGCACCGTCTGGTACATTGTTAGCATTTAATAACATAATACAAATATATACTACAAGTAAGTTTGTGTGTATGTGTGTAAGTGCTCTAAGTAGTTCGCTATGTCTCAAGACTCGACTAGACTTAACCAGTGACTGACTAAAAGTCCTCACATAAACTAACTTTTTGACCAACCTGGCAATCAGAACAGCTTGCTTGAACAATAAAACGACTGATAAGCCGAACGGAATATAACAAGCAACAGTGACACACTATCAGAAGCAAGGAGATAATATAACGACACTAAGTAGGGACCATCAGCAGATCCTCCACAAAAGTCACCAAACTCCCATAATACTGAATCTAAGTTCAGCATAAGAAAATCCCCGACTGTGACAGTGCACAGATACCAGTACAATTTAGGTCGGAAGCTACAGCTCAAGACCTGAGTTTCACAGAGTGTCACTGCGACACACAACCTCAGTATAACGTCGAAAATCACTAAGTCTAGGCTATGTTCTGTGAACAGAGTTACACAGAACCAACAACAGGAAAGCAACAGAGACGATCTTCCAACAAGGGCAAACAAGGGAGAGGAGTAGAGGGACCTCTTGCTAGAAGCACGTCCAACCGACAATAGGCTAGCACAGGCCAGCCAGACTACTCCAGACGAGGTGTGATCACCCCCCCTGATCACGTGACTCTCCGTGGTTGCTGCCCAGCAACATAGAGAAGCCGGCAGCGTAACGAGCGGAGAGAAAATACAGTAGTTAGACAAAGCTGTCAGCTACTTAACACTCGAACTATGAACACTGAATAATATATAAATGTTACATCCTACCTAATAATATAACTAAGTCAAATAATAATATAAAGCAATATATTTACGATTTAGCTAATATCGCAAATGTAAGCAATATAAAATTATATGAACAGGTAATATACATTATATACATTGTGACCCATTCAGAGGTCACAATACTCACTCCATTGTGAAGATGTCCTTTAGGAACATGCTTGCTTGACCATCCTCCTCTTTTCTGCAATTTTGCAAGCTCCTGATGATGTGTTGATTGCAACACGAGAGGCCTAGAGCTATCATTCTACTCTTCCGTGATTGTTTTGTAAATGTATATATATATATATATATATATATATATATATATATATATATATATATATATATATATATATATATATATATATATATATATATATATATATATATATATACATGTATATATTCTTATTTTTGTTTTTATACTTTGAATCAGAGTTCTCATTGGGTGGCGGCTGTCTCTGTTTTGTTACTCTGGTCGTTTGTTTGTAAAATGGAATTCTGGGAAGAGTTAGAAAGCTGGCTGACAGTTCTGGTCGCCGCCTGGAGACCCTCACTTCGCTATATGAACCACATTCCGCACTCAGCCTTGACAGAAAACTGTCTTCACAGAGATTTGCCGTTTTGTGGTCGAGCGTCACATGAGTATCTCATCTGTGGTCGTGAGTAATGCTTGCTGTCATCTGTGGTCGTGAGTAATGCTTGCTGTCATCTGTGGTCGTGAGTAATGCTTGCTGTCATCTGTGTTTAGTACCCTCACACAGCTATAGTCAGGTTGCGTGTGTACCAGCCTAGTCTCACTGATCGGGATATTTTCCTGTCCTTGTGGACTCGGTGTCATGACCACTGATAGTGTTAGGTCTGTCTTCGTCTTTCCCGCTGCTGTGTGCTGCAAGATGCTGTGTCTGCTGGTTAGTCCTTTCCAGGCTGCATCTTGTCTCAGCAGTACTGTTTCTATGCAGTACCAGTTATTTCAAGACGGTGTTAAGAAAGACTGGGTATTTCTCAGTGTTCCTTTAGTGTACAGTGTACAGTAAAATATTGTGTGCAGGAATGTTACTGTGTTAATTGTACAGTAACTTGTATTGTGTTTAAAGTATCATGGTTATGTGTATACTCTATTGTGAGCAGAATCTGGTCTGTCTATATTTAATTTTCCGGCAGGTAAATGTAGCTCAAGACCTTAAGGACGAATTGTCCTGAAGGTCTTGTCAGTAAGTTTTTATTTTCATCATTTTGACCTTCCATTCAACGAGTGCCATAGAGCAAATTAAACTACTCGTTTTTTTTCTTAAGTATTGAATGGATCATCACGCCACTTCGTTACTGCCAGCTACACAACCTAGTTATTGGATATTTAATGCTTGTACTGTCCCAGTACACTCCGGTGTTGTTAAAAACAGTGCACTTTTGTAGTCTTCCTAATAATGTGTGTTATACACGAAGTATGGGCAGTAGGGAAACAATAACAACAAGTTTGTTACTAAGCCATGTCACTGGGATTCCCGTGCGGGCATCAGATGGCTCCGTGTTGGTCTGGACACTTGTTATGCCAAGAGATCACTCCATCGCGATGTCTCTCGCGTCATTTATGCTGGGGAGGGGTTGTTGATGCAAGGAATTAGACCTGCCCTTCCCTTCCGTGGATAGAGCCTAATTACTTCCCATTTCCTCCCCAAGGAGCTGTATGAAACCCGTAGGTTCTGTGCTTCCATCTACTTCATATAAAAATTCTAATTTCTTCAAGAAGGATTTTTTTTTCTTAGTGTCTCTGTCTTTTAATATGTATGAAATTTGCTGCCACTATTTTCTGTCTGTCGAGCAGAATATAATTATATTCCACCGTGAAGTATCTGAACTTTTTCTTAAAATTCTCGGAGAAAATGTCTGTTATGGTTAATGCTAGTTAACCAAACGTAACCAAAATTAAGGTAAAATATGTACGTGGCTAAGAACCATGGAGTGGAAAACCAAGACATATATTGAGGCAGTGGGTCTGCTGCAGTGCTCTCTCCTTAAGTAGATGTGACTTGGACCTGCCTAGCATGAGCCAGTGAGCATTATTATTATTATTCTTATTATTATTATTATTATTATTATTATTATTATTATTATTATTATTATTATTATTATTATCATTATATTCACCTGGGAATGCTTAACATGTAAAGGTGATAGTGAATAGGGGACAATCATATTCGAGCCAAGGAAAAGTATTTTGCTCCAATTTCTTGGCATTAGATGCCTGCCATGAAGGATACACACACTCGGGGCAGAGTGAAGGGAGGTGTCACGCACTCAACACACACTCGGGGCAGAGTGAAGGCAGGTGTCACGCACTCAACACACACTCGGGGCAGAGTGAAGGCAGGTGTCCCGCACTCAACACACACTCGGGGCAGAGTGAAGGCAGGTGTCCCGCACTCAACACACACTCGGGGCAGAGTGAAGGCAGGTGTCCCGCACTCAACACACACTCGGGGCAGAGTGAAGGCAGGTGTCCCGCACTCAACACACACTCGGGGCAGAGTGAAGGCAAGTGTCCCGCACTCTAACATTTTCATCAAAGCTAGTTATGTAAAATGGTGAGATTATCAACTAAATATGAATTCTTGGAGGAAAACGTGTAAGACGGTATCTGTTGAAATTGTTGGTGTGGGTGGAAGAGGAGGAGGAAGAGGGGTAAATGACTAGGAAAGAAGAGAAAAAACGGATGGAGGAGGATGACACAGAGGACAATACATTTTACTGCCTGCCATCCTGACGCCAACACTTCACACAGCTACCATCAAGTGTCTTGACAACAAACACAGGTCAATTTTTTCCTCACTCGGGATAACCCATCGCGGAAAACGCATTTACTCAGCATCACTGCAGTCTTGATTCAAGTACACCGTCGGCAGCGAAGGAGATGCATGTAGAAGTCTACTCGTAGCGCACTTGGTGGTCTACAGCTCCCACGCTTACTGGACAGATAACTCCACTCTGAAGTGAGCTTAGGTGGGATAATAGCTTTGCCTGTAAATTGAAGTACGTAAAAGAAAAGCATATCCTATCCGATGTGGTGTTGATTTGCAGTCTGTACCTCCCTGCAAATCACCTCTGTCAGCAGTGAGAGGAGTGGGAGTGAATTCTCTGATTAAAGGAGTATGATTCATCCACCAGTCTGAGCTACACACGCAACACTGACTGACATTTTAGACTAAGAGACTGTTATTTTACCTGTTTAAAAAATCCAGTTCTAACTTCTATTACCTTCCACAACAGTCTGGTTATACTTCAAGTTATCTGTAGTTGCTTCCAGTGTTCATCGCTCTTGAGGCCCGATCCCAGACCATATCTCCTGATTACTGACCTGCTAGATTAGACTGCTGTTGAAGAAGGTTGTGGAGATGTCCTCTGAACCAAGATACCATGATGTTGCAGTGTCTGACAGGTTGTACAAGAATGGTACACAATACCGACAAGATGAAAATTAGACACATGTGCAACATCTTGGTATCTTTATTGTAGATGTTTCGCCATCCAGTGGCTTTGTCAATACAAGTTCAACGACATAACTGGAAGATAATATAACTAAATACTGCAACATCGTGGAAACTCGGTTCAGAGGACATCTCCACATCCTACTACTAACCCGTCCCTCGGGTAAGACCTACTTCAGATTGTTGTTGCCTACCGCCAGAAATCCAGCTTATGCACCGCAGCCCGGTTGATCAGGAACTAACTTGAGGAATTTATCCAGTTCCCTTTTGAAGACAGCTAGTGGTTTGTTGGCAATTTCCTTTATGCATGGTGGGAGGACGTTGAAGAGTCGTGATTACCTTACACTTATTGAGTTCTCTAAGTATAGTCCCCTCAAGACAGGTTCCTTGATGCTGGTGAGGGGCTCTAGATCTAGGGAATTGGACCTATTCTCCAATTCCCTGAATTAAGCCTGAATGTCTTCCATCCCCCTTCCACAGGCGCTGTATAATCCCTACGGGTTTATCGAGCCGCCATAATAATAATAATAATAATAATAATAATAATAATAATAATAATAATAATAATAATAATAATAATAATAATAATAATAATCTAAGTGTAGTCATCGCTTCCCTAGTTTTCATTGGAGGTGTCTTGCACCATCTGACAAGCCTCGTGCTTTCGTAAGGACTGATTTCGGTGTGCAGGTTTGGGACCAATCCCTTCAGAATCTTACAGGTGTAGACCAGATGTATGTATCTGTTCTCCTTTATGAGGAGTACAGTTAGAAGAACTTAACGTACTCTGAGTAATTTAGGTGTTTGAATTTATACGAACAGTGAAGATTTTCTGTACATTCTCCGGTTCTGTAATTTTGGTTGCCTTGGAGGAGGCCATTAGTATACAGCAAAACTCCTGCTGCCCCTGCTCACCTGCAAAACTCCTGCTGCCCCTGCTCACCTGCAAAACTCCTGCTGCCCCTGCTAGGTGAGCAGGGACAGCAGGTTTTAGAAGACTTGATCATTCGGCTCACCCTTCTTCTATGACATTTCCTGGTTCCTGTGGTTGAGACGTGATCTACCAGACTTACCAGAATACGTTGTGCGAGGGACACTAAACTTATATATGAAGGCGCACCGGGTATGATTTTAGGAAAGGAAGGATCTTTCCGGTTCTTTGACCCAAATACCCTTCACGGCCACTCCATGACGGGTGATAGTAATGGAGTCGTCACTGTCGCTGTGACAGAAAAGCAGCGTTGCTGGACGTGTCGGCTTCTCCCACATCAGTAATTACACGGGAGTGTACCACCGCTGGAGCAGCAACGAGTCACAATGATACCCAACCTAACTACACACTCTGTGAGGGGAAGGCATGTAATCAGTGGCCGCAATACAGCCAGCATGAATCAAGGCGCCGCAGTCTTCACGAGAGGAGCTTCACGGCAGATGAACACGGACATTAAGAGCGGGCGAGCGGTAATGTAGGCGGGCGGACAAGCGGGTTCAGAGCGTCGTGACCAGAGAGACACACATGTAGGAACATCGCCTGACAAGTGTGTCCTTGATGCCCGCATCTTTCACCGCTAGGGAGTCCGTTTCTCAGCCAGTCTTTCTTGTCCTCTCATTCGTTGGTGGGTCTGTGATGAGTGGTGGGTGGGTGATGAGTGGTGGGTCGGTGATGAGTGGTGGGTGGGTGACGAGGTCTTGTGTTGGCGGTTAGACTAATATTGTCTTGCTCCCTCCCTCTCCTCCATTGATGTCTCCTCTCTTCTCTCTTTCACTAGCTCCTTCGTGTAATTCCAGCACAGCTTCGTCCCCAGTAAGGTTCAGACAGCTATCATCCTCTAGTTAAACCTGTCTACACTACCTTACCTCCACCCACACACCACACCCACTTTCACATCCTAGCACCAATCCTAAATAAACTCCGAATGGAAATAACAAGGCCTACAATGGAAATAACAAGGCCTACAATGGAAATAACAAGGACCCCAGTGGTAATAAGTCTGAATTTTCTGGGTTATACTGGATAATTTACCCTGTGTTCTAACACGCCAACACGGCAGTCTATTTCAGACACGTGATGACATCGTTGTCTATCTACTGCCGACACAGTTACACGAGTCTCCCTACCTGGAGTATGCCTACCTGGAGTCTACTTACCTGGAGTCTACCTGCCTGGAGTCTACCTACCTCGAGTCTGCCTACCTGCAGTCTGCCTATTAGAAGTCTATCTGGAGTCTACCTATCTGGAGTTTACCTACCTGGAGTCTGCCTACCTGGAGTCTACCTACCTGGAGTCTGCCTACCTGGAGTCTACCTACCTGGAGTCTACCTACCTGGAGTATGCCTACCTGGAGTCTACATACCTGGAGTCTACCTACCTGGAGTCTACCTACCTCGAGCCTGCCTACCTGCAGTCTGCCTACCAGGAGTCTATCTACAGTCTACCTACCTGAAGTTTACCTACCTGGAGTAAGCCTACCTGGAGTCTACCAACCTGGAATCTACTTACCTGACGTCTACCGACCTGGAATCTGCCCACCCGGAGTCTGCTTACCTGGAGTCTACCTACATGAAGGTTACCTACCTAGAGTCTGCCTACCTGGAGTCTACCTACCTGGAGTCTGCCTACATGGAGTCTGCTTACCTGGAGTCTGTCTACCTGGAGTCTGCCTACCTAGAATCTACCTACCTGGAGTCTTCCTAACTGGAGTCTATCTACCTGGAGTCTACCTACCTGGAGTCTACGTACTTGCAACCTGCCTACCTGTAGTCTGCCTACCTGGAGTCTACGTACTTGCAACCTGCCTAAGTGTAGTCTGCCTACCTGGAGCATGTCTATCTATAGTCTGCCTACCTGGAGTCTACCTCCCTGGGGTCTACCTACCTTAAGTTTACCTGCCTGGAGTCTACCTACCTGTAGTCTGGCTACCTGGAGTCTACCTAACTGGAGTCTACCTACCTGGTGTCTTCCTACCTGGAGTCTACCTAACTGGAGTCTACCTACCTGGTGTCTACCTACCTTAAGTCTACCTGCCAGGAGTCTACCTACCTGTAGTCTACCTACCTGGAGTCTTCCTACCTAGAGTCTACCTACCTGGAGTTTACTTAACTGGAGTCTACCTACCTGGAGTCTACCTACCTGGAGTCTACCTACCTGGAGTCCACCTACCTGGAGTCTACCTACCTGGAGTCTACCTACCTGGAGTCTTCCTACCTGGAGTCTACCTAACTGGAGTCTACCTACCTGGTGTCTACCTACCTTAAGTCTACCTGCCTGGAGTCTACCTACCTGTAGTCTACCTACCTGGAGTCTTCCTACCTAGAGTCTACCTACCTGGAGTTTACTTAACTGGAGTCTACCTACCTGGAGTCTACCTACCTGGAGTCCACCTACCTGGAGTCTACCTACCTGGAGTCTACCTACCTGGAGTCTTCCTACCTGGAGTCTACCTACCTGGAGTCTACCTACCTGGAGTCTACCTACCTGGAGTCTACCTACCTGGAGTCTTCCTACCTGGAGTCTACCTACCTGGAGTCTTCCTACCTGGAGTCTACCTACCTGGAGTCTTCCTACCTGGAGTCTACCTACCTGGAGTCTACCTACCTGGAGTCTACCTACCTAGAGTCTACCTACCTAGAGTCTACCTACCTGGAATCTTCCTACCTGGAGTCTACCTACCTGGAGTCTTCCTACCTGAAGTCTACCTACCTGGAGTCTACCTACCTGGAGTCTTCCTACCTGGAGTCTACCTACCTGGAGTCTTCCTACCTGGAGTCTTCCTACCTGGCGTCTACCTACCTGGAGTCTACTTACCTGGAGTCTTCCTACCTGGAGTCTACCTACCTGGAGTCTTTCTACCTGGAGTCTACCTACCTGGAGTCTTCCTACCTGGAGTCTACCTACCTGGAGTCTACCTACCAGGAGTCTTCCTACCTAGAGTCTACCTATCTGGAGTCTTCCTACCTGGAGTCTACCTACCTGGAGTCTTCCTACCTGGAGTCTACCTACCTGGAGTCTTCCTACCTGGAGTCTACCTACCTTAAGTCTACCTGCCTGGAGTCTGCCTACCTAGAGTCTAATTAACTGGAGTCTACCTACCTGGAGTCTACCAGGCATATTGCAGATTCGTTGCTGCCATGACCATGTTGCTGCTGTCGTAGCAAGTTGGTGTCATGTTGCACAACTCATCGTCACACAGCAGCTGCAACAATTCAAGGATGAATTATAGAAGTTCTGTAAGGACTATCTATAATTTGTTACCAAGTCATCGATGGTAAGTAACAAGCTTCCACAGTGTTTACTTTTTAGAAAGGGGAAATATCCCCTCTTGACACCGAAGAGAATACGACAGGAATTCAAGTGGTATGTTGTGAAAATGAGAGAGAGAGAGAGAGAGAGAGAGAGAGAGAGAGAGAGAGAGAGAGAGAGAGAGAGAGAGAGAGAGAGAGAGAGAGAGAGAGAGAGAGAGAGAGAGGTTGGTTAACCCTGAGGTTCCTGGGTAATCATCTACCTAACATGATTACTTTTTTCTCGTACCTTTTACGGAGACGGATTACCATTTTTATTATTTTCTTTCGGCCCTTCATTCTTTTCTTTGGGTAACATATCCGACGGAGGATCGAGCCTGTTTCATTCTTTGCGCTGAGTGAGACACACGGTTCTAGAGCCTCTTATAAAACTGCTAGGTGTTTGGAGGTGGGAGATCAGGACAAACACCCACACACACAGATGAGTCACAGGGATGTTAAGAAGCATTTCTTCAGTCATAGAGTTGTCAGGAAGTGGAACAGTCTGGAAAGTGATGTAGTGGAGGCAGGAACCATACATAGCTTTAAGACGAGGCATGATAAAGCTCATGGAGCAGGGAGAGAGTGACGTAGTAGCGATCAGTGAAGAGGCGGGACCAGGAGCTATGAATCGACCCCTGAAACCACAAATAGGTGAATACACACACACACACACACACACACACACACACACACACACACACACACACACACACACACACACACACACACACACACACACACACACACACACACACACACAAACACAAACAAACACACACACATACACACAAACACACACACACACCTTTTTGCTGATTCATCATTGCGTAGGCTTGTAATGAGTTGGCTTTCACTGTTAGGCCTAAATGACAGCCAGCCTAGGAGCAGACGGTCCCCATTCTGTGCTCCGCTAGTACTCAGCCACTCATTTAGGCCTAAGCAGAACTCACGCCTACCAGAGTACTGCTCCATGATGGTACTAACACAACCACTGATCAAGCATGTAGATAAATGGTACAGAGAACCGACAAGGTGATAAATTAGACACATGTGAAACACCAGGGTATCTTTATTGTGAGAATGTTCCACTACACAGTGACTTCATCAGTCCAGTGCAAAGAAGAAAGGTGACGATCGGAAGGAGTTTAAGGTAATCAGTCCCTGAGCCTAGAGGCTGAAGAGATGTTACAGCTGCGACAACTATATCACAGACATCAACCAGAGAATACTAGGAGGTCAACCTATCTATACCCTGCTAGCATCTAGCCTGATTCTAGCTCTCAACAGATTTACCAGCATCCTCCAGTATCATCTTTGCAGCTGGTTGCAGCACAGATGATATTGATACTGATCCCGTTAATACAGCTCTGACATATAGTTTCCTTTTCAGTAATGCAAATGGGTAAATTATTACTAAGTGCAAAAAAAATTTTTTTGGAGAAATTACTTACTCAAAAAAAAGATGTTTGTTCAGAGTTAACAAGGTGCAAAATCATATATAATGATGCTGGAATTAGTTATGTATTTTTAATATGTCTGAATTCTAGCTTTAATTCTGGTCTAAACACTTAGTCTGTACCCTGTGATATATTAGATTTTAAATGAACGATATTATCTGATATATTGCTGTATGTGTAGTGTGTGTGTGTGTGTGTGTGTGTGTGTGTGTGTGTGTGTGTGTGTGTGTGTGTGTGTGTGTGTGTGTGTGTGTACTCACCTAGTTGAGGCTGCAGGGGTCGAGTCCAAGCTCCTCCTGGCCCCGCCTCATCACTGGTCGCTACTAGGTCAATCTCCCTGAACCGTGAGCTTTATCATACCTCTGCTTAAAGCTATGTATGGATCCTGCCTCCACTACATCGCTTCCCAAACTATTCCACTTACTGACTACTCTGTGGCTGAAGAAATACTTCCTAACATCCCTGTGATTCATCTGTGTCTTCAACTTCCAACTGTGTCCCCTTGTTGCTGTGTCCCATCTCTGGAGCATCCTGTCTTTGTCCACACTGTCAATTCTTCTCAGTATTTTGTATGTCGTTAACATGTCTTCCCTATCTCTCCTGTCCTCCAGTGTCGTCAGGCTGATTTCTCTTAACCTCTCCTCGAAGGACATACCTCTTAGCTCTGGGGCTAGTCTTGTTGCAAACCTTTGCACTTTCTCTAGTTTCTTTACGTGCTTGGCTAGGTGTGGGTTCCAAATTGGTGCCGCATACTCCAATATGGGCCTAACGTACACGGTGTACAGGGTCCTGAACGATTCCTTATTAAGATGTCAGAATGCTGTTCTGAGGTTCGCTAGGCGCCCACATGCTGCAGCAGTTATTTGGTTGATGTGCTCTTCAGGAGATGTGCCTGGTGTTATACTCACCCCAAGATCTTTTTCCTTGAGTAAGGTTTGTAGTCTCAGGCCCCCTAGACTGTACTCCGTCTGCGGTCTTCTTTGCCCTTCCCCAATCTTCATGACTTTGCACTTGGTGGGGTTGAACTCCAGGAGCCAATTGCTGGACCAGGTCTGCAGCCTGTCCAGATTCATTTGTAGTTCTGACTGGTCTTCGATCGAATGAATTCTTCTCATCAACTTCACGTCATCTGCAAACAGGGATACTTCGGAGTCTATTCCTTCCGTCATGTCGTTCACAAATACCAGAAACAGCACTGGTCCTAGGACTGACCCCTGTGGGACCCCTCTGGTCACAGGTGCCCACTCTGACACCTCGCCACGTACCATAACTAGCTGCTGTCTTCCTGACAAGTATTCCCTGATCCATTGTAGTGCCT